>NC_091282.1:223597114-223900144 GCF_032444005.1 Ranitomeya imitator
CCCTGCAGCTCGTGTGAGAACCATCACCGGTGCTGTGTGCTGGGAATGCCTGAATCAAACGGTCTACAAGAGTTGCTTGTTTGGTTGCTAATATTTGTTCGAGGTTCTCATGTGGCATGATATTTTGCAATTTGCCTTTATAGCGAGGATCAAGGAGGCAGGCCAACCAGTAATCGTCATCGGTCATCATTTTAATAATGCGTGGGTCCCTTTTGAGGATACGTAAGGCATAATCCGCCATATGGGCCAAGTTCCAGTTGGCAAATCTGCGGTTGTGCTGGGTTGAGGGGCAGTTTCAGGCAAATCTACATCACTTGTATCCCTCAAAAAACCTGAACCCGGCCTTGCAACGCCACCAGTTGCTATTGACCCCGGAGAAGCTTCCTCATTCAAAAAATACTCATCCCCATCATCCTCCTCGTCCTCCTCCTCTACGCCCACTACCTCGTCCTGTAGACTGCCCTGACCAGACAATGGCTGACTGTCATCAAGGCTTCCCTATTCCTCGGCTGCAGACACCTGCTCCTTTATGTGCGTCAAACTTTGCATCAGCAGACGCATTAGGGGGATGCTCATGCTTATTATGGCGTTGTCTGCACTAACCAGCCATGTGCATTCCTCAAAACACTGAAGGACTTGACACAGGTCTTGTACCTTCGACCACTGCACACCTGACAACTCCATGTCTGCCAGCCAACTAACTGCCTGCCCGTGTATGTGTATCCTCCCACAAATACATAATAGCACGCCTCTGTTCGCACAGTCTCTGAAGCATGTGCAGTGTGGAGTTCCACCTTGTTGAAACGTCAATGACTAGGCGATGCTGGAGAAGGTTCAAAGACCGCTGATGGTTCTGCATACGGCTAGAGTGTACGGGCGAACGGCGGATATGCGAGCAAAGTCTGCGCACTTTGAGGAGCAGGTTGGGTAACCCCGGATACCTTTTCAGGAAGCACTGCACCACCAGGTTTAAGGTGTGAGCCAGGCAAGGAATGTGTTTCAGTTGTGAAAGGGCTATGGCAGCCATAAAATTCCTTCCGTTATCACTCACTACCTTGCCTGCCTCAAGATGTACAGTGCCCAGCCATGACTGAGTTTCTTTCTGCAAGAACTCGGACAGAACTTCCGCGGTGTGTCTGTTGTCGCCCAAACACTTCATTGCCAATACAGCCTGCTGACGCTTGCCACTAGCTGTCCCATAATGGGATACCTCGTGTGCAACAGTGGCAGCTGCGGATGGAGTGGTCGTGCGACTGCGGTCTGTGGAGGAGCTCTCTCTTCTGCAGGAGGACGAGGAGGAGGGGGGCGAACGCCTACAGCCAACTGTTTCCTAGACCGTGGGCTAGGCAGAACTGTCCCAATATTGCTGTCCCCTGTGGACCCTGCATCCACCACATTAACCCAGTGTGCCGTGATGGACACGTAACGTCCCTGGCCATGCCTACTGGTCCATGCATCTGTTGTCAGGTGCACCTTTGTACTCACAGATTGCCTGAGTGCATGGACGATGCGGTCTTTTACATGCTGGTGGAGGGCTGGGATGGCTTTTCTCGAAAAGTGTCTACTGGGTAGCTCGTAGCGTGGTACAGCATAGTCCATCAGGGCTTTAAAAGCTTCGCTTTCAACTAACCGCTAGGGCATCATCTCTAACGAGATTAGTCTAGCAATGTGGACGTTCAAACCCTGTGTACGTGGATGCGAGGATGAGTACTTCCTTTTCCTAACGAGAGTCTCATGTAGGGTGAGCTGGACTGGAGAGCTGCAGATGGTGGAACTAGCGGGGGTGCCGGTGGACATGGCAGACTGAGAGAGGGTTGGAGATGGTATTCTTGCTGGTGCCCTACATGCAGTGTTTCCTACCACGAACCTGGTGATTCCCTGACTGCTTTGGCCTGGCGACGAAACCTGCACATTTACTGCAGGTGGTGCGGGAAATGGTGGGCTTACAGTGAGGGAAGGGATGTAGCGTTGCTGACTAGCTTCATTGGCCGAGGGTGCTACAACCTTAAGGGACGTTTGGTAGTTAGTCCAGGCTTGCAAATGCATGGTGGTTAAATGTCTACGCATGCAACTTGTATTTAGACTTTTAAGATTCTGACCTCTGCTTAAGGTAGATGAACATTTTTGACAGATGACTTTGCGCTGATCATTTGGATGTTGTTTAAAAAAAATGCCAGACTGCACTCTTTCTACTATCGGATACTTTTTCAGGCATTGCAGACTGAGCTTCTTTAACCGGATGGCCACGCTGTCCTACAACTGGAATGCCACGCGTTTTTGGCCAGATATGGGCCTGGCAGATGGAACCTGTTGCGAGGTTGATGCCGGCTGAGGCTCCTACTCTTCCGCTTCAGTGCTACTGCTGCCTGCACCCTGTTCCTCCAATGGCTGCCAATCAGGGTCAACAACTGGGTCATCTATGACCTCCTCTTCTATCTTGTGTGCAACTTCGTCTGCGTCACCGTGTAAGCCGGTGGTATAGCGTTCGTGACGGGGCACCATAATCTCATCAGGGTCTGATTCTGGATCAGTACACTGCGAGGGCAATGTTCTAGTCTGAGTCAAAGGAACAGCATAGTAATCTGGCTGTGGCTGTGCATCTGTGCACTCCATGTCCGATTTAACTTGTAATGGGCATGGCCTGTTAACTATTTCACTTTCTAACCCAGGAACGGTATGTGTAAAGAGCTCTATTGAGAAACCCGTTGTGTTGCCTGACGCATCCTTCTCTGTTGTTCTTGGTGAAGAAGACAAGGAAGCGACTTGTCCCTGACCATGAACATCCACTAACGACGCGCTGCTTTTACATTTAGCAGTTTCAGAAGAGGAGGCGAAAGAGCTAGAGGCTGAGTCAGCAAGGAAAGCCAATACTTGTTCTTGCTGCTCCGGCTTTAAAAGCGGTTTTCCTACTCCCAGAAAAGGGAGCGTTCGGGGCCTTGTGTAGCAAGACGATGAACCTGACTCAACAACTCGAGACTTAGGTGCTATATTGCTTTTCCCACGACCACCTGATGCTCCACCACCACTACCATCATTACCAGCTGGCAATGACCGGCCACAGCCACGACCTCTTCCACCAGACTTCCTCATTGTTTGAAAAACGTAACCAAACTAATGGTATTTGTTAATGTAAAACCAGTTACAAGGTGAACTCAAACTTCTGTTGGATTTATATATCCCTTTATAGGTGGGTGAGACTGCAGGGAAAATCAGGCCCAATGTATAACAGTACACAGCTTCTGTGGCAGACAGATATGCCACTAACAGGACTGACGCAGATGCAGACACTACCAATAAAAATCTTCCCCTTTTTATTTTTTCTGGGAGAATATTGAAGAAATGTGGCCCACTCTTATACAGTATATGTTCTGTGGCATAAAATGAAAGACAGATGCCACACACACGACTGGCACTGAGGCAGAATTGCCACTATTTTTTTTTTCCTGGGAGAATTGTCAAAAAATCTGGCACCGTGTTACACACTAGGTTTTATGTGGCACAAAATGAGAGAGATGGCACACACTGGACTGGCACTGAGGCAGAAATGCCAATCTTAATCTCCCACTATTTTTTTTTCTGGGAGAATTTTAAAAAAATCAGGCCCAGTATTACACACTAGGTTTTCTGTGGCACAAAATTAAAGACAGATGCCACACACACGACTGGCACTGAGGCAGAAATGCCAATCTTAATCTCCCACTTTTTTTGTAACTTTATTGTGGGAGAATTGTCAAGAAATCAGGCCCAGTGTTACACACTAGGTTTTCAGTGGCACAAAATTAAAGACAATGCCACACACGACTGGCACTGAGGCAGAATTGTCAATCTTAATCTCCCACTTTTTTTGTAACTTTATTGTGGGAGAATTGTCAAGAAATCAGGCCCAGTGTTACACACTAGGTTTTCTGTGGCACAAAATAAAAGACAGATGCCACACACACGACTGGCACTGAGGCAGAAATGCCAATCTTAATCTCCCACTTTTTTTGTAACTTTATTTTGGAAGAATTGTCAAGAAATCAGGCCCAGTGTTACACACTAGGTTTTCTGTGGCACAAAATAAAAGACAGATGCCACACACACGACTGGCACTGAGGCAGAATTGCCAATCTTAATCTCCCACTATATTTTTTTTTCTGGGAGAATTTAAAAAAAATCTGGCCCAGTATTACATACTAGGTTTTCTGTGGCACAAAATTAAAGACAGATGCCACACACACGACTGGCACTGAGGCAGAATTGCCAATCTTAATCTCCCACTATATTTTTTTTTCTGGGAGAATTTTAAAAAAATCTGGCCCAGTATTACATACTAGGTTTTCTGTGGCACAAAATTAAAGACAGATGCCACACACACGACTGGCACTGAGGCAGAAATGCCAATTTTAATCTCCCACTTTTTTGTAACTTTATTGTGGGAGAATTGTCAAGAAATCAGGCCCAGTATTACAGACTAGGTTTTCTGTGGCACAAAATTAAAGACAGATGCCACACACGTCTGGCACTGAGGCAGAACTGCCAATCTTAATCTCCCACTTTTTTTTCCTGGGAGAATTAAAAAAAAATCTGGCCCAGTATTACACACTAGGTTTTCTGTGGCACAAAATTAGAGACAGATGTCACACACATCACTGGCGCTGATGCAGAATTGCCAATCTTAATCTCCCACTTTTCTTTTTCTGGGAGAATTGTCAAAAAATCTGGCACAGTGTTACACACTAGGTTTAATGTGGCACAAGATTAGAGACAGATGGCCCACACAGGACTGGCACTGAGGCAGAAATGCCAATCTTAATCTCCCACTATTTTTTTTTCTGGGAGAATTTAAAAAAAAATCTGGCCCAGTTGTACACACTAGGTTTTCTGTGGCACAAAATAAAAGACAGATGCCACACACACGACTGGCACTGAGGCAGAATTGCCAATCTTAATTTCCCACTATATATTTTTTTCTGGGAGAATTTAAAAAAAAATCAGGCCCAGTATTACACACTAGGTTTTCTGTGGCACAAAATTAAAGACAGATGCCACACACACGACTGGAACTGAGGCAGAATTGCCAATCTTAATCTCCCACTTTTTTTTTCCTGGGAGAATTTAAAAAAAATCTGGCCAAGTATTACACACTAGGTTTTCTGTGGCACAAAATTAGAGACAGATGCCACACACACGACTGGCACTGAGGCAGAATTGTCAATCTTAATCTCCCACTATTTTTTTTTCTGGGAGAATTAAAAAAAAAAATTCTGGCCCAGTATTACACACTAGGTTTTCTGTGGCACAAAATTAAAGACAGATGCCACACACAAGACTGGCACTGAGGCAGAAATGCCAATCTTAATCTCCCACTTTTTTGTAACTTTATTGTGGGAGAATTGTCAAGAAATCAGGCCCAGTGTTACACACTAGGTTTTCTGTGGCACAAAATTAAAGACAGATGCCACACACACGACTGGCACTGAGGCAGAATTGCCAATCTTAATCTCCCACTATTTTTTTTTCTGGGAGAATTTTAAAAAAATCAGGCCCAGTATTACACACTAGGTTTTCTGTGGCACAAAATTAAAGACAGATGCCACACACAAGACTGGAACTGAGGCAGAATTGCCAATCTTAATCTCCCACTTTTTTTTTCCTGGGAGAATTTAAAAAAAATCTGGCCAAGTATTACACACTAGGTTTTCTGTGGCACAAAATTAAAGGCAGATGCCACACACACGACTGGCACTGAGGCAGAAATGCCAATCTTAATCTCCCACTTTTTTTGTAACTTTATTGTGGGAGAATTGTCAAGAAATCAGGCCCAGTGTTACACACTAGGTTTTCAGTGGCACAAAATAAAAGACAGATGCCACACACACGACTGGCACTGAGGCAGAATTGTCAATCTTAATCTCCCACTTTTTTTGTAACTTTATTGTGGAAGAATTGTCAAGAAATCAGGCCTGGAAGGTCCTGAAAGGGCAAAAACTTCAGTAGCAGCTTCCTGTGCTTCAACTATATAAACTGCGCATGACCGCACGGCCATGCGCTAGTATCGTCTTATGCTATATGCCTTGCGCCAATGTGGTCATGTGTTTGAATGTGTTCAGGGACCCGGCTGAAATAAGCCCCTAGAATGCTGGCACCTCCGGCGAGGAGATTGTGTTTAAGTGTGTTCAGGGACCCGGCTGAAATAAGCCCCTAGAATGCTGGCATCTCCGGCGAGGAGTTTTGTATGCATGCATGACCACTCACTGCTCACATCTGGGTAGTTGGCCTGTGCCTCTGTGAAAGTCTAACAGGGCACAGAGCTTTCCTCTCGCAGTTACTCTGTGAAGCTAACAGAGTTGGTATATACCGCCATATAGAGCCGCCATTATTTAGCAGCAGGTGCTTTCCTGCACGGTGGATCCCGGGTTGCGAACGCACCAATTCCATTTAATAAATTATATATTTGGTGCGTTCCGCCAACCCTAACAGTATACTAGCGCCAGGATCTGGCTATGTAATGGCGGATGAACAGCGATTGCAGGGGTACATCCAGCTGCTGGAGGGCCGGTTGGCGTGTCTTGAGCGTGCAACCTCGGCGGTGGATGTTACCGCAATAGCTGTTCAGGCTGCTAGCGTGGCTGCAGCAGCTTTACCCACTGCCACCTCTGTTCCGATCCTATCTCACCTTCCTTTGCCTGAGAGATACTCATGGGGACAGTAAGTCCTGTAGGGGTTTCGTGAGCCAATGTGGTATACACCTCGAGTTTCTGGCTGCACGTTTCCCTACTGAGCGGGCAAAGGTGGGATTCATAATCTCTCTCCTGTCGGACAGAGCGTTGGAGTGGGCTACGCCGCTGTGGGAGCGCAACGATCATGTGGTGCGGAGTGTTCCTAGGTTTCTGGACACTCTGAAACAGGTCTTTTTAGGACCTCAAGTCACCCATGATACAGCGCTCCAACTGCTGGCTTTGACTCAGAGTTCAACCATGGTCAGCCATTTTGCTGTTCACTTCCGGACATTAGCGTCTGAGTTGGAATGGCCAGATAAAACCCTCATTCCCGTATTTTGGAGGGGGCTGGCTGACCATGTGAAGGACGCTTTGGCCACTAGGGAGATTCCCGCCACACTGGAGGAGCTCATAGCCGTATCTACTCGTATTGACCTCCGTTTTAACGAGCGGAGGTTGGAGCGATCCCAGTGTAGGCAGAGGTTTCGGCTGGCTCCCACCTTCGCCAAACCTTTGGAATCTCCAGTCCAGGCATCCGAGTCACATGAGGCCTTAGAGGTGACACGAGCGGGATCCAAGTCTCAGTCTGCCCGTGCACATAAGGTCCGTCATGTTTGCCAGCAGTCAGGACACCTTGCCTCCAAGGGTCCTCAGCGGTCGGGGAAACGTCAGCGTCTAGTGGCAGTTGGAGGAGGTACACTAGACATGGCAACGTTTGCCTCAAAGTTTGTTCTTCAAGGGGACAATTACCATAGGCCCATCCACTCTTATGGTCGAGCTATGCGTGGATTCTGGGGCAGAGGGTAACTTTATGTCTTCCGCTTTTGCCCAGCGTCACGCAATACCCTTGGTGATGCTCTCCAAGCCGGTAACCGTTCGAGTGGTAAATGGGTCAACACTACCTTCACAGATTACCCACCAAACCATTCCTTTCACGCTATCTGTGTCTCCATCACATCAGGAGATAATCTCCCTATTAGTCATTCCTGAGGGAATTGATGAGGTCCTGTTGGGGATACCATGGCTTCGCTACCATTCTCCTCATATTGAGTGGTCCTCTGGGAGAATTTTGGGTTGGAGTAAATCTTGTGAGGGTAGATGTCTGAGGGAGTGCGTTCAGGTTGCTACTACACAGGTACCCGCAGATCTTTCCTCTCTCCCCAAGCACTATTGGCCCTATGCAGACGTGTTCTCCAAAAGAGCTGCGGAGACCCTTCCGCCTCACCGCCCCTATGACTGTCCTATTGACCTCTTGCCTGGTGCTGAGCCTCCCCGGGGTTGAGTCTATCCGTTATCTCTCCCGGAGACGGAGGCAATGTCCCAGTACATCCAGGAGAATCTGGCAAGAGGATTCATTAGGAAGTCAGTGTCACCGGCAGGGGCAGGGTTCTTCTTCGTACAGAAGAAGACTGGAGACTTACGTCCATGCATAGACTACAGGGGTCTTAACGCCATCACCGTTAAGAACAAGTACCCACTACCCCTGATATCTGAGCTGTTTGATAGGCTACGGGGAGCGAGGGTATTTACAAAGTTAGATCTGCGGGGTGCTTACAACCTGATTTGCATCCGTGAGGGGGATGAATGGAAGACGGCTTTTAACACCAGGGATGGGCACTATGAATATCTGGTGATGCCCTTCGGGCTCTGTAATGCCCCAGCCGTTTTCCAAGACTTTGTGAACGACTTCTTCCGGGATATGCTCACCACCTCGGTCGTTGTCTATCTGGATTATATTCTCATCTTCTCTCCAGATATTGACTACCATCGGAGAGATGTTCGCAAAGTCTTCGACCTCTTACGGGCAAACTCCCTCTACGCCAAGTTGGAGAAGTGTGTGTTTGAGCAGGAGTCCTTGCCTTTCCTTGGTTATATCATCTCTGCCCAGGGTTTGGCTATGGATCCTGCCAAGCTACAGGCTGTAATGGACTGGCAGGAACCCCATTCTCTTAAAGCGGTGCAGCGCTTTATGGGGTTCATTAATTACTATCGCCAGTTCATTCCACACTTCTCAACTTTGGTAGCTCCCTTGGTTGCCCTCACCAAGAAGGGAGCAAATCCCAAGTTGTGGTCAGAGGAGGTCTCCAAAGCCTTTCTCTCGATCAAGTCACACTTCGCTACCGCTCCCATCCTACATCACCCCGATGTTGATAAGCCATTTATCTTGGAGGTGGATGCCTCATCCGTTGGTGCTGGAGCAATCCTTTTCCGAAAGGATGCTCAAGGTCGGAAGCATCCTTGCTTCTTCTTCTCCAAGACCTTCACACCAGCGGAGAGGAATTATTCCATCGGGGACAGGGAGTTGCTGGCCATGAAGTTGGCTTTTTCGGAGTGGAGACATCTCTTGGAGGGAGCTCGCTTTCCCTTCCAAGTCTTCACTGACCACAAGAACTTGGTGTATCTGCAAACGGCCCAGCGGCTGAATTCTCACCAGGCTAGATGGTCCCTGTTCTTCTCCGGGTTCCATTTTACTCTCCATTTCCTCTCCGGGGAAAAGAACGTTCGTGCTGACGCTCTCTCCCGCTCCGTGGTGTCATCGGAGGAGGAGGAGGAGCCTCGGCTTATTGTCCCTTCTGAGAGCCTGAGAACTGTAGCTCCGGTTTCGCTAGAGTCTGTGCCCCCGGGCAACACTTTCGTACCAGCTAACTTGCGACCGGAGGTTCTCTCTTGGGCTCACTCCTCCAGAGTGGGTGGGCATTTTGGGACCAAGAGGACATCTGAGCTTCTGGCGAGAACATACTGGTGGCCGCATATGGCCCGAGATGTCAAGGACTATATTCAGGCGTGCGTTTCTTGCGCCCAGAATCGGTCTCCTCGGCAACGGCCTGCTGGGCTGCTTTACCCTCTACCGATGGCAGACAGGCCCTGGGAGATGGTCGGGATGGACTTTGTGGTGGGTCTACCCAAGTCGCGTGGCTGCTCCATTATTTGGGTTGTCACCGACCATTTCTCCAAGATGGTGCATTTGGTGCCGCTTCCTCGGTTACCCTCAGCACGGGCCTTGGCGGTGTTGTTCATTAAACACGTTTTCCGTTTGCATGGTATGCCTGATAAGATTGTCAGCGATCGGGGTCCCCAGTTCGCATCTCGGTTTTGGAGAGAGCTCTGCCGTTTACTCAGCATAGAGTTAAACCTCTCCTCTGCATACCATCCCGAGACAAATGGGTTGGTGGAGAGAACCAACCAGACTCTGGTGACATATTTGCGACATTTCGTCTCTGCTAGGCAGGATGACTGGGCATCTTTGCTACCTTGGGCGGAATTTGCCCTGAACAACGCCGTAGCCGATTCCACTGGTCAAACTCCTTTTCTCCTTAATTACGGCCAGCATCCGCGTGTCTCTGTGCCCATGCCCGTGTCATCCACCGATTCTAGGGTGGCAGACTGGGCGGTGGAGGCACGTGACATCTGGGACCGCACACAGGATGCCATCCGGGCCTCCAAGGAGAGAATGAGGGTTTCGGCTGATACACACCGGCGCCCCGCTCCGGTCTTTGCTCCTGGCGACTTAGTGTGGCTCTCCGCCCGTAATATCAGGCTGCGAGTTGAGTCAACTAAGTTTGCTCCTCGATACATTGGCCCGTTTAAGGTTCTGGAACAGGTCAACCCTGTGGTCTACTGTTTGGCTATTCCTCCACGCCTTGGTATCACCGATACTTTCCACGTTTCTCTCTTAAAGCCCGTTCATTTGTCCCGGTTTTCCGAGTCATCTGCTGGGACATCGGGTTCATCCACGGATGAGTTTGAGGTGAATGCTATTGTGGGGTGCAAGGTGGTACGTGGCAAGAAATTTTATCTGGTGGACTGGAAGGGTCACGGCCCAGAGGATAGAACCTGGGAGCCTGTGGAGCACATTCGGGCTCCGCTGCTTATCGCAGCTTTTGAGCGTAGTGAGGCTCAAGGAGGGGGGGTAATGTTAGGAGTCGAGTTTCCTCTGCTGCACAGGGGGAATCTCGATCCGTGTCTGCTGCGGTCTCCCATTCGGTATCGGCCGCAGTGGGCTCTGCTCAGCGGAGACGTCACTCCCAGCGTCTCGCTGGGGCTGATTCGGTGCATAGGGTCACTACTGCCTTTTCTGGCTTTCCTATGGTACCCTGCACCGATCTGCGGCGAGCGAGCCTCTCTGGGACTAAGTCCTTGTTTACTCACACTGAGCATGCCCAGGGCAGGGTCTCCCATTGGAGGTCGAGGGCCACATGTTCGGTCACATGCTCAGGTGCTGCAGTACATTCCACTGGTCCTTCTGGAAGGTCCTGAAAGGGCAAAACATGCTCAGGTACTGCAGCACTTTCCATTGGTCCTTCTGGAAGGTCCTGAAAGGGCAAAAACTTCAGTAGCAGCTTCCTGTGCTGCAACTATATAAACTGCGCATGACCGCACGGCCATGCGCTAGTATCGTCTTATGCTATATGCTTTGCGCCAATGTGGTCATGTGTTTGAATGTGTTCAGGGACCCGGCTGAAATAAGCCCCTAGAATGCTGGCACCTCCGGCGAGGAGATTGTGTTTAAGTGTGTTCAGGGACCCGGCTGAAATAAGTCCCTAGAATGCTGGCATCTCCGGCGAGGAGTTTTGTATGCATGCATGACCACTCACTGCTCACATCTGGGTAGTTGGCCTGTGCCTCTGTGAAAGTCTAACAGGGCACAGAGCTTTCCTCTCGCGGTTACTCTGTGAAGCTAACAGAGTTGGTATATACCGCCATACTGTTATGTTTGCTAATGACAGGTGTTATGAAGGCAATCCAGAAACACAGTGTGCTTAGCGATCAGAGCGCACACAGTGATCTGACAAATACCCAAAAATACAAGAACGAGCTCTGAGACGTGGAAACTCTGTAGACTGCACACCTGATCCTATCCTAAACACAACTAAAAGCGGCTGTGGATTGCGCCTAACAACTACCTAGGCAACTCGGCACAGCCTAAGAAACTAGCCAGCCTGAAGATAGAAAAATAGGCCTGACTTGCCCCAGAGAAATTCCCCAAAGGAAAAGGCAGCCCCCCACATATAATGACTGTGAGTAAGATGAAAAGACAAAACGTAGGGATGAAATAGATTCAGCAAAGTGGGGCCCGATATTCTAGGACAGAGCGAGGACAGTAAAGCGAACTTTGCAGTCTACAAAAAACCCTAAAGCAAAACCACGCAAAGGGGGCAAGAAAAACCCACCGTGCCGAACTAACGGCACGGCGGTACACCCTTTGCGTCTCAGAGCTTCCAGCAAAACAAAAGACAAGCTGGACAGAAAAAAAGCAACAAAAAAGCAAAAAGCACTTAGCTATACAGAGCAGCAGGTCACAGGAACAATCAGGAGAAGCTCAGATCCAACACTGAAACATTGACAAGGAGCAAGGATAGCAGCATCAGGCGGAGTTAAGTAATGAAGCAGTTAACGAGCTCACCAGAACACCTAAGGGAGGAAGCTCAGAAGCTGCAGTACCACTTGTGACCACAGGAGTGAATTCAGCCACAGAATTCACAACAGTACCCCCCCCTTGAGGAGGGGTCACCGAACCCTCACCAGAGCCCCCAGGCCGACCAGGATGAGCCGCATGAAAGGCACGAACAAGATCGGAAGCATGAACATCAGAGGCAAAAACCCAGGAATTATCTTCCTGAGCATAACCCTTCCATTTAACCAGATACTGGAGTTTCCGTCTAGAAACACGAGAATCCAAAATCTTCTCCACAATATACTCCAATTCCCCCTCCACCAAAACCGGGGCAGGAGGCTCAACAGATGGAACCATAGGTGCCACGTATCTCCGCAACAACGACCTATGGAATACATTATGTATGGAAAAGGAGTCTGGGAGGGTCAAACGAAAAGACACAGGATTGAGAACCTCAGAAATCCTATACGGACCAATAAAACGAGGTTTAAATTTAGGAGAGGAAACCTTCATAGGAATATGACGAGAAGATAACCAAACCAGATCCCCAACACGAAGTCGGGGACCCACACGGCGTCTGCGATTAGCGAAAAGTTGCGCTTTCTCCTGGGACAAGATCAAATTGTCCACTACCTGAGTCCAGATCTGCTGCAACCTATCCACCACAGAATCCACACCAGGACAGTCCGAAGACTCAACCTGTCCTGAAGAGAAACGAGGATGGAACCCAGAATTGCAAAAAAATGGAGAAACCAAGGTAGCCGAGCTGGCCCGATTATTAAGGGCGAACTCAGCCAACGGCAAAAAGGACACCCAATCATCCTGGTCTGCAGAAACAAAACATCTCAGATATGTTTCCAAGGTCTGATTGGTTCGTTCGGTCTGGCCATTAGTCTGAGGATGGAAAGCCGAGGAAAAGGATAGGTCAATGCCCATCCTACCACAAAAGGCTCGCCAGAACCTTGAAACAAACTGGGAACCTCTGTCAGAAACAATATTCTCAGGAATGCCATGCAACCGAACCACATGCTGAAAGAACAAAGGTACCAAATCAGAGGAGGAAGGCAATTTAGCCAAGGGCACCAGATGGACCATTTTAGAAAAGCGATCACAGACCACCCAAATGACTGACATCTTTTGAGAAACGGGAAGGTCAGAAATGAAATCCATCGAAATATGTGTCCAAGGCCTCTTTGGGACCGGCAAGGGCAAAAGCAACCCACTGGCACGAGAACAGCAGGGCTTAGCCCTAGCACAAATCCCACAGGACTGCACAAAAGTACGTACATCCCGTGACAGAGATGGCCACCAGAAGGATCTAGCCACTAACTCTCTGGTACCAAAGATTCCAGGATGACCAGCCAACACCGAACAATGAAGTTCAGAGATAAGTTTATTAGTCCACCTATCAGGGACGAACAGTTTCTCTGCTGGACAACGATCAGGTTTATTCGCCTGAAATTTTTGCAGCACCCGCCGCAAATCAGGGGAGATGGCAGACACAATGACTCCTTCCTTGAGGATACCCGCTGGCTCAGATAAACCCGGAGAGTCGGGCACAAAACTCCTAGACAGAGCATCCGCCTTCACATTTTTAGAGCCCGGAAGGTACGAAATCACAAAGTCGAAGCGGGCAAAAAATAACGACCAACGGGCCTGTCTAGGATTCAAGCGCTTGGCAGACTCGAGATAAGTCAAGTTCTTATGATCAGTCAATACCACCATGCGATGCTTATCTCCTTCAAGCCAATGACGCCACTCCTCGAATGCCCACTTCATGGCCAGCAACTCTCGATTGCCCACATCATAATTACGCTCAGCGGGCGAAAACTTCCTGGAAAAGAAAGCACATGGTTTCATCACTGAGCAATCAGAACCTCTCTGTGACAAAACCGCCCCTGCTCCAATTTCAGAAGCATCAACCTCGACCTGGAACGGAAGAGAAACATCTGGCTGACACAACACAGGGGCAGAACAAAAACGACGCTTCAACTCCTGAAAAGCTTCCACAGCAGCAGAAGACCAATTAACCAAATCAGCACCCTTCTTGGTCAAATCGGTCAATGGTTTGGCAATGCTAGAAAAATTACAGATGAAGCGATGATAAAAATTAGCAAAGCCCAGGAACTTTTGCAGACTTTTCAGAGATGTCGGCTGAATCCAATCCTGGATGGCTTGGACCTTAACTGGATCCATCTCGATAGTAGAAGGGGTAAAGATGAACCCAAAAAATGAAACTTTCTGCACACCGAAGAGACACTTTGATCCCTTCACAAACAAAGAGTTAGCACGCAGGACCTGAAAAACCATTCTGACCTGCTTCACATGAGACTCCCAATCATCTGAGAAGATCAAAATGTCATCCAAGTAAACAATCAGGAATTTATCCAGATACTCACGGAAGATGTCATGCATAAAAGACTGAAACACAGATGGAGCATTGGCAAGTCCGAACGGCATCACTAGATACTCAAAATGACCCTCGGGCGTATTGAATGCAGTTTTCCATTCATCTCCTTGCCTGATTCTCACCAGATTATACGCACCACGAAGATCTATCTTAGTGAACCAACTAGCCCCCTTAATCCGAGCAAACAAGTCAGATAACAATGGCAAGGGATACTGAAATTTAACAGTGATCTTATTAAGAAGGCGGTAATCAATACACGGTCTCAGCGAACCATCCTTCTTGGCTACAAAGAAGATCCCTGCTCCCAGTGGTGATGACGATGGGCGAATATGTCCCTTCTCCAGGGATTCCTTCACATAACTGCACATAGCGGCGTGTTCGGGCACGGATAAATTAAATAATCGACCTTTAGGGAATTTACTACCAGGAATCAAATTGATAGCACAATCACAATCCCTATGCGGAGGTAGAGCATCGGACTTGGGCTCTTCAAATACATCCTGATAATCAGACAAGAACTCTGGGACCTCAGAAGGGGTGGATGACGAAATCGACAAAAATGGAACATCACCATGTACCCCCTGACAACCCCAGCTGGATACCGACATGGAATTCCAATCCAATACTGGATTATGGGTTTGTAGCCATGGCAACCCCAACACGACCACATCATGCAGATTATGCAACACCAGAAAGCGAATAACTTCCTAATGTGCAGGAGCCATGCACATGGTCAGCTGGGCCCAGTATTGAGGTTTATTCTTGGCCAAAGGTGTAGCATCAATTCCTCTCAATGGAATAGGACACCGCAAAGGCTCCAAGAAAAACCCACAACGTTTAGCATAATCCAAATCCATCAGATTCAGGGCAGCGCCCGAATCCACAAACGCCATGACAGAAAACGACGACAAAGAGCATATCAAGGTAATGGACAGAAGGAATTTGGACTGTACAGTACCAATGACGGCAGACCTAGCGGACCGCTTAGTGCGCTTAGGACAATCAGAAATAGCATGAGTGGAATCACCACAGTAGAAACACAGACCATTCAGACGTCTGTATTCCTGCCGTTCAACTCTAGTCATAGTCCTATCGCACTGCATAGGCTCAGGTTTAACCTCAGGCAGTACCGCCAAATGGTGCACAGATTTACGCTCGCGCAAGCGTCGACCGATCTGAATGGCCAAAGACAAAGACTCATTCAAACCAGCAGGCATAGGAAATCCCACCATGACATCCTTAAGAGCCTCAGAGAGACCCTTTCTGAACAAAGCTGCCAGCGCAGATTCATTCCACTGAGTGAGTACTGACCATTTCCTAAATTTCTGACAATATACTTCTATATCATCCTGACCCTGGCACAAAGCCAGCAAATTTTTCTCAGCCTGATCCACTGAATTAGGCTCATCGTACAGCAATCCGAGCGCCAGGAAAAACGCATCGACACTACTCAATGCAGGGTCTCCTGGCGCAAGAGAAAATGCCCAGTCTTGAGGGTCGCCGCGCAAAAAAGAAATAATAATCAAAACCTGTTGAATAGGATTACCAGAAGAATGAGGTTTCAAGGCCAGAAATAGCTTACAATTATTTTTGAAACTTAGAAACTTAGTTCTATCTCCAAAAAACAAATCAGGAATAGGAATTCTTGGTTCTAACATAGATTTCTGATCAATAGTATCTTGAATTTTTTGTACATTTATAACGAGATTATCCACTGAAGAGCACAGACCCTGAATATCCATGTCCACACCTGTGTCCAGAATCACCCAAATGTCTAGGGGAAAAAAAAAAAAGTGAACACAGAGCAGAAAAAAAAAAAAATGATGTCAGAACTTTTTCTTTCCCTCTATTGAGAATCATTAGTCGGGCTCCTTGTACTGTTATGTTTGCTAATGACAGGTGTTATGAAGGCAATCCAGAAACACAGTGTGCTTAGCGATCAGAGCGCACACAGTGATCTGACAAATACCCAAAAATACAAGAACGAGCTCTGAGATGTGGAAACTCTGTAGACTGCACACCTGATCCTATCCTAAACACAACTAAAAGCGGCTGTGGATTGCGCCTAACAACTACCTAGGCAACTCGGCACAGCCTAAGAAACTAGCTAGCCTGAAGATAGAAAAATAGGCCTGACTTGCCCCAGAGAAATTCCCCAAAGGAAAAGGCAGCCCCCCACATATAATGACTGTGAGTAAGATGAAAAGACAAAACGTAGGGATGAAATAGATTCAGCAAAGTGGGGCCCGATATTCTAGGACAGAGCGAGGACAGTAAAGCGAACTTTGCAGTCTACAAAAAACCCTAAAGCAAAACCACGCAAAGGGGGCAAAAAAAACCCACCGTGCCGAACTAACGGCACGGCGGTACACCCTTTGCGTCTCAGAGCTTCCAGCAAAACAAAAGACAAGCTGGACAGAAAAAAAGCAGCAAAAAAGCAAAAAGCACTTAGCTATACAGAGCAGCAGGTCACAGGAACAATCAGGAGAAGCTCAGATCCAACACTGAAACATTGACAAGGAGCAAGGATAGCAGCATCAGGCGGAGTTAAGTAATGAAGCAGTTAACGAGCTCACCAGAACACCTGAGGGAGGAAGCTCAGAAGCTGCAGTACCACTTGTGACCACAGGAGTGAATTCAGCCACAGAATTCACAACACATATAGAGCCGCCATTATTTAGCAGCAGGTGCTTTCCTGCACGGTGGATCCCGGGTTGCGAATGCACCAATTCCATTTAATAAATTATATATTTGGTGCGTTCCGCCAACCCTAACAGTATTACATACTAGGTTTTCTGTGGCACAAAATTAAAGACAGATGCCACACACACGACTGGCACTGAGGCAGAAATGCCAATTTTAATCTCCCACTTTTTTGTAACTTTATTGTGGGAGAATTGTCAAGAAATCAGGCCCAGTATTACACACTAGGTTTTCTGTGGCACAAAATTAAAGACAGATGCCACACACAAGACTGGCACTGAGGCAGAATTGCCAATCTTAATCTCCCACTTTTTTTTTCCTGGGAGAATTTTAAAAAAATCTGGCCCAGTATTACACACTAGGTTTTCTGTTGCCAAAATTAAAGACAGATGCCACACACACGACTGGCACTGAGGCAGAAATGCCAATCTTAATCTCCCACTTTTTTTGTAACTTTATTGTGGGAGAATTGTCAAGAAATCAGGCCCAGTGTTACACACTAAGTTTTCTGTGGCACAAAATAAAAAACAGATGCCACACACTCGACTGGCACTGAGGCAGAATTGTCAATCTTAATCTCCCACTATTTTTTTTTTCTGGGAGAATTTAAAAAAAATCTGGCCCAGTATTACACACTAGGTTTTCTGTGGCACAAAATTAGAGACAGATGTCACACACATCACTGGCGCTGAGGCAGAATTGCCAATCTTAATCTCCCACTTTTTTTTTCTGGGAGAATTTAAAAGAAATCTGGCCCAGTAGTACACACTAGGTTTTCTGTGGCACAAAATTAAAGGCAGATGCCACACACACGACTGGCACTGAGGCAGAAATGCAAATCTTAATCTCCAACTTTTTTTGTAACTTTATTGTGGGAGAATTGTCAAGAAATCAGGCCCAGTGTTACACACTAGGTTTTCTGTGGCACAAAATAAAAGACAGATGCCACACACGACTGGCACTGAGGCAGAATTGCCAATCTTAATTTCCCACTATATTTTTTTTTTCTGGGAGAATTTTAAAAAAATCTGGCCCAGTATTACACACTAGGTTTTCTGTGGCACAAAATTAAAGACAGATGCCACACACACGACTGGCACTGAGGCAGAATTGCCAATCTTAATCTCCCACTATTTTTTTTTCTGGGAAAATTTAAAAAAAATCAGGCCCAGTATTACACACTAGGTTTTCTGTGGCACAAAATTAAAGACAGATGCCACACACACGACTGGCACTGAGGCAGAATTGTCAATCTTAATCTCCCACTTTTTTATTTCTGGGAGAATTTTAAAAAAAAATCTGGCCCAGTATTACACACTAGGTTTTCTGTGGCACAAAATTAAAGACAGATGCCACACACACGACTGGCACTGAGGCAGAAATGCCAATCTTAATCTCCCACTTTTTTTGTAACTTTATTGTGGGAGAATTGTCAAGAAATCAGGCCCAGTGTTACACACTAGGTTTTATGTGGCACAAAATTAAAGACAGATGCCACACACACGACTGGCACTGAGGCAGAATTGCCAATCTTAATCTCCCACTATTTTTTTTTCTGGGAGAATTTAAAAAAAATCAGGCCCAGTTTTACACCCTAGGTTTTCTGTGGCACAAAATTAAAGACAGATGCCACACACAAGACTGGCACTGAGGCAGAATTGCCAATCTTAATCTCCCACTTTTTTTTTTCCTGGGAGAATTTTAAAAAAATCTGGCCAAGTATTACACACTAGGTTTTCTGTGGCACAAAATTAATGGCAGATGCCACGCGCACGACTGGCACTGAGGCAGAAATGCCAATCTTAATCTCCCACTTTTTTTGTAACTTTATTGTGGGAGAATTGTCAAGAAATCAGGCCCAGTGTTACACACTAGGTTTTCATTGGCACAAAATAAAAGACAGATGCCACACACGACTGGCACTGAGGCAGAATTGTCAATCTTAATCTCCCACTATTTTTTTTTCTGGGAGAATTTAAAAAAAAATCTGGCCCAGTATTACAGGCTAGGTTTTCTGTGGCACAAAATTAAAGGCAGATGCCACACACACGACTGGCACTGAGGCAGAAATGCCAATCTTAATCTCCCACTTTTTTTGTAAATTTATTGTGGGAGAATTGTCAAGAAATCAGGCCCAGTGTTACACACTAGGTTTTCTGTGGCACAAAATAAAAGACAGATGCCACACACACGACTGGCACTGAGGCAGAATTGTCAATCTTAATCTCCCACTATTTTTTTTCTGGGAGAATTTAAAAAAAATCAGGCCCAGTATTACACACTAGGTTTTCTGTGGCACAAAATTAAAGACAGATGCCACACACAAGACTGGCACTGAGGCAGAATTGCCAATCTTAATCTCCCACTTTTTTTTTCCTGGGAGAATTTTAAAAAAATCTGGCCAAGTATTACACACCAGGTTTTCTGTGGCACAAAATTAAAGGCAGATGCCACACACACGACTGGCACTGAGGCAGAAATGCCAATCTTAATCTCCCACTTTTTTTGTAACTTTATTGTGGGAGAATTGTCAAGAAATCAGGCCCAGTGTTACACACTAGGTTTTCTGTGGCACAAAATAAAAGACAGATGCCACACACACGACTGGCACTGAGGCAGAATTGTCAATCTTAATCTCCCACTATTTTTTTTTCTGGGACAATTTAAAAAAAAATCTGGCCCAGTATTATACACTAGGTTTTCTGTGGCACAAAATTAAAGGCAGATGCCACACACACGACTGGCACTGAGGCAGAAATGCCAATCTTAATCTCCCACTTTTTTTGTAACTTTATTGTGGGAGAATTGTCAAGAAATCAGGCCCAGTGTTACACACTAGGTTTTCTGTGGCACAAAATAAAAGACAGATGCCACACACACGACTGGCACTGAGGCAAAATTGTCAATCTTAATCTCCCACTATTTTTTTTTCTGGGAGAATTTAAAAAGAAATCTGGCCCAGTATTACACACTAGGTTTTCTGTGGCACAAAATTAAAGACAGATGCCACACACACGACTGGCACTGAGGCAGAAATGCCAATCTTAATCTCCCACTATTTTTTTATTTATGGGAGAATTGGAAAGAAATCTGCCCCACTGTTAGACTGTATGTTTTCTGTGGCACAAAATGAGAGACAGATGCAACACACAGGACTGGCACTGAGGCAGAAATGCCAATCTTAATCTCCCACAATTTTTTTGTTTTCCAGGGAGAATTATAAAAAAATCAGGCCCAGTATTACACACTAGGTTTTCTGTGGCACAAAATTAAAGACAGATGCCACACACACGACTGGCACTGAGGCAGAATTGCCAATCTTAATCGCCCACATTTTTTTTTTTCCTGGGAGAATTTAAAAAAAATCTGGCCCAGTATTATACACTAGGTTTTCTGTGGCACAAAATTAAAGACAGATGCCACACACACGACTGGCACTGAGGCAGAAATGCCAATCTTAATCTCCCACTATTTTTTTTTTTCATTTATGGGAGAATTGGCAAGAAATCAGGCCCACTGTTAGACTGTATGTTTTCTGTGCCAGAAAATGAGACACAGATGCCACACAAAGGACTGCCACTGATGCAGATTTGCCAATTTTTGATCTGCACCTTTTTTTTTTCTTCAGGGAGACTAGTGTATAAATCTGGGCCACTGTATTAGAGTATATTTTCTGTGGCAGAAAGTGGCTTGAAGAGATATAACGAAAAAAAAAGGACTGTCCTACAATTACTATCTCCCTGCAGTAATCTCAGCAAGGTATGGCAGGCAGCAATAACAAGGAGTGGACTGCTGGACAAAAAAGTCAAAAGTGTGGACAAACAAACAAGATAGCTGTGCAGAAAGGAAGGAGCAACAGGATTTGTGCTTTGAAAAAAGCAGTTGGTTTGCACAGCGGTGTACAAATAGCAATGCAGCTATCAGGGAGCCTTCTAGGGCAGCCCAATGAGCTACAGCGCTGAGGAAAAAGAAATGTAGCCTCCACTGTACCTGCAAACAAAAGGTGGTGTTGGACAGTGGAAATCGCTACAGCACAAGCAGTTTGGGGGTTAATGTACCCTGCCTAACGCTATCCCTGCTTCTGACGAAGCGGCAGCAACCTCTCCCTATGCTCAGATCAGCAGCAGTAAGATGGCGGTCAGCAGGAATGCCCCTTTATGGCCCCTGTGATGCCGCAGAAAGCAAGCCAACCACTGCAATGCCCTTCTCTAAGATGGTGGGGACTGAGACCTATGTCATCACGCTGCCCACACTCTGCGTCCACCTTCATTGGCTGAGAAATGGTGCTTTTCGCGTAATTGAAACGCGACTTTGGCGCGAAAGTCGCGTACCGCGTGGCCGACCCCACACAGGGATCGGATCGGGTTTCATGAAACCCGACTTTGCCAAAAGTCGGCGACTTATAAAAATGAACGATCCGTTTCGCTCAACCCTAGTGCCGAGGTCAAGTGTCATAACAACCACATGTGAGCCCCGGAATGCGAGTGCTGACACTGCTGGAACGGTGCCGGCACGGGAGGGGAGTATTAGTGTTTTTATTTTATCAGCTCCAAACTAAAAAATCGAGAAGAGCTTGTCCTAGTAGTGTACAGCCCCTTCAATGAACATATGTGACTGAGTACCAAAAATCCATAGGTTAGCCGGTGCTAACTCAGTTGGGTAAATGAACTCCACATAGAAAAAAATTGATTATGAAGGGCCACGTTCTTTGTGGGAAGAGATGACATTTTCATTGATACCATTATTGTTCTATATGACTTTTTGATCATCATTTTTTTAACATGTTTTTTCATTCTCTGTAATGGTGTTTATCATATGGGTTACTGTACAGGTGTTCTTTTTTTACTTCTGTTTTTACATCAGCTTTTACATAAAACATCATTTTTATTGGGAAAATATTTTTCCTCTATTTTTCATGCTTTATTTGTATATTTTTTTAAAAGATTTTTAATTTTTTTGCCTCATGCAGTATTACTGCTTTATAATTAGACCATTATAGTAATTCTGTCCCCCATCCTGTAATAATATCCCCAGTTCTGTAATAATGTCCCCATTCTGCAATGTCACCTGATCTGTAGTAATGTCCTCTGTCATGTAATAATGTCCCAAATCCTGTAATAATATCCTGTAATAACCTCCCCTGTCCTGTAATAATGTCCCCAATCCTGTAATAAGGTCCTCAATCCTGTAATAATGTCTCCTGTCCTGTAATATTGTCCCCATCCTGTATTAATGTCCCCAATTCTGTAATAATAACCATTGTCCTGTAATAATGACACCTGTCCTGTAATAATGACACCCATCCTGTAATAATGTTGCTCAACCTGAATTAATGGTCCCCTGTCCTGTAATAATGTCCCTTGTCCTTTAATAATGGTCCCCATCTTGTAGTAATGTCCCCATCCTGGTCCCCTCTTGTAGTCATGTCCCCATTCTGGTGCATATCATATAGTAGTCTCCCCATCCTGACCACCATTTTATAGTAATGTTCCCATCCTGGTCACTATCATATAGTAGTGTCCCCATCCTGTTCCCCATTTTATTGTACACACACATCGTTTATAGGTGCTTTTTGTGATAACAAGTACCTGTTGTTTTTACATCCAGCAGAGCCTTACAAAGGACTGCTTGGTATGTAATTATCATACTATATTGCCTGTTATCAAATATACAGCCTCATTTTACAATCCCCTTTTACCTCTGTTTTCCCAGTCTTTACCTCTCCTGATCAACAGGCCATTTCTGGCTTATGGTAGTTTCCCCTCCCTTTTTTGGAGGTCACAGTCCCTGTCCCCCCACCCTGTTTTAAATAGTTTTAATATTGTGTATCAATAAAAATATATTACTTTATTCTTAAATGTTGGGAATCTCTTCTTGTCAGGTGAATTTACTTATCACCTGTCTTTAGTTTTTCATATGAATTTTTGACGTGCCTAACGCATACTTTGTGTTCTGGACTTATGATTTTGATCCCCATTTTATAGTAATGTTCCCATCCTGGTCGCCATCATATAGTAATGTCGCCATCCTGGTCGCCAACATATAGTAATGTCTCCATCCTAGTTCACATATAATAGTAATGCCACAACCTAGTTGGCATCATATAATAATGGCCCCATCTTGTACTTGTACCAATGTTCCACATTCTGTCACTCTTTACATACACATTGAAAAAAAATAAATCTTACCTGACCTCGCTCTGTCAGCAAACAGTGTCCTCTTCCTCCTCCACAGTCAGGGAAGTGCATTCAATTGAAAAGGAACGCTGACATCAGTGACCCATGGATTTATTGACAGATATGCAACAGATACAGACGTATTTGTGTGCAGGAGGAGTTTACACTTTTCTTAAAGTAGATGGAGATGTTGTTACTGTTATATGCTTAGCTGAATGTAATGCATATACTTGCTGTACTTTGGTTTTACTTTCTCTCTGCTAAAAGGTCCTTTAGACTTCTTGTTATGCTGTATTAAGAAGCTGATGCATGTACCTCATGTTCTGTGTAGATAAAAGTTGAATTACCCCATATAATCCACTCTCACACGTTTCTTCTGCGACCAAACTATGCAACAGGATTGGGCTGAAATCAACTCAGGGGCCTGATGGTCGCACAATGGAGTCTCAAAGGATGCATGAGGCCCACTAGCCGGGTGTTTGAGAGCCCTGGTTTATAGAATAGTTGTAGCCTATTTTTTACACTCACTGTTCCACTCCCGCTTTACTTGTTGTTTATGGTACAGCTTTAGATAACCAAGTGCAACTAAAACTTTTGCCAATAGACAATAAATGGAGCAATGCCACACAGCCCCATTCTTGGATCTGTTAAAACTGCAGGTTATGACAACCAACTTAAATTAAGCAAATGGGATAACTGAATTGAAGTTGTTTTTGGCATCTTTCAGTTTTGTAAAATATTTCACAGGTTGATATAATCTTAGATAGCAGATTATAAGGGGTTTTTTTTTTGCCTAAAGTCAGTAGCTTCTAAAAGTGCAGGTTACAAAATGAATGTTTTGAGATATTGTACCAGATTTTGCTGTGGATTTCACCCTACTGCACTACAATGGATTGAATAGTGTGAAATCTGAAATGAAAATCTGCACAAGAATGAGCATGGTACAGGTTTGAAAATTTGCAGCATGCTATTATTTCCGTGTGGATATGTTCTGCAATGTGAGAAAGACTATTTGAAAACCTCATTCATTTGTATTATGGTGCAAATTGCTGTGAATTTGTGGTGTCGACCCCCCACATCTCAAATCCACAGCAAATTCTAATGTTTGAGAATGGCCCTAAGGTTCTAATAACAGGACATAAGTAAGATAAAATAGTGATTAATGAGTTTACTCTCGACTTTCTCTTAGCAATGTCATTGAATGCTAGTATGCCACTACATTTTGTGTCTCACCTGCAAGGACTGATGGTGTGCAAGGAACAAAAGAGAAATTAACTGCACCTGAACCAGTAGACACAATAAATGTTAGGTTAGCCTTGCTGGAGTAGAAGGTATTGAATTCATCAAGGGGCACATGCCACTTAATGAATTTGACACCTCTCTTGAATATTTGGCATCTCCATGCGCCGCACCAGAAAGGCAACTTCTGTTAGGGACTGCTGTAGCATTTCTCCCATGCAAAATGGCATCTTTTGATTAATTTGAGTGGTGGACATGGTCACGCCCCATCCTGTTCCAATTTCTCCTCAACTCCACCCATTTTGGCAGAGTTGGTTCACACTGGCATGAAAATACTAAAAGTCACAACATTTTTGCACAATTCTCCATTGAACAAAAAATTATCAACCTTTTAAAGCTTTTACACCAGTTTTCTTGTGTAAAAGCATTGATGAATTGATCCAATAGTCTAATAGTCTCATTCATATATTATAGTTTCTTAAATATATTTATTATTTATCTAAAATATCGTGTAGAAAAGATGAGCAATAAGAAAATTTGTAATTACCTCACTGATGGTCTTGTACTTCTTCAGAAGTCCATAAAATAAAAAGTTCAAGTAGCCAACTAGCATTTAAGATTGCCTGGGAGTGTTCATGTTTTCTGGAAAAAGTACAAGTTTTATTTACAGTTTTGCTCAAAAGTTTACATACCCCAGCAGAATTTTTGCTTTCTTGGCTTTTTTTTCAGAGAATATGAATGAGAACACCAAAACTTTTTCTCCACGCATGATGAGTGGTTGGGTGAAGCCATTTATTGTCAAACTAATGTTTTTTTCCTATTTAAATTATAATGACAAGCCAAAACATCCAAATGACCCTGATCAAAAGGTCACATACCCCATTTCTTAATACCGTGTATTGCCCCCTCTAACATCAATGACAGCTTGAAGTCTTTTCTGGTAGTTCTGGATGAGGTTCTTTATTTTCTCAGATAGTAAAGCTGTCCACTCTTCTTGGCAAAAAACCTCCAGTTCCTGTAAATTCCTGGGCTGTCTAGCATGAACTGCACTTGAGATCTCCCCATAGTGGCTCAATGATATTGAGGTCAGGAGACTGAGATGGCCTCTCCAGAACCTTCACTTTGTTCTGCTGTAGCCAATAACAGGTCGACTTGGCCTTGTGTTTTGGATCGATGTCATGTTGGAAGTCTCTGTCAATGCTTTAAAAAAAATTTAAAATAATTGTAAAAATATTTTTTAACTCAAAAAATCATAAAAAAAATCAAAAGATATTATATCTCAAAATAAATATTTGAATGAAAAAAACCAAACAATAAAAGTACACATGTTTGGTATCACCACATCCGCAACGACCCAACCTATAAAACTGTCCCACTAGTTAATCCCTTTAGGACAAAAAACAATGCTTTTTTATCATACCGCCAAACAAAAAGTGGAATAATAATAATCTTTATTTTTATATAGCGCTAACATATTCCGCAGCGCTTTACAGTTTTGCACACATTGTCATTGCTGTCCCCAATGGGGCTCACAATCTAAATTCCCTATCAGTATGTCTTTGGAATGTGGGAGGAAACCAGAGAACTTGAAGGAAACCCACACAAACACGGGGAGAACATACAAACTCCTTGCAGATGTTGTCCAAGGTTGGATTAGAATAAATAATAAAACACAATCAAAAAGAGGGATATAAATAAACATAGTACTTCTGAAAATGTCATTTTCTCCCGCAAAAAACAAGCTGCCATACAACAAAAAACAAACTTCCATACAGCTCCGTCAGCGGAAAAATAAAAAATTTAAAGCTCTCAGAATAAAGTGATGTGAAAATAATTATATTTTCTATATAAATAAAATAGTTTTTACTGTATAAAAGCGCCAAAAGATTAAAAAAGTTAAAAATGAATAATCATAATTGTATTCACCTGAGACATAAAACTGCCTTCAATTTTACCACATATAGAACGGCATAACCATCCGCCAAAAAAATTAAATAAATAAAAAAGAAATTCTTGAATTGCTGTTTTTTGTTCATCCTGACCCACAAAAATAGGAGTAGAAAGTGATCAAGAAAATGGTACCAACAAAAAGTCAATTCATCCCACAACAAAAAGTGTCTTTAAGTGTGTGACAACAGCCAAACATAAAAACTCAATATAAATCTGGTAACTCTGTAGTCTCATCGACTTGAAGAATAAAGTCATCTAATCACATATACCGTATGAGGAACAACGTAAAAAATAAATAAAACTAATTCTTCACATGCTGTTGATTTTTTCATTCTGCCTCCCAAAGATAACAGTAAAACTCAGCGCACATTTATCCTGCACTCTGCGTTGAGCTCTTACACCGGGGTTTCTGTGTAGATCTCTGAAATCCATGATTCAGACGGAACCTCTGGAGGAATATTCCCTATTATGAGGCAGATGGAGACACTTCGGGTGCTGTGTGATCTGTGATCCGATGGTGTCCGTCTTTTTAGGATTGCATTAAAGTGCCATCGGTCACAGTTTTGTGCACTTCTGAAACGAAGGACACTGCTGAACAGAGGCCAGACGGAGTCCAGAGTGACACTGCTGTCTCATTATAGTGAATGCATCCCTCAGGTGTTTCATCTGAATCACGTCACTCAGACTTAGATGGAAACCCCAAAGTAAGTGATCAGTAGAGTTGAGCGACCTTGACCTTTTTAGAGTCGAGCCGGGTTTTGCGAAACCCGACTATGTCCAAAGTCGGGTCGAGTGAAATCGGCCGATTATGACGTAAAGTCGGGATCGACCGAAACACGAAACCCAATGCAAGTCAATGGGGCAGCATAGTCGGCAGTGAGTGGGGGCCAGGAAAACACCTAGAGTGGCCATTTTAATGTCAAAACCATCCATTCTTCTTAATGAAGCTTGTCAAGCGTAATTTACCTTATAATAATTGGAAGGCATTTGAAATTGGGGGTCATTTGGCTAAAGTTGTGGGGGGTAGGGCTGGTTCAAGTAATTAGTGGGCCCAGGAAATCTGGACCACGTCACGGCAGTGGAGCAGGGAGAGGTAAGTATTTCAACTTTGCAAGTGCTGTGAACCTGAGCAAGCAGGGGGGGCCCACTCGTTGGCATTGGCACTGGCACAGGGCCCCTCAAAGTACAGCGGTGTGTTTGCACGGCGGGGGCGCCTCCCACCGGCAGCAACACTTTTGCGTACTATGAGAGGCCCTGTGCCAGTGACGTCGCCAACTAGTATTCCTCCCCCCACCTGATGAAGGAACCTGCACTTTCATCTGCACCTTCCTCTTTGTCCCCGTGTAAGGTGGTATGGTATGCGGGAAGAGCAACCTGACTTTCAGCAGGGTCACAATGTTGTTGTGTAGCGTGCACGGGGAATGTTGCGTTATGGGTCAATGTACCAGCAGACTCATCTATCACTGGCTGGGCAATGGGCACGATGAAGTGGAAACACAGATATAGGCCCAAAGAAGAAAGTGGGCTAAATGCAGTTCAAAATTGGTAACACAGGAATAACCAGGGGGCATTGCAGTGGAGGACAACTGGAATGAGAGGCTGACACAGAGAGTAGGGCCAAATCAGTAAGTAGTCGAAATGCAGTTCAAAATTGGCAACCGTAGTAAACAGGCGGCACAGCTTTGTTCAGTGGAGGAGAACAGCAAGGAGTGGCAGACACCGATAGTAGGCCCCAAACCAACTAGTACGCCAAATGCAGTTGTTCCATTTAACCACAATTTAATGAGAGCCTGAAGATAGAAGCTCAGGAAAGGCAACCTGGGGAACACCTTGGAGTGTAACACACCATCTCTCTCCACCCCATACCCATTTTGTATGGCCTAATGCAGTGTACTTTTCTACAACTACTAAACGAGAGTCGGAAGACCGAAGCAATGGCAAGGAAACCTGGGGAACACCTTAGAGTGTAACACACCCTCTCTCTACACCCCATACCCAATTTGAAGGTCTAATGCAGTGTAGTTTCCAAGAACTACTAAACGAGAGCCGGAAGATCGAAGCTCAGGAAAGGCAACCTGGGGAACACCTTGGAGTGTAACACACCCTCTCGCTACACCCCATACCCAATTTGAAGGCCTAATGCAGCGTAGTTTCCAACAACTACTAAACGAGAGCCGGAAGATCGAAGCTCAGGAAAGGCAACCTGGGGAACACCTTGGAGTGTAACAAACCCTCTCTCTACACCCCATACCCAATTTGTAGGCCTAATGCAGCGTAGTTTCCGACAACTACTAAACGAGAGCATGAAGATCGAAGCTCAGGAAAGGCAACCTGGGGAACACCTTGGAGTGTAACACACCCTCTCTCTACACCCCATACCCAATTTGTAGGCCTAATGCAGCGTAGTTTCCGACAACTACTAAACGAGAGCCGGAATATCGAAGCTCAGGAAAGGCAACCTGGGGAACACCTTGGAGTGTAACACACCCTCTCTCTACACCCCATACCCAATTTGTAGGCCTAATGCAGCGTAGTTTCCGACAACTACTAAACGAGAGCCGGAATATCGAAGCTCAGGAAAGGCAACCTGGGGAACACCTTGGAGTGTAACACACCCTCTCTCTACACCCCATACCCAATTTGAAGGCCTAATGCAGTGTAGTTTCCAAGAACTACTAAACGAGAGCCGGAAGATCGAAGCTCAGGAAAGGCAACCTGGGGAACACCTTGGAGTGTAACACACCCTCTCGCTACACCCCATACCCAATTTGAAGGCCTAATGCAGCGTAGTTTCCAACAACTACTAAACGAGAGCCGGAAGATCGAAGCTCAGGAAAGGCAACCTGGGGAACACCTTGGAGTGTAACAAACCCTCTCTCTACACCCCATACCCAATTTGTAGGCCTAATGCAGCGTAGTTTCCGACAACTACTAAACGAGAGCATGAAGATCGAAGCTCAGGAAAGGCAACCTGGGGAACACCTTGGAGTGTAACACACCCTCTCTCTACACCCCATACCCAATTTGTAGGCCTAATGCAGCGTAGTTTCCGACAACTACTAAACGAGAGCCGGAATATCGAAGCTCAGGAAAGGCAACCTGGGGAACACCTTGGAGTGTAACACACCCTCTCTCTACGCCCCATACCCAATTTGTAGGCCTAATGCAGCGTAGTTTCCGACAACTACTAAACGAGAGCCGGAATATCGAAGCTCAGGAAAGGCAACCTGGGGAACACCTTGGAGTGTAACACACCCTCTCTCTACACCCCATACCCAATTTGAAGGCCTAATGCAGTGTAGTTTCCAAGAACTACTAAACGAGAGCCGGAAGATCGAAGCTCAGGAAAGGCAACCTGGGGAACACCTTGGAGTGTAACACACCCTCTCTCTACACCCCATACCCAATTTGAAGGCCTAATGCAGTGTAGTTTCCAAGAACTACTAAACGAGAGCCGGAAGATCGAAGCTCAGGAAAGGCAACCTGGGGAACACCTTGGAGTGTAACACACCCTCTCGCTACACCCCATACCCAATTTGAAGGCCTAATGCAGCGTAGTTTCCAACAACTACTAAACGAGAGCCGGAAGATCGAAGCTCAGGAAAGGCAACCTGGGGAACACCTTGGAGTGGAACACACCATCTCTCTACACCCCATACCCAATTTGAAGGCCTAATGCAGAGTAGTTTCCAAGAACTACTAAACGAGAGCCGGAAGATCGAAGCTCAGGAAAGGCAACCTGGGGAACACCTTGGAGTGTAACACAACGTCTCTCTACACGACGGAAGGGCTGATTCTTAGGAAGGAAGGCTGTTGGAAATAAGCATTGCGCGTCCGAGGGTGATTATATTCTTATTAGGTATATACTCACCCTCGGACGCGCCCTGCTTCTTTATTTGGAATGAATGTTTATTTGCAATGTGGTGTTGACTTTCTCTATTATTTTGGTAATTAATGATTTTATTATTTTCATTATTTTGCATCTTCTCGGCAATAATATAAAGAAGACGCGACAGGACAACACTCGGTGGATGCCATATGTGTGTTTTCAATTTAAAAAAACTTTCAGTTAACTACTTGCAGGAGAAAGTAATTGTAGCTGGTGGCCATTTTTAGTACTGTACCAGATTTTAGTTGTGTGTTTGTTTTTAATGTTAAAATGTCTGCATTTGATATCTCACCAGTATTTTCTTTTTTATAAGCAAAATACTTATTTTTATATTTTCTGATGTTGGTTCCAGGGGTACACGGCCAGCAGTGCCCTGGTCAGTGTAGTAGTAGTTGAAAGAATGGACCGCAGACAGGCATCGAAGGCCTAAAATAATAACACATGGCTGTAGGCAATTTTAAATTGGTTCCAGGGGTACACGGACAGCAGTGGTGTGGTCAGTGGAGGCCTAGTGGAAGGAGTGACCGCAGACAGGCATCGAAGGCCTAAAATAATAACACATGGCTGTAGGCAATTTTAAATTGGTTCCAGGGGTACACGGACAGCAGTGGTGTGGTCAGTGGAGGCCTAGTGGAAGGAGTGACCGCAGACAGGCATCGAAGGCCTAAAATAATAACACATGGCTGTAGGCAATTTTAAATTGGTTCCAGGGGTACACGGACAGCAGTGGTGTGGTCAGTGGAGGCCTAGTGGAAGGAGTGACCGCAGACAGGCATCGAAGGCCTAAAATAATAACACATGGCTGTAGGCAATTTTAAATTGGTTCCAGGGGTACACGGGCAGCAGTGACCTGGTCAGTGTAGTAGTAGTTGAAAAAATGGACCGCAGACAGGCATCGAAGGCCTAAAATAATAACACATGGCTGTAGGCAATTTTAAATTGGTTCCAGGGGTACACGGACAGCAGTGGTGTGGTCAGTGGAGGCCTAGTGGAAGGAGTGACCGCAGACAGGCATCGAAGGCCTAAAATAATAACACATGGCTGTAGGCAATTTTAAATTGGTTCCAGGGGTACACGGACAGCAGTGGTGTGGTCAGTGGAGGCCTAGTGGAAGGAGTGACCGCAGACAGGCATCGAAGGCCTAAAATAATAACACATGGCTGTAGGCAATTTTAAATTGGTTCCAGGGGTACACGGACAGCAGTGGTGTGGTCAGTGGAGGCCTAGTGGAAGGAGTGACCGCAGACAGGCATCGAAGGCCTAAAATAATAACACATGGCTGTAGGCAATTTTAAATTGGTTCCAGGGGTACACGGGCAGCAGTGACCTGGTCAGTGTAGTAGTAGTTGAAAAAATGGACCGCAGACAGGCATCGAATGCCTAAAATAATAACACATGGCTGTAGGCAATTTTAAATTGGTTCCAGGGGTACACGGACAGCAGTGGTGTGGTCAGTGGAGGCCTAGTGGAAGGAGTGACCGCAGACAGGCATCGAAGGCCTAAAATAATAACACATGGCTGTAGGCAATTTTAAATTGGTTCCAGGGGTACACGGGCAGCAGTGACCTGGTCAGTGTAGTAGTAGTTGAAAGAATGGACCGCAGACAGGCATCGAAGGCCTAAAATAAAAAAATTGGGCTGGCTGTAGGCAATTTTAAATTGGTTCCAGGGGTACACGGACAGCAGTGGTGTGGTCAGTGGAGGCCTAGTGGAAGGAGTGACCGCAGACAGGCATCGAAGGCCTAAAATAATAACACATGGCTGTAGGCAATTTTAAATTGGTTCCAGGGGTACACGGGCAGCAGTGACCTGGTCAGTGTAGTAGTAGTTGAAAAAATGGACCGCAGACAGGCATCGAATGCCTAAAATAATAACACATGGCTGTAGGCAATTTTAAATTGGTTCCAGGGGTACACGGACAGCAGTGGTGTGGTCAGTGGAGGCCTAGTGGAAGGAGTGACCGCAGACAGGCATCGAAGGCCTAAAATAATAACACATGGCTGTAGGCAATTTTAAATTGGTTCCAGGGGTACACGGACAGCAGTGGTGTGGTCAGTGGAGGCCTAGTGGAAGGAGTGACCGCAGACAGGCATCGAAGGCCTAAAATAATAACACATGGCTGTAGGCAATTTTAAATTGGTTCCCGGGGTACACGGGCAGCAGTGACCTGGTCAGTGTAGTAGTAGTTGAAAAAATGGACCGCAGACAGGCATCGAATGCCTAAAATAATAACACATGGCTGTAGGCAATTTTAAATTGGTTCCAGGGGTACACGGGCAGCAGTGACCTGGTCAGTGTAGTAGTAGTTGAAAGAATGGACCGCAGACAGGCATCGAAGGCCTAAAATAAAAAAATTGGGCTGGCTGTAGGCAATTTTAAATTGGTTCCAGGGGTACACGGACAGCAGTGGTGTGGTCAGTGGAGGCCTAGTGGAAGGAGTGACCGCAGACAGGCATCGAAGGCCTAAAATAATAACACATGGTTGTAGGCAATTTTAAATTGGTTCCAGGGGTACACGGGCAGCAGTGACCTGGTCAGTGTAGTAGTAGTTGAAAAAATGGACCGCAGACAGGCATCGAATGCCTAAAATAATAACACATGGCTGTAGGCAATTTTAAATTGGTTCCAGGGGTACACGGACAGCAGTGACCTGGTCAGTGTAGTAGTAGTTGAAAGAATGGACCGCAGACAGGCATCGAAGGCCTAAAATAAAAAAATTGGGCTGGCTGTAGGCAATTTTAAATTGGTTCCAGGGGTACACGGACAGCAGTGGTGTGGTCAGTGGAGGCCTAGTGGAAGGAGTGACCGCAGACAGGCATCGAAGGCCTAAAATAATAACACATGGCTGTAGGCAATTTTAAATTGGTTCCAGGGGTACACGGGCAGCAGTGACCTGGTCAGTGTAGTAGTAGTTGAAAAAATGGACCGCAGACAGGCATCGAATGCCTAAAATAATAACACATGGCTGTAGGCAATTTTAAATTGGTTCCAGGGGTACACGGACAGCAGTGGTGTGGTCAGTGGAGGCCTAGTGGAAGGAGTGACCGCAGACAGGCATCGAAGGCCTAAAATAATAACACATGGCTGTAGGCAATTTTAAATTGGTTCCAGGGGTACACGGACAGCAGTGACCTGGTCAGTGTAGTAGTAGTTGAAAGAATGGACCGCAGACAGGCATCGAAGGCCTAAAATAAAAAAATTGGGCTGGCTGTAGGCAATTTTAAATTGGTTCCAGGGGTACACGGACAGCAGTGGTGTGGTCAGTGGAGGCCTAGTGGAAGGAGTGACCGCAGACAGGCATCGAAGGCCTAAAATAATAACACATGGCTGTAGGCAATTTTAAATTGGTTCCAGGGGTACACGGGCAGCAGTGACCTGGTCAGTGTAGTAGTAGTTGAAAAAATGGACCGCAGACAGGCATCGAATGCCTAAAATAATAACACATGGCTGTAGGCAATTTTAAATTGGTTCCAGGGGTACACGGACAGCAGTGGTGTGGTCAGTGGAGGCCTAGTGGAAGGAGTGACCGCAGACAGGCATCGAAGGCCTAAAATAATAACACATGGCTGTAGGCAATTTTAAATTGGTTCCAGGGGTACACGGGCAGCAGTGACCTGGTCAGTGTAGTAGTAGTTGAAAGAATGGACCGCAGACAGGCATCGAAGGCCTAAAATAAAAAAATTGGGCTGGCTGTAGGCAATTTTAAATTGGTTCCAGGGGTACACGGACAGCAGTGGTGTGGTCAGTGGAGGCCTAGTGGAAGGAGTGACCGCAGACAGGCATCGAAGGCCTAAAATAATAACACATGGCTGTAGGCAATTTTAAATTGGTTCCAGGGGTACACGGACAGCAGTGACCTGGTCAGTGTAGTAGTAGTTGAAAGAATGGACCGCAGACAGGCATCGAAGGCCTAAAATAAAAAAATTGGGCTGGCTGTAGGCAATTTTAAATTGGTTCCAGGGGTACACGGGCAGCAGTGACCTGGTCAGTGTAGTAGTAGTTGAAAGAATGGACCGCAGACAGGCTTAGAAGGCCTAACATAACAAACTTGGGCTGGCTGTAGGCACTTTTAAATTGGTTCCAGGGGTACACGGGCAGCAGTGGTCTGGTCAGTGGAAGTCTAGTGGAAGGAGTGACCGCAGACAGGCTTCCAAGGCCTAACATAACAAACTTGGGCTGGCTGTAGGCACTTTTAAATTGGTTCCAGGGGTACACGGGCAGCAGTGGTCTGGTCAGTGGAAGTCTAGTGGAAGGAGTGACCGCAGACAGGCTTCCAAGGCCTAACATAACAAACTTGGGCTGGCTGTAGGCACTTTTAAATTGGTTCCAGGGGTACACGGGCAGCAGTGGTCTGGTCAGTGGAAGTCTAGTGGAAGGAGTGACCGCAGACAGGCTTCGAAGGCCTAACATAACAAAATTGGGCTGGCTGTAGGCACTTTAAATTGGTTCCAGGGGTACATGGGCAGCAGTGTATGGTCAGTGGAAGTCTAGTGGAAGGAGTGACGGCAGACAGTCTTCGAAGGCCTAACATAACAAAATTGGGCTGACTGTAGGCACTTTTAAATTGGTTCCAGGGTAACACGGCCAGCAGTGGCCTGGTCAGTGTAGTAGTTGTAGAAAGAAGGGACCGCAGACAGGCTTCGAAGGCCTAACATAACAAAAATGTCAAAACAATGGTATTGTCAGTGCCAGGCATTGAAGGATGTCAGCGGCTAGACTACACATTGGTGAAGCTGTGAGAGATAATTTTGCTAGTGGTAGAGCACTGTTTGAGCTGGGGGGGGGAACTGTCTTGTGGCCGGCGGTACAGGCACAGGGCCCCTCATATTACAACGGTGTGTCTGACATTGGGTGCGCACCACCACCGCCAGAGACACTTTATTGTACTATGAGGGACCCAGTGGCAGTGCCGTCGACCAAAAGCGGCCACACCCACCTCTTCAGACAAACAGCACTCTCAAGGGTCCAAGCGCAAAGTGGCGATAGCACGGCCCCGTGTGGGGAGTTTGGCCATTTCGTGAGGTGGAAACATGTCGTATGCTGGACAATCAGGTGAAGAAAATTACGAGATTGGAAAAGTCATTCAGAATAGTCCACAGGCAAGACCTTTTCATAGGAAAGCTAGGTGTCAGCCGGGCAGGGTGGGGCAAAAGATTTTGAAATCCAGTTGTGGTTCATTTTAATGAAGGTTAGATCATCTACATTTTGGGTAGCCAGACGAGTCCTTTTTTCTGTTAGTATTGAACCTGCAGCACTGATTACTCTTTCTGATAGGACACTAGCTGCCGGGCAAGCAAGCTCCTGCAATGCATATTCTGCCAATTCTGGCCAGGTGTCTAATTTGGATGCCCAGTAATCAAATGGGAATGACGGTTGAGGGAGAACGTCGATAAGGGATGAAAAATAGTTTGTAACCATACTGGACAAATGTTGTCTCCTGTCACTTTGAATTGATGCTGCAGTACCTGTCCTGTCTGCGGTCATAGAAAAATCACTCCACAACCTGGTCAGAAAACCCCTCTGTCCAACGCCACTTCTGATTTCTGCCCCTCTAACACCTCTGGTCTGCTGGCCCCTGGAGCTCGTGTGAGAACGATCACGGGCGCTGTGTGCAGGGAATGCCAGAAGCAAACGGTCAACAAGAGTTGATTGTTTTGTTGCTAATATTAGTTCCAAGTTCTCATGTGGCATAATATTTTGCAATTTGCCTTTATAGCGAGGATCAAGGAGGCAGGCCAACCAGTAATCGTCATCGTTCATCATTTTTGTAATGCGTGTGTCCCTTTTGAGGATACGCAAGGCATAATCCGCCATGTGGGCCAAAGTTCCCGTTGTCAAATCTGCGGTTGTGCTTGGTTGAGGGGCAGTTGCAGGCAAATCTACGTCACTTGTGTCCCTCAAAAAACCAGAACCCGGCCTTGCCACGCCACCAATTTCCCGTGCCCCCGGGAAAGCTTCCTCATTAAAAATATACTCATCCCCATCATCCTCCTCATCCTCCACCTCCTCTTCGCCCGGTACCTCGTCATGTACACTGCCCTGACCAGACAATCGCTGACTGTCATCAAGGCTTTCCTCTTCCTCTGGTGCAGACGCCTGATCCTTTATGTGCGTCAAACTTTGCATCAGCAGACGCATTAGGGGGATGCTCATGCTTATTATGGCGTTGTCTGCACTAACCAGCCGTGTGCATTCCTCAAAACACTGAAGGACTTGACACATGTCTTGAATCTTCGACCACTGCACACCTGACAACTCCATGTCTGCCATCCTACTGCCTGCCCGTGTATGTGTATCCTCCCACAAAAACATAACAGCCCGCCTCTGTTCGCACAGTCTCTGAAGCATGTGCAGTGTTGAGTTCCACCTTGTTGCAACGTCTATGATTAGGCGATGCTGGGGAAGGTTCAAAGAACGCTGATAGGTCTGCATACGGCTGGAGTGTACAGGCGAACGGCGGATATGTGCGCAAAGTCCACGCACTTTGAGGAGCAGGTCGGATAACCCCGGATAACTTTTCAGGAAGCACTGCACCACCAGGTTTAAGGTGTGAGCCAGGCAAGGAATGTGTTTCAGTTGGGAAAGGGAGATGGCAGCCATGAAATTCCTTCCGTTATCACTCACTACCTTGCCTGCCTCAAGATCTACAGTGCCCAGCCACGACTGCGTTTCTTGCTGCAAGAACTCGGACAGAACTTCCGCGGTGTGTCTATTGTCGCCCAAACACTTCATAGCCAATACAGCCTGCTGACGTATGCCAGTAGCTGCCCCATAATGGGAGACCTGGTGTGCAACAGTGGCAGGTGCGGATGGAGTGTTTGTGCGACTGCGGTCTGTGGACGAGCTCTTGCTTCTGCAGGAGGACGAGGAGGAGGAGGAGGAGGGGGTGCGAACGGCTACAGACAACTGTTTACTAGACCGTGGGCTAGGCAGAACTGTCCCAAACTTGCTGTCCCCTGTGGACCCTGAATCCACCACATTAACCCAGTGTGCCGTGATGGACACGTAACGTCCCTGGCCATGCCTACTGGTCCATGCATCTGTTGTCAGGTGCACCTTTGTGCTCACAGATTGCCTGAGTGCATGGACGATGCGCTCTTTAACATGCTGGTGGAGGGCTGGGATGGCTTTTCTGGAAAAAAAGTGTCGACTGGGTAGCTCGTAGCGTGGTACAGCGTAGTCCATCAGGTCTTTGAAAGCTTCGCTTTCAACTAACCGGTAGGGCATCATCTCTAACGAGATTAGTCTAGCTATGTGGGCGTTCAAACCCTGTGTACGCGGATGCGAGGCTAAGTATTTCCTTTTTCTAACCATAGTCTCATGTAGGGTGAGCTGGACTGGAGAGCTGGAGATCGTGGAACTAGCGGGGGTGCCGGTGGACATGGCAGACTGAGAGACGGTGGGAGATGGTATTGTTGCCGCCGGTGCCCTAGATGCAGTGTTTCCTACTACGAAACTGGTGATTCCCTGACCCTGACTGCTTTGGCCTGGCAAAGATACCTGCACAGATACAGCAGGTGGTGCGCTAAATGGTGGTCCTACACTGCCGGAAGGGATGTTGCGTTGATGACTAGCTTCATTGGCCGAGGGTGCAACAACCTTAAGGGACGTTTGGTAGTTAGTCCAAGCTTTCAAATGCATGGTGGTTAAATGTCTATGCATGCAACTAGTATTGAGACTTTTCAGATTCTGACCTCTGCTTAAGGAAGTAGAACATTTTTGACAGATGACTTTGCGCTGATCAATTGGATGTTGTTTAAAAAAATGCCAGACTGCACTCTTTCTAGCATCGGATACCTTTTCAGGCATTGCAGACTGAGCTTTAACCGGATGGCCACGCTGTCCTCCACCAGGTTTTGGCTTTGCCACGCGTTTTGGGCAAGATACGGGCCCGGCAGATGGAACCTGTGGCGATGTTGATGCCTGCTGCGGCCCCTCCTCCTCCTCTGCTTCAGAACTGCTGCCGCCTGCACCCTGTTCCCCCAATGGCTGCCAATCGGGGTCAAGAACTGGGTCATCTAATAACTCTTCTTGTACCTCCTGCGCAACTTCGTCTGTGTCACCGTGTCGTTCGGTGGTATAGCGTTCGTGATGGGGCAACATAGTCTCATCAGGGTCTGATTCTTGATCAGCACCCTGCGAGGGCAATGTTGTGGTCTGAGTCAAAGGACCAGCATAGTAGTCTGGCTGTGGCTGTGCGTCAGTGCACTCCATGTCAGATTCAATTTGTAATGGGCATGGACTGTTAACTGCTTCACTTTCTAAGCCAGGGACGGTATGTGTAAAGAGCTCCATGGAGTAACCCGTTGTGTCGCCTGCTGCATTCTTCTCTGTTGTTGTTTTTGCTGAAGAGGACAAGGAAGTGACTTGTCCCTGACCGTGAACATCCACTAACGACGCGCTGCTTTTACTTTTACCAGTTTCACGAGATGAGGCAAAAGAGCTAGAGGCTGAGTCAGCAAGATAAGCCAAAACTTGCTCTTGCTGCTCCGGCTTTAAAAGCGGTTTTCCTAATCCCAGAAAAGGGAGCGTTCGAGGCCTTGTGTAGCCGGACGACGAACCTGGCTCCACAGCTCCAGACTTAGGTGCAATATTTTTTCCCCCACGACCACCTGATGCTCCACCACTACCACTACCCTCATTACCAGCTGACAATGAACGCCCCCGGCCACGACCTCTTCCACTAGACTTCCTCATTGTTTTAAAAACGTAACCAAACTAACGTTATTTGTTGCAGTCACACAACTTACACGGTGAGCTATAACTTCAGTATGATTTAGCTACCCCTTTACAGGTTGGTGAGACCACAGCGAAAATCAGGCCCAATGTTACACACTCTTTTTTTGGTGGCTGCAAATTAGAGAGATGCCCCACACGCAGGACTGTCACTGAAGCACAAATGTTAATATTAATGTCACACTATTATTTTTTTTTTATTTTTATTTTTTTCAGGAACACTTTAGAAACCCCCCAAAAAAAAAAAAATAGATTTTTGCAGGGAGAATTTAGAAAACAAATGTAACAAACTATATGCTTTCTATGGGCCACTGAGTGAGAGATGACGCACACAGGAATCAGGAGTGGCACACAAGCCCAGAGGCCAATATTTTTCTACCAATGATTGATGGAGTTATTTTCTCTGGTAGATTTTGGAACCCAAATCAAGGAAAAAAAATGTAGGCTTTCTATGGACCACAATTGGAGAGAGAGAGAGAGAGAGATGGCACACCCAGGAGTCAAGACTGGCACACAAGCAGAAAGGCCAATATTAATCTCCCACTGTTTTTTTTTTTTTTTTTTTTTTTTTTTTCAGGGAGACTTTAGAAAAAAAAATAATAAAAAAAATATGATTTTATCAGGAAGAATTTAGAAACCAAATAAAATAAAATGATTTTTTCAGGGAGAATTTATAAAACAAATAAAAACAAAAATAGGCGTTCTATGGCCCACTGACTGAGAGATGACGCACACAGGAGTCAGGAGTGGCACACAAACCCAGAGGCCAATATTTTTCTACCAATGATTGATGTAGTTATTTTCTCTGGTAGATTTTAGAACCCAAATCAAGGAAAAAAAATATAGGCTTTCTATGGACCACAATTGGAGAGAGAGAGAGAGAGAGAGAGAGAGAGAGAGAGAGAGAGAGAGATGGCACACCCAGGAGTCAAGACTGGCACACAAGCAGAAAGGCCAATATTAATCTCCCACTGTTTTTTTTGGTTGTTTTTTTTTTTTTTTTTTCAGGGAGACTTTAGAAAAAAAAATAATAAAAAAAATATGATTTTATCAGGAAGAATTTAGAAACCAAATAAAATAAAATGATTTTTTCAGGGAGAATTTATAAAACAAATAAAACCAAAAATAGGCGTTCTATGGCCCACTGACTGAGAGATGACGCACCCAGGAGTCAAGACTGGCACACAAGCAGAAAGGCCAATATTAATCTCCCACTGTTTTTTTTTTTTTTTTTCAGGGAGACTTTAGAAAAAAAAATAATAAAAAAAATATGATTTTATCAGGAAGAATTTAGAAACCAAATAAAATAAAATGATTTTTTCAGGGAGAATTTAGAAAACAAATAAAACCAAAAATAGGCGTTCTATGGCCCACTGACTGAGAGATGACGCACACAGGAGTCAGGAGTGGCACACAAACCCAGAGGCCAATATTTTTCTACCAATGATTGATGTAGTTATTTTCTCTGGTAGATTTTAGAACCCAAATCAAGGAAAAAAAATATAGGCTTTCTATGGACCACAATTGGAGAGAGAGAGAGAGAGAGAGAGAGAGAGAGAGAGATGGCACACCCAGGAGTCAAGACTGGCACACAAGCAGAAAGGCCAATATTAATCTCCCACTGTTTTTTTGGTTGTTTTTTTTTTTTTTTTTTTCAGGGAGACTTTACAAATAAGAATAATAAAAAAAATATGATTTTATCAGGAAGAATTTAGAAACCAAATAAAATAAAATGATTTTTTCAGGGAGAATTTAGAAAACAAATAAAACCAAAAATAGGCGTTCTATGGCCCACTGACTGAGAGAGAGAGAGAGAGATGGAACGCTTAGTACTGGCACACAAGCCCAAAGGGCAATATTAATCTTTCTTTTTTTTTTTCCAGGGAGAATTTCTAAAACCCAAAAAAAAAATAAAATAGGCTTTCTATGGCCCACTATTTGTGAGAGAGATGGGACGCTCAGGACTGGCACAGATGGCACGCTCAGGACTGGCACAGAAGCCCAGAGGCCAATATTAATCTCCCTTTTTTTCTGGGAGAATTTATAAAACCAAAAAAATATTTAAATAGGCTTTCTATGGCCCACTATTTGTGAGAGAGATGGCACGCTCAGGACTGGCACAGATGGCACGCTCACAACTGGCACACAAGCCCAGAGGCCAATATTAATCTCCCTTTTTTCAGGGAAAATTTATAAAACAAAAAAAAAAATTAAATAGGCTTTCTATGGCCCACTATTTGTGAGAGAGATGGCACGCTCAGGGCTGGCACAGATGGCACGCTCAGGACTGGCACACAAGCCCAGAGGCCAATATTAATCTCCCTTTTTTTCAGGGAGAATTTATAAAACCCCCAAAAAAAATAAAATAGGCTTTCTATGGCCCACTATTTGTGAGAGAGATGGGACGCTCAGGACTGGCACAGATGGCACGCTCAGGACTGGCACAGAAGCCCAGAGGCCAATATTAATCTCCCTTTTTTTCTGGGAGAATTTATAAAACCAAAAAAATATTTAAATAGGCTTTCTATGGCCCACTATTTGTGAGAGAGATGGCACGCTCAGGACTGGCACAGATGGCACGCTCACAACTGGCACACAAGCCCAGAGGCCAATATTAATCTCCCTTTTTTCAGGGAGAATTTCTAAAACCCAAAAAAAAAATAAAATAGGCTTTCTATGGCCCACTATTTGTGAGAGAGATGGGACGCTCAGGACTGGCACAGATGGCACGCTCAGGACTGGCACAGAAGCCCAGAGGCCAATATTAATCTCCCTTTTTTTCTGGGAGAATTTATAAAACCAAAAAAATATTTAAATAGGCTTTCTATGGCCCACTATTTGTGAGAGAGATGGCACGCTCAGGACTGGCACAGATGGCACGCTCACAACTGGCACACAAGCCCAGAGGCCAATATTAATCTCCCTTTTTTCAGGGAGATTTTCTAAAACCCAAAAAAAAAATAAAATAGGCTTTCTATGGCCCACTATTTGTGAGAGAGATGGGACGCTCAGGACTGGCACAGATGGCACGCTCAGGACTGGCACAGAAGCCCAGAGGCCAATATTAATCTCCCTTTTTTTCTGGGAGAATTTATAAAACCAAAAAAATATTTAAATAGGCTTTCTATGGCCCACTATTTGTGAGAGAGATGGCACGCTCAGGACTGGCACAGATGGCACGCTCACAACTGGCACACAAGCCCAGAGGCCAATATTAATCTCCCTTTTTTCAGGGAAAATTGATAAAACAAAAAAAAAAATTAAATAGGCTTTCTATGGCCCACTATTTGTGAGAGAGATGGCACGCTCAGGGCTGGCACAGATGGCACGCTCAGGACTGGCACACAAGCCCAGAGGCCAATATTAATCTCCCTTTTTTTCTGGGAGAATTTATAAAACCAAAAAAATATTTAAATAGGCTTTCTATGGCCCACTATTTGTGAGAGAGATGGCACGCTCAGGACTGGCACAGATGGCACGCTCACAACTGGCACACAAGCCCAGAGGCCAATATTAATCTCCCTTTTTTCAGGGAAAATTTATAAAACAAAAAAAAAAATTAAATAGGCTTTCTATGGCCCACTATTTGTGAGAGAGATGGCACGCTCAGGGCTGGCACAGATGGCACGCTCAGGACTGGCACACAAGCCCAGAGGCCAATATTAATCTCCCTTTTTTTCAGGGAGAATTTATAAAACCAAAAAAAAAAATAAATAGGCTTTCTATGGCCCACTATTTGTGAGAGAGATGGCACGCCTAGGGCTGGCACAGATGGCACGCTCAGGACTGGCACACAAGCCCAGAGGCCAATATTAATCTCCCTTTTTTTCAGGGAGAATTTATAAAACCCCAAAAAAAATAAAATAGGCTTTCTATGGCCCACTATTTGTGAGAGAGATGGCACACTCAGGACTGGCACACAAGCCCAAAGGCCAATATTAATCTCCCACTGTATTTTTATCAGGGAGAATTTATACACCCCACAAAAAAAAATACAGAAAAATGAAAAGGCTTTCTATGGCCCACTATGTGAGAGAGATGGCACACACAGGGATGGCACTCTAGCAGAAATGCCAAATTGCCAATCTTAATCTCCCACCAAAAAAAAAAAAAAAAAAAAAACAGGGAATGTCCTACAATTACTATCTCCCTGCCTGCAGTAATCTCAGCCAGGTATGGCAGGCAGCTACTATCTCCCTGCCTGCAGTAATCTCAGCCAGGTATGGCAGGCAGCAATAAGGAGTGGACTGATGCACAAATGAAATAAAAAGTGTGGACAAACAAAAAAGATAGCTGTGCAGAAAGGAAGGAACAAGAGGATTTGTGCTTTGAAAAAAGCAGTTGGTTTGCACAGCGGCGTACACACAGCAATGCAGCTATCAGGGAGCCTTCTAGGGCAGCCCAATGAGCTACAGCGCTGAGGGGAAAAAAAAAAAAAAAAAACTTCCACTGTCCCTGCACACCGAGGGTGGTGTTGGACAGTGCAAATCGCTGCAGCACAAGCGGTTTTGTGGTTAATGGACCCTGCCTAACGCTATCCCTGCTTCTGACAAAGCGGCAGCAACCTCTCCCTAAGCTCAGATCAGCAGCAGTAAGATGGCGGTCGGCGGGAACGCCTCTTTATAGCCCCTGTGACGTCGCAGACAGCAAGCCAATCACTGCAATGCCCTTCTCTAAGATGGTGGGGACCAGGACCTATGTCATCACGCTGCCCACACTCTGCGTTTACCTTCATTGGCTGAGAAATGGCGCTTTTCGCGTCATTGAAACGCGACTTTGGCGCGAAAGTCGCGTACCGCATGGCCGACCCCGCACAGGGGTCGGATCGGGTTTCATGAAACCCCGACTTAGCCAAAAGTCGGCGACTTTTGAAAATGTTCGACCCGTTTCGCTCAACCCTAGTGATCAGTATAGAGCGCCGGATAAATGTGATCCCACACGTTATGTAAAATGTTTCCAATAAAAGCTTCAACTCAGTCTATAAAAAAGCAAGCCCAGGCTCAGGACCATCATCTGCTAATGGAAATATAGGGGGCTTCTATGTTACTGGTAGCACAAAAGCTCTGGAAAAGCAAAATAGCTCCTCACCGGCCAAAAGAAATTCAGCAAATTCTCCGTTCCCAAATCCAAATGCCCTCTCCCTTCAGAGCCCCACAGTGTATCTAAACACCATATATATCATCCATGTTTGGCATTTCTGAAGAGGTGAGTCTGCCTAACTTACAGGTGCATGCTTCCAGAAGCATCGGCTGGGCATAATGTACTGATGACTGCAACATACTGGTGACTGCAATGTACTGGTCGCCACAATGGCAGATTGCAATTTTCATTCTGCAACATTCATTGCTGCTAGTTTCTGGAAAATACCCATGGAGCCAAAATTATCACTACACCTGTAGATAAATTCCTCACGCGATATAGTTTCCCAAATGGGGTCACTTAAGGGGGGATTCTGCTCTTCTAGCAATTATGGCTCTGTATATGGAGTCTACAAAATGTTCTAGGAAAATCTGAGCTCCAGGAGGCCAATAGCGCTCCGTTCCTCCTTAGTCTATCCATATGGCTAAGTAGCACTGTACAGCCACATATAAGGTATTGCCACGTTCAGTAGAAAATGTAGTTATTTTTTCCTCACTGCCCAATGGTATAAATTTCTGTGACACACCCGAGGTGTCAATATGATCACTGCACATATTGTTCAATGTGCTCATCACACATCTAGATCAATTCCCTGAGGGGTCTAGTTTCCAAAATGGTGTCACTTGTTGGGGATTATAACTGTTTAGGCACATCAGGGGCTCTCCAAATGCGACATGGCATCCCCCAATTGTTCCAACAAATTTTGCATTTTAAAATTCAAATGGTTCTCCTTCCCTTCCGAGCTCTGTCATTGGCCCAAACAGTGGATTTCTCCTTCATATGAGTATCGGCATGCTCAGAAAAAATTTCACAACATATTTTTGGGTCCATATGTTTCAGGATACCCTTGTAAAAATAAAAAAAAATTGTATCTGAAATCAATTTTTGTGAAAAAAAGTTAAAAGTTCATTTCTTTTCAAACAATTCCTGTGAAGCACCTGAATGATCAATAAACTTCTTGAATGGGGTTTTGAGTACCTTGAGGGGGGCAGTTTATAGAATGATGTCACTTTGGGGTATTTTCTGTCATATAGGCCCCTCAAAGTCACTTCAAATGTGAGGTGGTACCTAAAAAAAATGGTTTTACAAATTTTGTTGTAAAAATGAGAAGCCGCTGGTCAGCTTTTAACCCTTATAACTTCCTAACAAAAAAAATTATGTTTCAAAAATTGTACTGATGTAAAGTAGACATGTGGGAAATGTTATTTTTAACTATTTTGTGTGATATGACTCTCTGATTTAAGGGCATAAAAATTAAAACTTTGAAAATTGCAACATTTTCCAAATTTTCACAAAATTTCAGTTTTTTTCACAAATAAACACAAGTCATATCATAGAAATGTTACCACTATCATGACGTACAATATGCCACGAGCAAACATTCTCAGAATCAGTGGGATCAATTGAAGCTTTCCAGAGTTATGACCCCATAAAGTGACACTGGTCAGAATTGTAAAAACTAGCCTTGTCAGGAAAGTGAAAACAGGCTCCGGTGTGAAGAAGTTAAGGAAAAATTAACAGGTCTGTGAGGGCCTGAATTCTTGCTGGTTGGTAGGTGATCAAATACTTATTTCATGCAATTTAATTATTTAAAAATCCTACAATGTGATTATCTGTTTTTTTTATTCTTAGATTCTGTCTCTCACAGTTGAAGTGTACCTACGATAAAAATTACAGACCTCTCCATTCTTTGTAGGTGGGAAAACTTGCAAAATCGGCAGCGTATCAAATACTTATTTTCCCCACTGTACAGTATATATGAAGCTAACAACTTCAAGGTAAATTTGAGGGCTAATTAAAAATAAGTTTCCTGTATTCCACCCCATTCTAGGGTTTTATAAATTCAATGGATCACAACTCAAAAAGTACAGTACATAAGATTTTGTATACAGTTATATGAAAAAGTTTGGGCACCCCTATTAAACTTAAGCTTAATGTTTTATAAAAATTGTTTTTTTTGCAACAGCTATTTCAGTTTCATATATCTAATAACTGTTGGACACAATAATGTTTCTGCCTTGAAATGAGGTTTATTGTACTAACAGAAAATGTGCAATCTGCATTCAAACTAAATTTGACAGGTGCATAAGTATGGGCACCCCACCAGAAAAGTGACATTAATATTTAGTAGATCCTCCTTTTGCAAAAATAACAGCCTCTAGTCGCTTCCTGTAGCTTTTAATGAGTTCCTGGATCCTGGATGAAGGTATTTTTGACCATTCCTCTTTACAAAACAATTCCAGTTCAGTTAAGTTTGATGGTCGCCGAGCATGGACAGCCCTCTTCAAATGATCCCACAGATGTTCAATGATATGCAGGTCTAGGGACTGGGATGGCCATTCCAAAACAGTGTAATTGTTCCTCTGCATGAATGCCTGAGTAGATTTGGAGCGGGGTTTTGGATCATTGTCTTGCTGAAAGATCCATCCCCTGCGTAACTTCAACTTTGTCACTGATTCCTGAACATTATTGTCAAGAATCTGCTGATACTGAGAGGAATCCATGTATCCCTCAACTTTAACAAGATTCCCGGTGCCGGCATTGGCCACACAGCCCCAAAGCATGATGGAACCTCCACCAAATTTTACTGTGGGTAGCAAGTGTTTTTCTTGGAATGCTGTGTTTTTTGGCCGCCATGCATAACGCCTTTTTGTATGACCAAACAACTCAATCTTGATTTCATCAGTCCACAGGACCTTCTTCCAAAAAGAAATTGGCTTCTCCAAATGTGCTTTTGCATACCTCAGCTGACTCTGTTTGTGGTGTGCTTTCAGAAACGGCTCCTTGTGCAAAGTGCGTTGTATAGTTGACCGATGCACAGTGACACCTTCTGCAGCAAGTTGATGCTGCAGCTCTCTGTAGGTGGTCTGAGGATTGTCCTTGACTGATCTCACCATTCTTCTTCTCTGCCTTTCTGATGTTTTTCTTGGCCTGCCACTTCTGGCCTTAACAAGAACTGTACCTGTGTTCTTCCATTTCCTTACTATGTTCCTCACAGTGGAAATTGACAGGTTAAATCTCTGAGACAGCTTTTTGTATCCTTCCCCTGAACAACTATGTTGAATAATCTTTGTTTTCAGATCATTAGACAGTTGTTTTGAGGAGCCCATGATGCAACTCTTCAGAGGAGATTCAAACAGGAGAACAACTTGCAAGTGGCAACTTTAAGTAGTTTTTCTCATGATTGCATACACCTGGCTATGAAGTTCAAAGCTCAATGAGGTTAGAAAACCAAAAAAGTGCTTTAGTAAGTCAGTAAAAAGTAGGGGTGAGTATTTAAAACAAGAAAATGATAAGGGTGCCCATACTTATGCACCTGTCAAATTTTGTTTGAATGCAGATTGCACATTTTCTGTTAGTACAATAAACCTCATTTCAAGGCAGAGACATTACTGTGTCCAACAGTTATTAGATATATGAAACTGAAATAGCTGTTGCAAAAAAAAACAATTTTTATAAAACATTAAGCTTAAGATTAATAGGGGTGCCCAAACTTTTCATATAACTGTATTTAAGGCTGGAATAATAAATATCTATTTTTCTATACAATATTGGATTTATGTTCCCACTGAACATCTGCAGTTATTAATGTATCCTGCTTCTCACACCTTTCTCCCCGTGAGTTTTCTGCATATCTGCTATCCTTATAGAAAATATTCATTAATATTCTGGAAAGCTCTTTTCAAGCCCTACTCTTCATTTATTAATCATTCCAACAAGAACAGCATGTGTCCAGTTGCGCTCAGTAACTGTGAAAGATAAGAAAGTCATTTGCTGTTTATCATCCAGGTGATGTCATTTGTATCAAGTAAAGATGAAAAGCTAAATGATACATCCGTACATCCACACTATGACACAAAAATAGAAAGAGGCCAAACCAGCAGCCTACCGCATGCGGACATTATTGATAAAGAAATGTAATCTGAAAGGGAAGCTTTGAATGAAAAACTGTAAATTTCTCAATTTAGCAAATAGCATCCCTCCGAGGATGAATTATCCATCACAGCTGGATGGCTGGAAAGCGGCAAGATGATGAAAATTCAGACAAAGCCCAACAGCGTCTCCGCTCACTTGCTATGCTTTAATGTACATAATTATTTTAATGATTTTCAGGCATTGTTGATATTTTAAGCAGGCATTATTTGTGCCTTGGGCTAAAAAACGGCATTAAGAAATGCAGTCAGGTGTGCAGAAGCGCAAGCAATACTGTGATGACAATAAAAATGAAAACAATTTGTCATGTAGACTGTGTAAGAGAAAAATAAAACAAAACTAGTAACCCAAGAGAGAAGATAGAGTGATTGAACAATAAAAAACGCATTACTGGGACATATTAATCCAAAATCTCAGCGTAAAGTTTTTAACATTTTTTTAATCCTGTCTGGCATTCAAGTGTATGCAATCAATTCACTGGTATTGATATCAGGTAAACTACCCTAAATTGTCTCATCACCTTATGGAGAAAACATCTGCCTAACATATGACATCTGTCTTCAATGTCATTGTTGCTAATTTCACCAAAAACTGATGTAATTGCAAGATCAGAGCTGGGCATTACATAGCTATGCTCCTGCCACCAAACCAAAGTCATGAGTGTAGTGACAATCCCCTGCACATTATTGTATCTGAAATCTATCTGTCATAGAACATAAAGAGGCACTTACCTAGGATGAATATATTTGGCATAGATAAGTAAGGGATCAATAATGAATTCACTGGTTTTAAAAGGATTTACTTTAGTTAAAACCTTGGTGTATTTAGCTTTAAATATGTACAAATATTTTCACCCATATACCATTTTTTATTAGGTTGTCTCATAATCTTCGGTAGAAAGGCACCACTCCCAATCTTCCAGAATTTCTTGTTTGCTACAGGGTTGTGGATTGATAGCTCAGTCCAGCAGTGTTGTTGGGTACTGTATTATGCATCCTCCAATACTGATATATTGAACACATTTCTCTCTGCCAGATTGGAGGAGCAGATTGTCTCTGAAGCTGGTCAGGATCAGGAACTAACATTACACTACAGCCATCATGACTGGTTTCATAGTAGTGCTTATTTAATCCATTGAAAAGAACTTGTCAGCACTGCACATGTACAGCCAGGGCTTTTAGAGTAGTAATCAGAAAAAGTTCACACTGACTTGGTCCAGCCTTCATGGAGTATCGAAGTGGATCATGGAGCAGGATATTGGGATACTTTTTGCTCCTCTCTATTAAGAATCACTCTGTTCTCGACAAGTGAGAAATAAACTGTAAAGTTGCATTTTTTTAACAATTATTTTTAAATTTTACTCATGCCAGAACATGGGAATAACTCTTTAACCCCAATAGTTATTCAAATGAAACTAGACAATGATAATCCCTAATTGAGGAGCATACGAACTTAATATAATCTTTCTTCTCTAACTGTGGAAGATTTCAAGTGTTTCTTTCATTTGTTATACAGTAAGACCATTCAGCTGCTATTGTGCCCATTGAGAGCGGGGTCTTAGCTCATATCCTCTTTGCTACAATTTGGTAAGAACTTGTGTCGCCCCCTTTAAAAAAAAGATAGCAAACAAGAGGTGAGGCCCAAGGAAAGAGCCTGGAGGAGGAAACAAAGCCCAGACTTTTCTATTTTGGGTTTCAATATTTCAAACTATGATTGGGGTACATTTTCACTTTTGGAGTGGGGTCCCTCTTTTTTATGTACACCATAGGTAATAATCATCGTTTGACCCTGAGTTTAGTTAGGAGCAGTAGAGTAGCTACCGGGGGGGGGGGGGGGGGGCAGAGGGTGCGGGCGCCCTGGTCCGGTGCTCTGAGGGGGCCCACCCAGAGCTATGCTACCGATACAGTTACATTCTGCGGTAGAGCAGGGAGAATCGATCTCCCTGCTCTGCCGCACGGCCCCTATGGGGCCCCTGAGCAGGCGAGGGTCCCGGTGCCAGCAGTGGGCCCCCGCCATCATCAGAAGATCAGCTGTACCAGCATTTAGCCGATACAGCTGATCACATTGAAGGGAGAAGGAGTGCTACGCTCCTTCTCCCATCATCCCCCTGTCAATGTCGGCGTCTGATGTCACCGACACTGACAGCGAGCGCGATGACGTCACTGCCTGGCGCCCGCTGTCAGGAGATCAGTGGGAGCAGCGCAGGAACTAGGAAGAAGAGAGGTGAGTATTTATTTATTTATTTTTTATGGGTGCTGCTGCCTTATTACAGGGTCTGCCTATAGGGGTGCTGCCTTATTACAGGGTCTGACTATAGGGGGCTGCCTCATTACAGGATCTGACTATAGGGGTGCTGCCTTATTACAGGGTCTGACTATAGGGGGCTGCCTTATTACAGGGTCTGACTATAGGGGTGCTGCCTTATTACAGGGTCTGACTATAGGGGTATTGCCTTATAACAGGGTATGACTATAGGGGTGATGCCTTATTACAGGGTCTGATTATAGGGGGGCTGCCTTATTACAGGGTCTGACAATGGGGTGCTGCCTTATTACAGGGTCTGCCTATAGGGGTGCTGCCTTATTACAGGGTCTGACTATGGGGGCTGCCTTATTACAGGATCTGACTATGGGGGCTTCCTTATTACAGGGTCTGACTATGGGGGTGCTGCCTTATTACAGGGTATGCCTATGGGGGCTGCCTTATTACAGGGTCTGACTATAGGGGTGCTGCCTTATTACAGGGTCTGACTATGGGGTGCTGCCTTATTACAGAGTCTGACTATAGCGGTGCAGCCTTATTACAGGGTCTGACTATGGGGGTGCTGTCTTATTACAGGGTATGCCTACGGGGGCTGCCTTATTACAGGGTCTGACTATAGGGATGATGCTTTACTACAGGGTCTGACTATGGGGGTGCTGCCTTATTACAGGGTCTGACTATGGGGGTGTTGCCTTACTACAGGGTCTGACTATGGGGGCTGCCTCATTACAGAGTCTGACTATGGGGGTGCTGCCTTCTTACAGGGTCTGCTGCCTTATTACAGGGTCTGCCTATGGGGTGCTTCCTTATTACAGGGTCTGCCTATGGGGGTGCTGCCTTATACTACAGAATCTGCCTATGGGGTACTGCCTTATTACAGGGCCTGCCTATATGGTGGTGCTGCCTTATTACAGTGTCTGCCTATGGGGGCTGCCATATGCTATAGAGTCTGCCTATGGGGTACTGCCTTATTACAGGGCCTGCCTATATGGGGGTGCTGCCTTATTACAGTGTCTGCCTATGAGGGCTGCCATATGCTATAGAGCCTGCCTATGGTGAGTGCATTATACTATATTGTGGACTATTTGATGCATTATGCTACCGTATATGGAGGATATCTAGGGGGCCATCATACAGTATGGAGATTACAGTATGGGGGTCATTATACATTGTTGGAACCATCAAACAGTTTGGGGGCTACTAAGGAGTCAGTATACTGTGTGGGTGGTACTAAACAGTAAGGGGGCATTATACTGTGTATAAGAGAGCATCATGATGTGTATAGGGGCTCAGTATTGGGGTATCAGGTGCAGTAATAGCGACACATACGGCAGCAGAGGCTCAGTATTGGGGCATCAGGGGTAGCAATAGGGACACATACGGCAGCAGTGGCTCAGTATTGGAATATCAGGGGTGGAGTAAAAGGGATACATATGGCAGCAGCGGCTCAGTACTGGGGTATCAGGTGCAGTAATATGGACACATACGGCAGCAGCGGCTCAGTATTGGGGTATCAGGTGCAGTAATAGGGTCACATATGGCAGCAGCGGCTCGGTATTGGCGTATCAGGGGCAGTAATAGGGACACATATGGCAGCAGCGGCTCAGTATAGGGGTATCAGTAAGATGAGGAGTTTGTGCAGGGTGGGAATAGATGGTGATGGGGCTGGAATATGAGAAGTTAAATGTGTCTTTGTTGTATTCTCTCCAGATGAGTTGTAGCTAGAAGAAGTTGTCATGTCGGTAATGGTATGAATGAATGGTAAACTTATCATTCCTTCTCTGAACTGAAATACCCTGCATGTCTATTGCTCCAGTCCTTGACAGCAAGCAGCCTGAATGGTAAACTTATCATTCCTTCTCTGAACTGAAATACCCTGCATGTCTATTGCTCCAGTCCCTGACAGCAAGCAGCCTGAATGGTAAATTATATTATCATTCCTTCTCTGAACTGAAATACCCTGCATGTCTATGGCTCCAGTCCTTGACAGCAAGCAGCCTGAATGGTATCTGAGTCATTCTATCTTCGTCATTGAATCCTGCATATATCTATATTTGTTAGCCATCTTAGTATGCAATTGTTTTTGTTTATAGATATTTAACTCACTTCTGCTTGTCCTCATGCAAAGAGATCACATAACTGTTTCAAAGCGGTTTATAATTCATGTAGACCTGGACTTTTGTTTATCTGTTCACTACATTTATTGTGTCCTGCTGTCTCAACTGAGTTACAGATTGATTGCTAACGAGTGGGAACCCCCCCCCCCCCCCCAAAAAAAAAAGTGAGATCTAAGAGCTAGCCTTCTATAAATGTATATATACTTTGGGGAAGCATTCGTGCAGGGGTGCATTCGTGCACTATTATTCATGTACTTTTATTCAAAGTACTTTTTTCTAAGTACTGGCAGTTATAACATGGCTGTTAGACAGGGCAGGAGACAGGTAAGACAATCTAAATCTATTCCCTGTTCATTTGGCACAGAACAAATACTCACCATATGTATTTGTATATTCTATATCCTGGCTTCCGCATTCACTCACATTCACCGCCCTTGCATAAACTCTTTTCACTCCATTCATATCGGCCCCTCTGTCCTTTCCTCTGCTATGTATAGCACTCACGCTCTGTTCACATTGCTTAACAGCACAGATCCATTCAGTCCCACCATCCAACACAAGAGACGCTTTCACGAATCACTTAACCATCTGCTTACTCTTTCTATCCTCCTTCTCCTAGTCGCTGGAGACATCTCTCCCAACCCCGGACCCCATGTTATAGCCAGTCAAACCTCCCAACTGCTACACTCAGAAAAACCTCTAACCTTATTAATATTCCATGCATGCCTTCTGTCTTTTTCAATTGTGCCCTTTGGAATTCTCACTCTGTGTGTAATAAACTATCCTTCATCCATGACTTCTTCCTTTCTAATTCTCTTAATCTCTTGGCTCTTACTGAAACCTGGATCCAGCAAGCAGACACCACTGCTGCTGCTGCTCTTTCATATGGTGGACTACACTTTTCTCATACCCCAAGATCGGACAACAGAGCAGGTGGAGGCGTTGGTCTGCTCCTTTCACCCAAATGTACCTTCCAAGTTATCCCCCAAGTGCCCTCACTTGTCTTCCCTTCCTTTGATGTCCATGCTGTCAGACTCTACATCCCCTTCTCCATGCGAGTGGTGGTGGTGTATCGTCCTCCCGTCCCCTCTCATCAGTTCCTGGACCACTTTGCCACCTGGCTTCCACACTTTCTCTCCTGTGTTACCCCCACCCTCATCATGGGTGATTTCAACATCCCCATTGCTTCTCCCCTCTCCCCATCTGCTTCTCACCTTTTATCTCTAACCTCCTCTTTCAGCCTCTCGCAGCATACTAACTCTTAAACGCATGAAGATGGAAACTCCCTCGACTTAGTCTTCTCCCAGCTTTGCTCAGTGGATGATTTCACAAACTCCTCTCTCCCGCTCTCTGACCACAACCTTCTTTCATTCTCTATCAAGAACTGCTATCCCACTCAGGTCACCCCCACTTTCCACACTTATAGAAACATACAGGCCATTAACACCCAGAAACTTATGAAGAACTTGCAGACCTCATTGGCCCCAATCTCCTCCATCTCATGCCCTGATTCTGCTCTGAAGCATTACAATGAAACCCTGCAAAGTGCCCTGGATGAAGCTGCACCTCCTATACATAAAACAACTCAGCACAGACGGCAACAACAGTGGCACACGCTGCAAACACGTTTCCTGCACCGGTGCTCCAGGTGCGCCGAACGTCTGTGGAGAAAATCTAATCTACCCGAAGATTTCATCCATTATAAGTTCATGCTAAAACATACAACTCTGCCCTTCACCTCTCCAAACAAACCTATTTCAACACCCTCATCACCTCACTGTCCAATAGCCCTAAACATCTCTTTGACACTTTCCAGTCCCTACTCAACCCAAGAGTGCAGGCCCCAACCACGGATCTCCGCGCTGACGATCTGGCCAATTACTTCAAAGAAAAAATTGACCACATTTGACAGGAAATCATCTCCCAATCCCTTCATACCATGCACTGTCCTCCCTCCCCCACTGCATCTAGCTCACTCTCTGATTTTGAACCAGTTACAGAAGAAGTAATCAGGCTCCTTGCATCTTCTCGCCCAACCACTTGCATCAGTGACCCCATTCCGTCACATCTCCTTCAGTCCCTTTCCCCGGCTGTCACCTCTCACCTAACAAAAATATTCAACCTTTCTCTCACTTCCGGTATTTTTCCATCCTCATTTAAGCATGCCATCATACATCCATTACTTAAAAAACCATCGCTCGATCAAAACTGTGCCGCTAATTATAGACCTGTCTCTAATCTTCCCTTCATCTCTAAACTCCTCGAAAGCCTGGTCCACTCCCGTCTTACCCGCTATCTCTCAGATCACTCTCTTCTCGACCCTCTTCAATCTGGTTTCCGCTCTTTACACTCTACTGAAACTGCCCTCACTAAAGTCTCTAATGACCTACTAACAGCTAAATCTAATAGTCACTACTCCATGCTAATTCTCTTGGATCTCTCCGCAGCATTCGACACTGTGGATCATCAGCTCCTCTTCACTATGCTCCGGACTCCATCGGCCTCAAGGACACCGTTCTCTCCTGGTTCTCCTCCTATCTCTCTGACCGATCCTTCACTGTATCTTTTGCTGGTTCCTCCTCCTCTCACCTTCCCCTTACTGTTGGGGTTCCTCAAGGATCAGTCCTAGGCCCCCTCCTCTTCTCTTTGTATACTACCCCTATTGGACAAACAGTAGATTTGCGGGTGGAGCCGCATATTCATCACTGTAATAAGCGGCACCACGTGACCGCTCATACAGAAAGAGCTGCGACCCTGAGAGGATGCATCGGGGGAGCTGGGTAAGTATTTTAATGCCAGTGGGCGGGCGCACAGGGGGAGGGAAGGGGAGATTACCCGGAACTTTATTTTAACAACAAAAAAATTTAAAAAAAATTATTTTTCATTCCTTCTCTCCAGCGAACGCTGCTGGGAAGAAGGAATGAATTCAGGATTCAGCACCCAAAGCAGGGGACAGCGCTTAACTGTAGCGCTGTCTCCGGCACCGTGCGTGTGGTACCCAGTCGGCACACGGACGGCACACGGCTGCCGCACCTGTGCCACACTGATGTGCCACGTGAGCACACGGACACACGGACACGGATAACTCCGGTACCGTTTTTTCCGGTACCGGAATTATCTGGACGTGTGGGACAGGCCTTAGTAACATATAACGTATGGTACGAGATATGTCTGCTTGCTAACTTTGACCTGAGCCTACTCCATTGCTGGCATATGATGGTTGGGTTATTTAGCCATCATCTGCCTGTAGTAGCCACATATACAGTGAAGCTTTCCATGCAGCTGCTTGTCAATGTATTAAATTAATTCAGTGTCGATCTCTGACAGCAGAATTAACAGCTTGTGGCCTTGGGTCGCAATGTTGTAACCGAAAATGTTCTGAATATCCCCATGCCTATGGTGACGGTACTCTTGTGAATGCCATTGGTGGGTGTTCATAGGTGACTATGACTTTGCTCTTCACAGTAATATTGTGGTATTGCTGTATATAGCACAAGTGATTAGACCATTACAGGTTCAAGTACACTAAAGAAACTACAAGACACAGAAAAGTAAAGAAAAAAAATTAAACATGAAGTAAGAAAAAAATATAAAAGTTTGAATCAACCCTTTTTCCCCTATTAAAAGTAAGGGAATAAAAAATATTTAAAAAAAATACATGTAATATCTTTACATCCGAAAAGTCTGATTTACTAACCTATTTGCTTTATTATAACATAAAATTAATTAACCTGATCACTAAACTCTATAATGACAAAAAAAACTCAAACTCAGAGTTTTGCAGTTTTTGGCCTCCGCAACACTGCAATAAAAATACAATAAGAGGCAATCAAAGCATTGCATTTACTACAAAATAGGATCAATGAAAAAAGCTATGCTCTGACACAGCTCCATGGACTAAAAATTGAAAATTGAAAATCCCTCGGAAAATGGCGACAAAAAACAAAAAATTTTTTTTTTACAAATTTCCAATTTTTTTCAACATTTAAATGAAATAAAAAGCTGCAAATGTTTGGTATCCCTTGATTGCACTGACATGGAGAATCATATTGCCAGGTAGTTTTTGTAATTTCTTCTGTATAGTAAATGCTATATACAAAAGAAGTTTCACTCTTTTGTGCTAAAGTATGTAGGGGAAGATCGACCAGATCAAGACCAGAGTGTGCAGCTGCATGTATTTCTATGCATCTGAATGCTCTGGTCCTAACCGCCGGTGTCAGCACCGGATATTGAGGAGAGAGACTCATGTGAGTTTCTCGCATTGCACACGCAAGTGTGACACCTACTTAAGATATGTATTCACACTAGACACCTAGGGTCCCAGCAGCTTCAGACCACCTTGTCATTGGTTACTGGGCATGCATGAATTGGCCAAATTATGTGCTAATTTTTTCTTATTATCCAGGACAGTATTGCTAATCATATTTCATATATTCCATGTCTACATGCATTAGCACGATAGAGTGCAACTTCTTTTGTATATTGTATATGGAGGTAGCTGCTCCTGGTATACCTGTTTACATTAGCTTGGAAGTGCCGGTCAGTCTTTTGTTATTTGTATAATAAATGCTCTTAAAAATAATTAATTACACTTTTTTTAGCAATCTCAACACATTTTAATTTTTTTCCATCTTTCTAGGACATCACATGATAAAATGAATGGCGTCATTTAAAAGTACAACTGTCCAACAAAAAACAAGCCCTCATACCCTGTCAACTGAAAAATAAAAAAAGTTATTGCTCTTGGAAGAAGGGGAAAAAAAAACCAAATGTGTAAAGCAAAAAAAATCACCATGTCAGGAAGAGGTGAATCAATTAATCAAGCTAATTTACACTACCATATTGGTGTATCTTAGGATCAATGATTCCGTAGTTTTGATAAAATCACTATTATATCTGCTACACATCTAGCAGTTCTCTGAATCCCGAGCTCTATATAACACCGCCCACCCTACAAATTGGCAATTTTCTGTGTCCACTGTCCATAGGCAAGAAGGTGTCAATCAGGGGTTGGGGCAGAATTACACAGAGGTCATAATATGGATGACTACAAGGCAGCAGGATTACTAGTCCTCAAGTAATAAAATCACAGTTTTATCAGCAAGAGATTAACTACAGCAAGCAGACCAGTAAGTGACACATTGCTGGCATCATGGAGAACTCCCATCTCATCTAGTTCTAGAATTTGCTTGAACAATACAAGAATATGATACATAACAAATATGGTGGACACATATAATACTGGTTCATGCTTCAATCCTTGACATCTTTCTGTTTTATTTCATGGAATAAAATATGCTTTGGGCAAATTAGAGAATAAACATTAACAATATAAAAACTTTCAGTTTAGATCTAATCTTTGCTCTGCCGTCTCTGCCATACTAAATGGCACAGTTGTCCAGTTCCTCATCTTCTCTTTTATCGTTAATATAACTTTTTAAAGGCAGCTCTTGTGATTTTAATTTGCAGATAATGATTACAAGTGCTAGGATAGTGAGTAGCAACTATACATCATCTGATGCCTTGGATACCCACTTTGGAGAAATAACATGAAGGACCGGCCTGAGTGACTTTTAAACATTAAAGATTCCATTATTTCCTCTGCTTTTCTGACACATCACAGAAGTAGAAAATTACTTTTCATTTTCCAACCTTGCCCCAAAGAGTTATTTATTTCCTATGTATTTTCAGACTGAGCAGTCTTAGACAATTTGATATGACGCATCTTAAAGTAGAATTATTACTGTTAGAATAAAAGCAGGTTTACTGACCTTGGCTCCATGTTGTGACAAGTACACAGCAGCCAGGAAAGCAGTGAAAATTTGTTAAAAGAGATTACATGAAAATAAAAAAAAAATTACTTGGAATATTATTTCACGGCAAGCTTCTAATGCAAACCCATTAAAAAAGTAAATGAGGAAGGGATTAGATTGTGCAAACTGCTGTGTGTCTCCATATTTAAAGACTAAAAAAAATAATTAAAAATGTCACCAAAGGATCTTACAATTCAGTTTTCTTGACCATCAAATCTATGTATAAAGTCAAGCGGATGATTCGTTTTTGTCAGAGGATATTCAAAGCTCTGTTGAATATATTATAATAAATGCAGGTTATTCTTTTTAAGTGGCCAACATATAGTTTAGGATGATTCATAATTCCAAGCAGATAATGACTTTAAAAAGGAATTTTCACCACATTTTTCACGTGTAAATGAACATAGCATACAATAGTGGCTGAATAGCAGAATGAAAGGATTTTGTTTTTCATTTTTAATTTTGCATCGCCGTTGCAGCAATAATAGAAATCAAAGTATGTGTCCCCTAATGAGTTAATTAAATTTATATCCAAATGCATGTTACCAGAAAGTTTTCACAAGGGGCATATACTTCCCCCTGTATGATACTGATCAATAATAAGCAGGCAGCAACAATCAAAGGAAAGAAGTACATACCCCTAACATAGTTTAGAGCAGGTTTCTCAGTAAGAGACATAATAATGCCTCGCTGATCTCCTGGTCTAATCTCCTGCATGAGTCAGTATTGGAGGAGGGGCAGTGCAGCTAACTTTACCTCTGCCACATTACAAACCTTTCTGTCAAGAGATAAGAGCTTAAATTAATCACAATTATGTTTGTTTGTGCTTAGGCAACTTGCACCTGCTCTGCATTGAGATCAGAGCTGCCAACATGTCTCACACAGGAGTAGCCTGCTTGTTCTGGACTACTCCTGTATTAGATATAATGACACTCTACTCCGATCTCACTGCACAGTAAGTTGAGCAAAACAAACATAAATGTGATTATTGACACTTTGAGCTCTCAGCTTGGAACAGGCAATGTGGGGAGGGGGCTGTACAGCAAAGGTGATAGTGCTTTGAGAAAAGGAAAGCTGACAGAAGAGATTATAATGTGTTACAGTTAAACTTAACTGGACTTCACTTCCCCCATATTGTATCCCACTAAGTGGCCACCTCCATGAGAAACTGGATGTATATTGTGCATCACGCAAATACTGTGATTTCTGTATAAACTGTATGTTGTAAAATATTGCGAGACTTGTTGACAAGCAGCACTCAAAGGGTTATTCTGTAAGCTTGTTTACACGACTGTGTTCTATTTTTTTATGCAGAAGTTTGCAGAAAGAGCTGGAACAAGCTCCTCTGGTAGTCAGCGAAGGGCTGCAGCTGAAAAGAGTGACAGGACAGAGAAGACAGTAGAGGAAGGAAGACTGCAACGAGGAGATGTCGATCTCCCCTGACTGTTGAGTCTGAAAGTGAAAAAGTAGAGACGCTGACAGCCTTCAAATTGGAACGATTCCTATTGTACCTGGTGGAGAAAAAAATGCCTAAGAGGAGAAGCACAGTTTAACCCTAAGTGCGGAATATTAAGTGAGGATTTCAGCCTGAAAATGAATGAATTGGATATTAAGTGTCATGCCTTGGTTTGAGGATTCTATCCAGTGACCTGTTCCTGCGTGGTCAGTTCCTCGGTCTGCTGAGCTATTGCTCTTTCTTCCCTGTCCACATGCTGATGGTTTCTATTGTCTTTATTCTACCTTCTTGGTTTGCTATTCTCCAGGTGCTTCTCATTTTCCTGTTTTGGTTTGCCACATCACATTCGGGGTGGGGTTTTATATGTTCACCCTTCACTGCACTTCCTTGCTGGCTATACCTCTTGGTGGATGTGTCGTCAGGAGTTCCATCTCTTCAGCTAAGAAGTTTACCTTGTTTGGTGAATTCCAGTAGTACTACACTGAGTCTGTTTGCTTTCCTTACCAGCACCTTTTCCTTTTACTACAAGTAAGTTTCTGGGAGGTTACTTGTTCCTTTTAGTTTGGGTCTCCTTAGTTTTCTCTCACTACCCAATATGAACTTGCTTTAGTTTCTTATCCTGGGTTTTCGTATTTTACTTCACACTTTCCTCTTAACTTGTTTGCATGGTGTTGCTGCCTCAACAGGAGGTACGACAAACCCTTCGATCAACTTATAAGGAGTTAGGTTTGAGGTGGTGTTTTTAGTTGACTAGGATCTTTCTAGACTGTAACATTATAGCTAGCACATTAGTGTGTTTTGGGGCATCAGTATGGATCCAGAAAACACCTTGGTGGCACAATTGCAGTCTTTATCTTTGGAGGTTGAGGATATCAAGGGTCAAAAACAGATCTCATATTCTACTGCCCTGAAGGACTCAGGCCTACAGAACAATATGGTTGAACCCCAGGTAAAGTTGCCAGATTGCTTCAATAGGGACAAAAGTAAATTCTCTATCTTTTCTGCCTCATACAAATTATATTTTTGCCTATGTCCTGTTTCCGCTGGGTCCGAGAGTCAACAAGTGGGCATTGTACTGTCTTTACTTAATGGAAATACACAGCTTTGGGGAATTTCTTTGCCTGAGGTTTCCCTTGTATTTTTCTCTATTGAAGCATTTTCTTTGGCTCTTGGCCTCATTTATGATGACCCTGACAAAACTTGCTGTGGCTGAATCCAAGAGTTGTAGGTTGGCTCAGAGCTAAAGACCACTGAATAAAGTTTAGATGCTGGGCAGTAGAGACCTCATGGAAAGACCCCGCTATTCAGTCAGTTCTACCAGGGACTTTTGAATCAGATTAAGGATATGCTGTTCTACAGCTCCCAGCCACAGTTCCTGGAAAAAGCTATGACGCTTGCTGTTGGTTAGATAGACCCCTGAGAGATAGAGATACATTAAAAGGTGTTTCAGTTGATCATCTTCTTTGCTATCAGTTGAAACTTGTGAACTTATGCAAATTGGTGCTTGCAGAGATCCAAGAGGGGGTACAGAACAAGGAGCATCAACTCATTTTTGTTTATACTGTGGGCATTCAAGTCACATTGTTTGTTCAATGTTTCAAATATAATAATGAATTTCTTAAAACAAAGGAAGACATTTTAAAATGTAAAGATTCAGGTTTTAAGAGTCCCTCATATAAGCATCTGTTATTTTCTTACAGGTATCCCTAAAAACTAAATTTGTTTTTATTTTTCCACATGCATTTGTGGATTTAAGTTTGGTCTTGAGTCCATAATTTCTCTTTTCTCTTCCCATTCAAGTTTCGACAATTAAAAACTTGCCTGTTTCACAAAGTCACACTACTATGAAGGCCAAAAATATTTGAAGGAAGGTAGGAGTGTTACATATTGAATATATTTCTTTCCTGGTTTTCCTTTCTCTACATGCCAAATTTTTGTTAGGGCTGCCAATGTTAGTTAAGCACAATCCTGCAATTAATTGGGGGACTCAAGAGATTAGGTTCCAGTTGTTTGTCGAGATATTTGGCTTCTGTGTGAAATTCTCTTCTAGAATTCATTACGGACTTCTGTGATGTTTTTTTCTGAGACTGTGTGTGATGTATTTCTGCCACACAGTTCATATGATTGTGCTATATATGTCCATCACCCTCTCTAGTCACTGTGGTGGGTTTTTTGTTAGAAAAAAAGGTTGGTGGTATGTGTCCATGCTTGGATTTTAGAGAAATGTTTAAAATTACAGTTCGCAACTAGTAATGAGTGAATATACTCGTTGTATGATTTACAGCTATTATCCAGGCTAAGTACATATGGGGGTTGCCTGGTTGCTAGGGAATTCCCACATGTAATCAAATTGGCTAATAGCTGTAAATCATTCAGCTGCCGCGATGAAAACTTAATCTCCGAACACTAACAAATACTCGGAGGTCACCCGAGCAACGAGTACACTCGCTCATCACTATTCACAACCATTACCTTTTTTCCCTTACACTTGACCATTTTAACTAATTATCTGGAGCTAAATGGTTTTCCAAACTTGACTCCAGAGGGGAATATAACCTTATATGCATTCATCAAGGGGACGAATGGAAGACCGCCTTCAATCTGCCTGAAGGTCATTTTGAAAATGTGATGTTGTCATTCGGGTTAACCCCTTTAATCCCCATGCCTGCTTGCACCTTTATGACAGGCCAAATTTTACAATTCTGACCAGTGTCACCTTATGAGGTAATAACTCTGGTATGCTTCAATGGATCCCACTGATTTTGAGATTGTTTTCTCATGACATATCGTACTTAGAATCATTGAATCATGTTAGAGTTGGAAAGGACCTCAAGAGTCATCGTGTCTAACCCCCTGCTCAATGCAGGATCCGCTAAACCATCTCAGACAGATATCTGTCCAGCCTCTGTTTGAAGACTTACATTGAAGGAGAACTCACCACCTCTCAGGGCAGCATGTTCCACATATTGATCAACCTCGCTGTCAAAAAGTCTAATATCCAATCTGTATCTTACCCCTGTCAGTTTCACTCCATTGCTTCTCATGTTTACATGTGCAAATGAGAAGATGATCCTTAAACACTGTGATATTGCTTCAGATATTTGTAGATAGTTATCAAGTCTCCTCTCATCCTTTTTTTGCAAGCTAAACATTCCAAGATCCTTTAGATATTCCTCGTAGAACATTATACTGTCCTCATACACGTTAGCAGGGTGTGCAATGAGACATGTAGCTAAACTCCCTGTCTTCTTTAAGAAAAGAGGCTGTAAAATTGTAACCTTCTTTTATTGATTACAGATGTGACAGGAAAGGTGAAACTATAGGATGCAATAACAGGAGCATTTCAGAATATATAACTGCACAGAGCATGAAACACAAATAGTCTGCAATACACAGTAACATGGGGTAATATACAAACTGATGATTACCTATTTAGTACAGCAAATGTATGATAAACACAAGATTATAACACATAGATAGTGCTTACCAACTATGCTTAGAGCAGGCTGTTTAAGGAGCATGAAGAACACGAATGATGTAGTTTCTGCTAAGACACATGGAGGAATAATGGCTGCTGTTCCCTTCACAGTGTCATAATTAGACCATAATGCAACAGGAACAATCCCACAATGCCATAGGAACTTCCCACAAGACATTGCAAATTGAAACTAGAATCTATGCATTAAACGGAGAGCAGGTGGTGCTGTTACCTTACAATGTGAAATATATATGAAGGATTAATACACACAAAAATACAATGTCTGTAATAACGGAGACATAAAAAAATGACTGGACTTTCTAGACAGCTATTATATGGCTGGACAGAACAAACATACTTTGCAGTCCACTCACCATCTTGGTAGCTCTTCTCTGAACTTGCTCCAGTTTTTCAATGTTTTTTTTATGTTGTGCCCAGAACAGGACACAATATTCCAGATGCAGCTCGGTCAAGGAATATTAAAAAAGGATAATTAGTTCATGTGACCTAGAATCTATGCTTCTCTTAACTAGTGTTGAGCGATACCGTCCGATATTTGAAAGTATCGGTATCGGATGGTATCGGCCGATATCCGAAAAATATTGGATATCGCCGATACCGATATCCGATACCAATACAAGTCAATGGGACTCAAATATCGGAAGGTGTCCTCTATGGTTCCCAGGGTCTGAAGGAGAGGAAACTCTCCTTCAGGCCCTGGGATCCATATTCATGTGTAAAATAAAGAATAAAAATAAAAAATATTGATATACTTACCCTCGGACGCGCCCTGGTTGTCACCGCTGCAACCGCCATGCTTCCCTTCTTAAGAATGAGTGCGTTAAGGACCTTCGATGACTCATGTGACCACTCACGCGACCAGTCACAAGCCGCGACGTCATCGAAGGTCCTTAATGCGCTCATTCTTAGGAACGGAAGCATGGAGGTTGTAGCGGTGACAACCAGGGCGCGTCCGAGGGTAAGTATATCAGTTATTTTTTATTTTTATTCTTTATTTTACACATGAATCTTAATCCCGATACCAATTCCGGATATCACAAAAATATCGGAACTCGGTATCGGCATTCCGATACCACAAATATCGGCCGATACCCGGTACTTGCGGTATCGGAATGCTCAACACTACTCTTAACACATTCTTATCTAGGTCACTCTGAATCCTTCTGTCTTCTCTAGTGTTAACTATCCCTGCTAGCTTTACGTTGTCTGCAAATTTGATCAGTTTAACTTCAGTTCCCTTATCTTATATACTACAGGCGCTACTCACACAATTAGAATATCATCAAAAAGTTAATTTATATCAGTTCTTCAATAAAAAAAATGAAACTCATATATTATATGGAGTCATTACAAACAGAGTGATGTATTCCAAGTGTTTATTTCTGTTAATGTTGATGATTATGGCTTACAGCCAATGAAAACCTCAAAGTCATTATCTCATGATGAGGAGGCATGCAGCAACTGTTCGGGTGTGTTTCTGCAACTATTGATTAACCTAAACACTAAAACTATAGGTGAACTGGATAAATCTATTGATCTTGCTCAGACTGAATTAAAAACAGGATGTCCAGTTAAAAGACCTTTAATCATGACTTGGAGAAACTGTTAGACTCAACGGTGAAGAAAATCCATGAGTCCCAAACATCTAAATTTAATAGAGATGTGCGTGATTTCAGAAATAAATCCGTATATCAATGGCGTAAGCAGTCTCCTAATTCCACCCAGATTATACGGACCTCCTCCTATACTTCCATCTCTTCATTAAGTGATCAGTCAGATGCACCATCGATGTCCATGGTCACACGTTCTGGAGTATCTAACAAGAAACAGCCTGACTATACCTTTCATCCGTATAGATGCCGTGACCCTTCTCCTACTGAATATAGGAGGAAGGACAATAAGGTAATCAATTTGAGCCATCATATTCTTTCTAGCACTGATCTTTCACTATTAAGTAGGGGTCTCTCATTTTCTCCGGTAATGGGCTTCGACACATTTACAGCAATCAAAGATTTACATATCTTTGCGAGATCACTGCTCTTTAAGCGTCACTTCTATGATGACAGTTTGCACCAATTATTTCCCACAGAGGAAGAACAGGCTGCGCTGAGAGCCTTGGAGGATCTATCCATCGAGCATAATCTTCCGGAAGGCGGTAAGATACCTCCCTCTATTCGTCCTAATTCCAAAAAGTTTCCACCTCTTTCCTCCTGTACTAACATTGACTTGTTTGTACAGCTAGTCACAAAAGATTTTTTGAAAATTCCGCATTTCCATCGCTACGATAATCTAACTAGGGAGGAACGTAATCGCCTTAATGCCCTACAAAATATGCCTGATGTAGTAATAAAGCTGGCAGACAAGGGGGGGAACATCGTAATTTGGCCTAAGACCATGTATGAGAAGGAGGCATTTCGCCAACTTAATGATAAAACCTGTTATAGGAAACTGATGTACAACCCCTTGTCTGCCTTTTGCTCCAAGTTAGATACCATCCTTAAAAAGGCTACTACCAGGGAGATCATTACAAAAGATCTGGCATTAGCATTAGCGGTTCATGAACCTACCATCTCAACCTTTTATCTCCTTCCTAAATTGCATAAAAACATCAATACCCCCCAGGACGTCCCATCATATCCGGTAGGGGCAATTATCTTGAAAATGTTGGTCGATGGATAGATTCAGTCCTACAGCCGTTGGTTTGCAATCTGCCATCATATTTAAAGGACACTAGTGAGTTTCTTTGGAAAATTGATGGACTGTCCATTGAATCTGACTCTCAATTTGTGACAATCGATGTTGAATCGTTATACACAAATATTAAACATAGTGATGGCATTCGGGCCGTTGGATATTTTTTGGACATGTCCACATTTTCCGAAGGTATGAAGAACTTCATAGTAGAACTCCTTGAGTTCGCTTTGACGCACAATTTTCTTTCTACAGCTCCAAGGAACAGCCATGGGAGCGGCCTTCGCGCCATCCTATGCTAATCTGTTCTTGGGGCTGTGGGAGAGGGACCCCTTTATGTCAGACCGGCAGGCGTCGATGGACCGCGTCCCATTATGGACGCGGTACATCGACGACATTTTCCTGGTCTGGCAGGGTTCTTCCCATGAACTTAATATGTTCATGATGGACTTAAATAGCAATGATCTCAACATTCGTTTAACATATACCTCCAACTCAGATTCTGTTGAATTCTTGGACGTTACTGCTCAAAGAGGCTCCAACGGAGAAGTACATTCAGATGTCTTTAGGAAGCCTACCTCCACGAGCTTGTTGCTGCATGCCTCCTCTTCACATCCACAGCATATGATTAAATCAGTCCCCGTCAGACAATTTTTACGCCTCCGCCGTATCTGCTCTTCGGATGCGGATTTTGAGAGTCAGGCGGAGGATTTAAAAAATTGGTTTCTTGAGCGGGGTTATAGCCGTCATGTTTTGAAGAGGGCATACAATAGGGCTAGGCATTCTCCCCGTAATGATCTACTATATAAACATACCAACAAGAGTAGACATGTGGATAATCAAAGTAGGTTCATTACTAATTTTAATTGCCACTCCACATCTATACGATTAGCTCTAAATAGGTCCTGGCATGTATTGCAGGCAGATTCTATTCTGGCCAAATTTCTGCCTGAAAAACTACCAATAATCTTCAGGAGATCAAAAAATCTTCATAATCTCCTCGCGAAAAGTCATTATGAGGAGCAACCTAGAGTCACATTCTTGAATCAGGGTAATCGCAGGAGTGGATGTGTTCTGTGTGGCCATTGTGTGGCCTGCTGTAATATTGACAGAAGTGACACATTCTCGAATCCAGTGGATCTAAAATCTACAAAATTAGAAAATTTATTACATGTTCAATGAGATATGTGATCTATTATGCAGTATGCCCCTGCGGCCTTATTTACGTAGGACTTACAACACGCCTGCTTAAAGTAAGAGTGCGTGAACACGTACTTGGTATACAGGCCGCTGCTGGCCACACGGACACCTCCACTCTTAAAACGAAACCCCGACATTTTAAGGAATTCCACCAGTGCAATAGTGATCTCCTGAGGGTGAGGGGTATCGATTCCCTTGATATTAATATTAGAGGTGGCAAGTTGTCGCAACGCCTGGCACAATCTGAAGCCAGGTGGATTTGGACGTTACAAACCGTCCATCCCTTAGGGTTAAATGAAAACCTGCCCTTCTCCCCATTGCTATGATGCCTATTTTCTGTTATTGGGATGCACCTTGCGGTCATTTACTTGTTGTGGTGTAAGTACATATTGGTTGTTTTTAATTTTTACTTATATTTATTCTCTTTAGGTATTAATTGTTATATAGTATCTGCCGGCCTTCTTTCTCATAATTTCTGCTTATCTTGGTCGAATCCTGGCTGTCACCACCTTGGAAGTCCACGTCATCAAGCAATACATGCAATTCACAGCTGTATAACACTTTGATTGTTTATATTATGTTCTTTCATACTGTCTTCAGGCTATTTTTCTCATATTTATCTGTATATATGCATGTTGCTTAAATTGGTGTATATACTAGACCATTTGGGCTCATTATAATTGTTGCAATTGTTATCGTTTTCTATTATTTGTATTTTTGCTCATGGCATTGGTGGGGTAATTATTTTTGTCATTCTATTGCCCCTTGATGAGTGGTACCCTGCTATGTATCCCCACAAAGGTACCAGCCAGAGTGAGCCCTTGTTTTCATCTGCCGTCACCCCTCCGTGGCCAGTACGCATGCGTGCCTCGTTCCCGCTTCGCCTGCCGGTGTCCTGTATCTCTATATGTCCCTGGGCATCAGGTCACATGAGGTTTGCGTGTTTCCTGATGCCCGGGGCCACATGACGCGGGTGCCGGCCGGCGTCGCGGTTGCCGAGGTGACGCATGCGTCACTTCCGGTTCGCGGCGGGGTCATTTCCGGCATGCATCTAGATGAAAAGTCCGGCATTTTGATACCTGAACATGCCCCCTGATGAAGGTGCCCACCGAAACGCGCGTTGGGGCTGTCGGGCAGATCCTCTGAGCCATCCCTGTAACCCTAATCCACAGGTAATTATGTACCTTTGCTATTGCGGTATATCACATTGTTGTATCCAGGACGGCTATTAGTCAGCTGGAGGTGGGACTATTAGGTCCATACTCTTTACACCTCCATGCTATGTGGATTTAGATCAAATGTTACATGTGTCCATCTCTTCTGTGATATACTATATGTGGATATATGTATATAGGGTGTTGATTGCACATGAGGCCCATCTGGAATTCTGCCGACCTTTAGCGTTTCATTTTTAACATTCTTTATGTAGCTTTACAGTTGTTGCCATATTTTCCTGCATTTTGTAATTTTTCAATAAAATTTATATTTTTATATATATTCTGGACTGCTTTTTATCGTGAGGTGTTTTTGCCTCTGGTTTTTGTATCTCATAGCGACGATTGTCCATATTTAGTCCATACAATTGGTAAAAATTATTTACTTTATTTTTCCATGTATACTATTGATATTTAACCAATGTCTTTCATTAGTTTTTGATAACTATTCAAATGCAAAATAGTTGCAAGTCAAATTTATGTATGAGATAGCCAAGATGATTGTCTATAAAACTATGGTGGCCTCAAGTTCGAAGCAGTTTGAACATTGTCATCCTTTTGCTCGCCCGTACGCCCGTATGTATACACAGAAAGTCGTTTTTACACAGTAATGCATATGATCATTTTTGTAAGAACTTTTTTAATAGGCTTTTCAGTCGATTTCTGCTGCAGAATTTGCCTGAGTAAGATGTGTGTGTGTATACATATTTCAAGGGCTCATACAGACTTCCGAGCAAGAACAGCTAATGTACAGAGTGCTTGTGGTCTCCCAACCCAAGCATGACTGCCTCGTGAAGTGCCTTCAAAAAGTATTCATAGCCCGTGAACTTTTCCAGATTTTTTCATGTTTTACCTACACTCTTAAATATATTTTAGTAAATTTTATTGAATTTTAGGTGATATACCAACACACAGCAGAGAGTATTTGTTAAGTGCAAAGGAAATGATACAAGGTTTTCTAAATATTTAAAAAAAAAAAAATATGAAAACTGTGACATGCATTTGAATTCAGCACTCTAAGTCAATAATTTGTAGGACCACTTTTGACTGCAATTACTGCTGCAAGATGTTAGGACTGGCGGAACGCACCAAGAGAGATGATATAGATGCGTTCGCAGTCCGGGGTCCACCGTGCAGGTGAAACCTGCTGCTAGAAAATGACAGACAATATGGCGGTATTCAAAAGTATACACGCGTGGGTTAAACCTCACCCAGCGTGAAGAAAGCGATCCTGTTGCGTCACAGGACCGCGGTACCGCACATAGAGCACGAGCAAGTGGTCAGCGAACTAAACCCCAACAGGGATTATAGTCCGATTAGACCCTTGCTGGCACTACACCGCTACTGGGTGTGAAAGGAATTATAATTAAGGCACCGAAGTGCGAACTGTGCCGTGCTGGCAGGCACCACTAAGCACCCAGACGTGGGTCAGGAAGCGCACACTGGCGCGTGGCACCGCACTGGCGGTCATAGCAGTAGACGCTGACACGTGTGTGACACGTTGAGTGATAAGTCGGGCGCTAGATAGCAGCCATACTCCATACGTGAACAATCATACAATAGGGTAGGGGTATTTAAAGAACGACTTGCACTCACAACAAACACACGTATTAAATTGTACACTAGCGCATGGCCGTGCGGTCATGCGCAGTTTATATAGTTGCAGGACAGGAAGCGGCCACAGAAACTTTGCCCTTCCAAGACCTGCCAAGAGGACCAATAGAATGCGCTGCAGAGTCTGAGCACATGACCCTCGATCTCCAACGGGAGATCTTGCCCTGGGCATGCTCAGTGTGCGCAGACAAGGACTTAGTCCCAGAGAAGTCCACTCGCTGCTGACCAGCATAGGCTTTACAGGCAGAAGCTGGAGAAGCAGCAGTAACTCTTCTCACAGAGTCAGACTGAGCGAGACGCTGGGATCGACGTCCCTGCTGAGCAGGCTCCACTGCGGCTGGAGGAGAATGGGAGACCGCAGCGGAGACGGATCGAGATTCCCCCTGTGCAGCAGAGGAAACTTGACTCCTAACATTACCCCCCCCTCCTAGGGCCCCCCCCTCCTTGGGCCTCGCTACGTTCGAAGGCAGCAATGAGCTGTGGGGCCCGAATGTTTTCAGCAGGCTCCCATGACCTGTTCTCTGGACCATAACCCTTCCAATCCACCAGATAGAACTTTTTGCCGTGTACCACCTTACACCCCAAAATAGCGTTCACCTCGTAATCGTCCGTAGACGAACCCGATGTCCCGGCAGATGACTCGGAAAACCGGGACATGTATACGGGTTCCAAGAGGGACACATGAAAGGTGTCGGTGATACCCAAGCGTGGAGGAAGAGCCAGGCGGTAGACCACAGGATTAACCTGTTCGAGAACCTTGAAGGGACCCAAGTAGCGAGGCGCAAACTTAGTGGACTCAACTCGCAGCCTAATGTTATGGGCGGAGAGCCACACCAAGTCGCCAGGAGCAAAGGTCGGAGCGGGGCGCCGATGAACATCGGCGGAGGACCTCATTCTCTCCTTGGAAGCCCGAATGGCATCCTGAGTGCGATCCCAAATGTCCCGTGCCTCCACAGCCCAGTCTGCCACCCTGGAATCGGCGGAAGACACGGGCATGGGCACAGGTACCCGCGGATGCTGACCATAGTTAAGGAGGAATGGGGTCTGTCCAGTGGAGTCAGCTGCAGCATTGTTAAGAGCAAACTCCGCCCACGGTAGCAAAGATGCCCAGTCATCTTGTTTAGCAGAGACAAAATGTCGCAGATATGTGACCAAGGTCTGGTTGGCTCTCTCCACCAACCCATTCGTCTCGGGATGATATGCCGAAGAGAGATTCAACTCGATACTGAGAAGGCGACAAAGCTCTCTCCAGAACCGAGACGCAAACTGGGGACCCCGGTCACTGACAATTTTGTCTGGCATACTGTGAAGACGGAAGATGTGTTTAACAAACAATGCTGCCAAGGCCCGTGCAGAAGGTAGCCGGGGAAGCGGCACCAAATGCACCATTTTAGAAAAGTGGTCGGTGATAACCCAAATGACAGTACAGCCACGTGACTTGGGCAAACCCACCACAAAGTCCATCCCGACCATCTCCCAGGGCCTGTCTGCCACCGGCAGAGGGTATAACAACCCAGCTGGCCGTTGACGGAGAGACTTATTTTTGGCACAAGAGACACATGCCCGAACGTAGTCTCCAACATCACGAACCATATGTGACCACCAATACATTCTCGCCAACAACTCAGATGTCCTCTTTGCCCCAAAGTGTCCACCCACTCTGGACGAATGAGCCCACGAGAGAACCTCCGGACGCAAATTGATGGGGACAAAAGTCTTGCCCGGAGGCACAGACTCAAGCGAAACCGGAGCTACGGTTCTCAGACTCTCTGAAGGGACAATGAGCCGAGGCTCGTCCTCCTCCTCCACAGTTGACACCAGGGAGCGAGAGAGAGCGTCAGCACGAATGTTCTTCTCCCCGGCGAGATAATGTAGAGTGAAGTGGAACCGGGAGAAAAACAAGGACCATCTGGCCTGACGAGAATTCAGCCGCTGGGCTGTCTGTAAATAGACCAAATTCTTGTGGTCCGTGAAGACTTGGAATGGGAACCGAGCACCCTCCAAGAGATGTCTCCATTCCGAAAAGGCCAACTTCATTGCCAGCAACTCCCTATCCCCGATGGAGTAATTTCTCTCCGCTGGTGAGAAGGTTTTTGAGAAGAAGAAGCATGGATGCTTCCGACCTTGAGCATCCTTTTGATAGAGGACTGCTCCTGCACCAACGGAAGAGGCATCCACCTCCATTAGGAATGGCTTATCCACATCGGGACGATGTAAGATGGGAGCGCTAGCAAAGTGGGACTTAATAGAAGTGAAGGCCTTGGAGACCTCTTCGGACCACGATTTAGGATTCGCTCCCTTCTTGGTGAGGGATACCAAGGGAGCTACCAGGGTTGAGAAGTGGGGGATGAACTGACGATAGTAATTTATGAACCCCATAAAGCGCTGCATCGCTTTCAGAGAATGGGGTTCCTGCCAGTCCATCACTGCCTGTAGTTTGGCAGGATCCATAGCCAATCCCTGGGCCGAGATGATGTAGCCCAGGAAAGGTAAAGACTCCTGCTCAAACATACACTTCTCCAATTTGGCATAGAGGAAGTTTGCCCGTAGGAGGTCGAAGACTTTGCAAACATCTCTCCGGTGGGAGTCAATATCTGGAGAGTAGATAAGAATATCATCCAGATAGACTACGACCGAGGTGGAAAGCATATCCCGGAAGATATCGTTCACAAAGTCTTGGAAAACGGCTGGGGCATTACAGAGCCCGAAGGGCATCACCAGATATTCATAGTGCCCATCCCTGGTGTTAAAGGCCGTCTTCCATTCGTCCCCCTCACGGATGCGAATCAGGTTGTAAGCACCCCGCAAATCTAATTTAGTAAATACCCTTGCTCCCCGAAGTCTATCGAATAACTCAGATATCAAGGGCAAAGGATACTTATTCTTAACGGTGATGGCGTTAAGACCCCTGTAGTCTATGCATGGGCGCAATTCCCCATTCTTCTTCTGCACGAAGAAGAACCCTGCCCCAGCAGGTGACACTGACTTCCTAATGAATCCTCTTGCCAGATTTTCCTGGATGTACTGTGACATTGCCTCCGTCTCCGGGAGAGATAGCGGATAAACTCGACCCCGGGGAGGCTCAGCACCAGGCAAGAGATCAATAGGACAGTCATAGGGGCGATGAGGCGGAAGGACCTCCGCCGCCTTTTTGGAGAACACGTCTGCATAAGACCAATACTGCTTGGGGAGAGAGGATAGATCTGCGGGTACCTCAGTAGTAGCAACCTGAACGCACTCCCTCTGACACCTACCCCCAAAAGATTCACCCCAACCCAGAATTCTGCCTGAGGACCACTCGATATGAGGAGAGTGGTACCGTAGCCAAGGTATTCCCAACAGGACCTCATCAATTTCTTCCGGAATGACGAGCAGAGAAATTATCTCCTGATGAGATGGCGACATGGACAGAGTAAAAGGCATGGTCTGGTGTGTTATCTGTGAGGGCAATGTCGACCCATTCACCACTCGCACCGTTACTGGTTGAGCAAGCATAACCAGGGGTATTGCGTGACGTTGGGCAAAGGCAGAAGACATAAAATTGCCCTCCGCCCCAGAATCCACGCAGAGCTCTACCGAGTGGGAGAATGAGCCAATAGTAATTGTCCCCTTAAAGGACAACTTAGAGGCAAACGTCGCCATGTCTAGTGTACCTCCACCTACTACCACTAGACGCTGACGTTTCCTCGACCGCTGAGGACATCTGGTGGCTAGATGTCCTGACTGCTGGCAAACATGACAGACCCTGAGTGCACAAGCGGTCCGGGACTTAGATCCTGCTTGTGACACTTCCCTGGCCTCATGTGACTCAGGAACCAGGACCGGAAATTCCAGAGGTTTGGCGAAAGTAGGAGCCAGCCGAAACCTCTGCCTACACTGGGCTCGCTCTAACCTCCGCTCGTTAAAACGGAGGTCAATTCGAGTGGAGACAGTTATTAACTCCTCCAGTGTGGCAGGAATCTCCCTAGTGGCCAGAGCGTCCTTTACGTGGTCAGCCAAGCCCCTCCAAAATATGGGGATAAGAGCTTTATCCGACCAATCCAGCTCAGATGCTAAGGTGCGGAATTGGACGGCAAAATGACTGACCAAGGACTCACCCTGAGTTAATGCCAGCAATTGGAGCGCAGTATCATGGGTGACTTGAGGTCCTAAAAATACCTGTTTCAGAGCGCTCAGAAACAGCGGAGCACTCTGCACCACATGATCGCCACGCTCCCACAGCGGCGTAGCCCATTCCAACGCCCTGTCCGACAATAGAGACAGAATAAATCTCACCTTAGCCCGCTCTGTGGAAAAACGTGTAGCCAGGAGCTCGAGGTGAATAGAGCACTGACTCACAAATCCCCTACAAAACTTGCTATCACCAGAAAATTTTTCTGGCAGCGGGAGGCGAGATAATGTCGGAACAGGGGTGGCAATGGACATAGTAGCTGCAGCCACGCTGGCAGCCTGTACAGCTACTGCAGTAACATCCACAGCTGAGGTCGCGCTCTCGAGAGCCGCCAACCTACCCTCCAGCTGCTGGATATGCCGCAGAGATTGCTGTTTGTCTGTCATCACTAGCCAGACCCTGGCGCTAGTGTAATGTTAGGACTGGCGGAACGCACCAAGAGAGATGATATAGATGGGTTCGCAGTCCGGGGTCCACCGTGCAGGTGAAACCTGCTGCTAGAAAATGACAGACAATATGGCGGTATTCAAAAGTATACACGCGTGGGTTAAACCTCACCCAGCGTGAAGAAAGCGATCCTGTTGCGTCACAGGACCGCGGTACCGCACATAGAGCGTGAGCAAGTGGTCAGCGAACTAAACCCCAACAGGGATTCTAGTCCGATTAGACCCTTGCTGGCACTACACCGCTACTGGGTGTGAAAGGAATTATAATTAAGGCACCGAAGTGCGAACTGTGCCGTGCTGGCAGGCACCACTAAGCACCCAGACGTGGGTCAGGAAGCGCACACTGGCGCGTGGCACCGCACTGGCGGTCATAGCAGTAGACGCTGACACGTGTGTGACACGTTGAGTGATAAGTCGGGCGCTAGATAGCAGCCATACTCCATACGCGAACAATCATACAATAGGGTAGGGGTATTTAAAGAACGACTTGCACTCACAACAAACACACGTATTAAATTGTACACTAGCGCATGGCCGTGCGGTCATGCGCAGTTTATATAGTTGCAGGACAGGAAGCGGTCACAGAAACTTTGCCCTTCCAAGACCTGCCAAGAGGACCAATAAAATGCGCTGCAGAGTCTGAGCACATGACCCTCGATCTCCAACGGGAGATCTTGCCCTGGGCATGCTCAGTGTGCGCAGACAAGGACTTAGTCCCAGAGAAGTCCACTCGCTGCTGACCAGTATAGGCTTTACAGGCAGAAGCTGGAGAAGCAGCAGTAACTCTTCTCACAGAGTCAGACTGAGCGAGACGCTGGGATCGACGTCCCTGCTGAGCAGGCTCCACTGCGGCTGGAGGAGAATGGGAGACCGCAGCGGAGACGGATCGAGATTCCCCCTGTGCAGCAGAGGAAACTCGACTCCTAACACAAGATGAGGTATGTCTCTACCATCTTTTCACATCTAGAGGCTGAAATTTTGCCCATTCTTCTTTGTAAATTAGCTCTAGCTCAGTGAGATAGTCTGGACTTTGACTGGGACAATCAAATACATGAATATGTTTTGATCTAAATCATTCCATTGCAGCTCTGGCAGTGTGTTTAGGGTTGTTGTCCTGCTGAAAGGTGAACCTGCACCCCTGTCTCAAGTCTTTTGCTGCCTTTAACAGGTTTTCCTCCAGAATTGTTGTGGATTTAGCTTCATCCATCTTCCTTTCAACTTTGACCAGTTTCTCTGTTCCTGCTAAAAAAAAGCAATTCCACATCATGATACTGCCACCACCATGTTTGATGATGGGAATGAAGTTTTCAGGATGATGTGCTTTTAGTTTTCCACCACACATACAAATTTTCTGTTTAGCCCATAAAGTTCTACTTTGGGCTTATCTGGCCAGAGTACCTTCTGCCACATGCTAGTTGTCGTCCCTCCATGGCTTTTTGAAAACTGCAAACGGGACCTTTTAAGGATTACTTTAAAAAAATTATTTCTTCTTGCTACTCTTCCATAAAGACCAGACTTGTGGAGTATATGATTAATAGTTGTCCTATGGACAGATTCTCCAACTTGAGCTGCTGATCTCTGAAGCTGAGTGACGATGGGCTTCTTAGCTGCTTCTCTAATTAGTGCTCTCTTTGAATGCCAGTTTAGATGGATGGCCATGTCTTAAAAGGCTTGCAGTTGTGTCATACCCCTTACATTTTTAAGTGATGGATTAAACAGGGCTCCAGGATGTGTTCAGAGCTTGAGATTTTTTTTTAAATAACCTAACCCTGCTTTACTCTTTCACACAACTTCATCCCTGGCCTGTGTAGAGGGTTTCTTGGTTTTCATGATGCTGTTCGATCTCTAATGTCAAATAAACCTCTGAGGCCTTTGCAGAAAAACTGTGCTTAGACTGAGAATATATGGTACATAGGTAGATTCAATTTACTAATTATGTGACTTCTATATGCAATTGGTCAGTCAGGATTTTATTTAAGGGTATCAAGCTACAGAGGGCTTCATAGAAATGCAAGTCATAATTTTCAGATTTAAATTTTTAAAATAATTAGAAAACCATTTATCATTTCCTTTACACTTCACAAGCACTGTATATAGATCTGTGATGCTCAGGCTTGGAGAGCCGCAGAAGTCCGACATCAGTCCGACAGACCAACATCAGACCGATTTGCATGGATGTCTGCATGAGGCCTAAAGCTGAATCTATCCCTGTGGAGCACCTCTCTTTGTGTCTTTCTGTTTTAGGTTCCTTTCAGATTTTTCTTTCCAGTCTCCAAAGACATTTATGGGCATTGCATGATAAAGTTGTCAGTACAGGAAGCTGAAGATAGGAGAAAGGCATTTTTCTCTAACAAGTCATATTACAATTTTTTTCCTTATCTTCACTTGTACTATTGATTTATTAAATAAAATACAATTTTAGTTACTCTAACCAGAAATTGAAAGGATGGATGAGCTCATTTATCATACATGAGGTATTAGAAAAATATCTTAATAGATTTTAAAAATTAGTGATATGCACTACATTTTTTAAGCAGGTGTAATATTTTGAACATTTTTAGGAGACATGTGCAAAACATTAACCAAACGGTGTCAAATTATCGTTGTCCCAAATGTATAATTGACTTGCGCTTTTTTCTGTAAACTACATAGACAGGAAGGAAGGGAAGTGAGTCTACTAAGCAATATTTCATGTAGCACACATTTATTTCATCATCTCAATGTTTCACCTTAGAAAATCTCAGTCTTAAGTTTTTAATGCTATACATTTTTAACCCCTTCCCGACCTTTGACGCACTGTATGCGTCATGAAAACCTGTGCCAATCCGACCTGTGACGCAGCATATGCATCATGGCCGGATTGGGCTCCTGCAAGCCGGGTGAAAGGGTTAACTGTAATTTCACCGGGCCTGCAGGCACAGGGGGAGTGGTACTTTAGCCCAGGGGGGGTGGCTTCGCCAAACCCCCTCCCCCCCCCTCCGGGCCGAGATCGCTCTGATTGGCTGTTGAAAGTGACGTTTCACTTTCACTTTCAATCAGAGCGAGCTCTATGGAGGTCCACTAAAAACAGCCCACAACATAATTCTCATTTAATCCTCTCAACACATAGTGTGCCGGAGGAAACTACGCTGGTTTGACATCACTGACGCCATCATGTGCATTGACATGTATCTCCCCTCCATCACTTCACAAGTGACTCTGTCACAGAAAGTAGAAATATTTGTATATGTAAAGCGCTGCGGAATATGTTGGAAATAGAAATAAAAATTAATATATTTTATATTATATTATTATATTATATTATATGAAAATAGAAATGCTTTCTTTCAACTAAAGAGTCTAAATCTGGGCAATGTACAAGCAAGCATTTACTGTTAGAATCTGTTTAGTTTGTGACTATCCACCATTTTCTTGTGGTGTTCTGGCTGCTAGTCTTTTTCCTCTGGTGCTGGGTGGGTGTTGGGTCAGGTGTTTGTATCACTCTTTATTAACCAGTACTTGCCTCCCAGTCCTTGCTGGACAACAGTGTTAATCTGCTTGAGTTCTAGCTTGGTGCTTTGCTTTGTCTTCCATGTGTATAATTTGTGCAGATCTGGGACCTCTGGTTCTGCTAGTCTAGTTTTTGTTCTCAGTTGGTTTCTGAAACCTTCTCTGTGCCTTCTATTAGGAGGTGACCCGTTTTGTACCCAGTCCTTAAATCTTTCAGGCATCCCCTTCCCCCTATCTATAGGTCTTTGCTTAACCTAGGATCGTCGGTGGGTCTATTAGCTAGGAATGGGTCGCCTACTCCATTGTAGGGTATCAGCCTAGTCATAATGCAGTTCCGTAACAGTTTGTCCAGCCAGAAAGAAGTATAAAAAAAATCCCTCCCGGATTTCTGCAATAAGAACAGCGTTCAAGATCTTGTTCAACGTCTGCAAGGAATAACTTTGGAAGTTGCCAGCTTACAACAGCACGTGAGTAATTGCCCTGGCAAACAACGGGAATTTTTTTTCTTTTGCTTAAAAATGCATGTTTACTTTATTTTCGGCTTAGACCCAGGTCTTCAGGGCTGAATTACACATTACATTGTGTGGGGATTATTATGTCATTATTGCTAGGTGAGCCGCAAGTTTTGGCATTTTCATTATATCCAGATGACTCTTGTTTGATGTCACTAGAAGCATTTTTTTCTGCTATGGGGTAGTATATGATGATCCTGATTGGGTCACTACCGCTGAGGCAGAACTCAGACGGCTGAAACATGGTTCCAGCGATGCTGAGAGATATTGTACCCTGTTCAGACGATGGTCTGACTCTGCAGACGTCAGCTGGAATGATCCAGCATTCAAGAGTCAGTTTTTAGCAGGTTTGAATGACAGGGTTAAAGATTTACTCATTGCATATCCTGCACCTGCTACGCTTGAGGCTGCTATGGAGTTAGCTATCCGGGTGGATAGAAGATTGAGAGATAGACAGAATAAGGAGAAGTATTCAATTTTACTAGATCCAGTCTCTCAGGAGAGTCCCGTTGACTGTGGGAACCGATGGAACTTGAGGCAATGTCCTTTCATTCCCAGGAAAGGGAAATAAGGTTCTCTGAGGGGCTATGCCTTTATTGTGTTAAGGCTGACCATTTTATTAATCAATGTGAAGGATGCATAAGCAAGGAAAAGAGAAAAAAAGGTCAATCAGAGTAACCCTCCCGTTCGAATTGCATTTTTACGGTCCGCAGGAGTTTCTTTTTCTGGTAGTTCTACCTGTCATGGTCATTCGATTGATTTTCAAGTGATGGTGGACTGTGGTTCTGCACTTAATTTGATTGATCAACAATTTCTAGACAAGTATAAGATTGATTCTGTACCTTTAACATGCCCTTTTCCTGTAGTGACAATTGATAACACTCCTCTAGAGCATGGGTGCGTTTCTGGAAAGGTTACCGAGTTTCCACTTACTGTGAACACGGAACACCAGTAATCTTTAGATTTGTTTGTACTTGATAAATTGCCTTTTCCAGTTGTCCTGGGGTTACCTTGGTTAAAAATTCACAATCCTGTATTGGACTGGTCATCAAGTGCGATAAGATCCTGGGGTCAGGAGTGTTATGGGAAATGATGTGATGTACACATTGCTGCGGTTGTGAAAAGTGAGTTACCTTAAACCATTCAAGAATTTTGGAAAGTATTTTCAGAAGTGGAGTCACAAGCTCTACCACCTCATAGAGATTACGATTGCGCTATTGGGTTTGTCCCAGATGCTACTCTCCCTAATAGTCGTTTATTTAATCTGACGATTCCCGAGAGGGAGGCCTTAAAGGAATACATGCAAACTAGTCTTGCTGCAGGGATTCTTTTTTGTCAAAAAAAGATGGGTGTCTTAGGTCGTGTCTGGATTTCAGGGAGATTAATAAGATCACTGTGCGCAATCCTTACCCCTTGCCGCTAATTCCGGATTTGTCTAACCAATTAGTTGGAGCCAAGTGTTTCTCTAAGATCGATCTCTGTGGGGCATATAATTTGCTGCGGGTAAAAGAAGGCGATGAATGGAAGACATCCATTAATACCCCAGAAGGTCATTTTTGAGTGTCTAGTAATGCCTTTCGGTCTTACAAATGCTCCGGCGTTCTTTCAAAATTTCATTAATGACATTCTGAGGCCGTTGATCAGTAGGAGTGTTATTGTTTATTTGGATGATATTTTTATCTACTCGCCTGATCTGGAGTCACATTGGCAGAGAGTCCGCAAGGTACTGCAGATTTTGAGAGAAAACACACTCTTTGCCAAACTGGAGAAATGCGAATTTGCGGTACAGAAAATTAATTTTTGGGGGTACTTTATTTCCAGTGATGGTTTTGAGATGGACCTGGTGAACGTTCAGGCGGTATTGGAGTGGCATAGTCCTGAATGCTTGAAGTTGATTCAGAGATTCTTGGGGTTTGCTAATCATTGTAGAAAATTCATAAAGAATTTTTCTGTTATCACAAAACCCCTTACTGATCTTACTAAGAAGGGTTCCAATGCTGTCCAATGGTTCCCTGAGGCTGTTAAGGCTTGTGAGAATCTCAAGGAGAGGTTTAGCTCTGCTCCTGTTTTGATCCAGACAGATGAGACTGGTAGTGGTGGATACCTCACCAGTAGGAGTGGGAGCTGTTCTGTCACAGGAAGGAGAGGATTGGGTGCATCCTTGTGCGTTCTTTTCTAACAAATTTTCAGAGGCGGAGCTCAACTACCATGTTGGGAACCGAGAATAACTGGCTATTAAGCTTGCGTTTGAGCATTGGGGACAAATTTTGAAGGGCGCTAGACATCCTATACAAGTCTTTACTGATCATGAGAATCTGATCTACCTGGATGCTACTAAATGTTTGAATGCCCGTCAAGCCAGGTGGGCATTGTTTTTTGCCCGGTTCCATTTCTCTGTGACATATATCCCTGGGACAAAGAATGCTAAAGCTGATGCTTTGTCTCAAAGTTTCTCCCCAGTGGTTAATACTCAAAGGGAGGAATCTATTCTGCAGAGAGGGGTGGTGATGGAAGCATTAGGTTCTGAGTTGGAAAATAGCGTTCTTAAAGCCCAGGATGTGGCACCACCTAACACTCCGTATGTGAAATTATTTGTGCCTAAAGCCCTGAGGAGAGCTTTGGCTTTGTTTATGGAATGTCATGAGTCTTGTTTGGTGGGTCATCTAGGGATTGCCAAAACAAGAAAGTCGATCAGGCGGAGTTTCTGGTGGCCGGGCTGGCTGAGAGAAATTGTGAAGTGGGTGTGTCTGTTTTCTGTATGCGCTAGGTCGAAGGCTTCTCATGCTCCGGCGGCAAGGTTGCTTTGCTCATTAGAGATTCCTAGTTCTTCATGGACGCATCTTGCAATGGATTTTATCACCTTCCGGTCTCTGAGGTGTTTTCTGTCATCTGGGTGGTTGTAGACCGTTTAAGTAAGATGAGTCATCTGGTTCCGTTCAATAAATTACCCTGCACTAAGATACTTGCCAGAGCATTTGTGAAAGAGATTGTCAGACTCCATGGTGTTCCCACTGGCATTGTCACCGATAGGGGACCACAGTTTGTGGCTCGCTTTTGGTTTGCCTTTTGTGACAGGCTCATTTGTTATTTTTGTCGGGTTATCATCCGGAGTCCAATGGACAGACCAAGGGGAAGAACCAGGATGTTGAGCAGTTTTTGAGATGTTTTGTAGCGGACAATCAGGAGATGTGGTCGGAATATCTACCATTAGCTGAGTTTGCTCTCAATAATCATACGTCTCCTTTGGCTGGGTGTTCTCCTTTCTTTTGTTGTACTGGGAAGCATCCATCTTTCGGTCCTTTTTCTAGGATTGGGGTGGCGGTGTCTGATGAGGAGAGTTTTTCTGGAGATTTGGAAAGGGTTTGGACCAGTATGCGCCATAATCCGAAACAGGCTAATAGGAGGTCTAAGAAATATTTTGACAAGAGAAGGAAGGCGAGGTTTGTTGTTGGGGACATGGTTTGGGTGTCCTCTAGGAATCTGCATTTGAAGATCCCTTCTAAAAAGTTGGGGCCTAAGTTTGTAGGACCCTTCAAAGTGGTTCAGATGGTCAACTCGGCAGCGGCGAGATTAGACATTCCTCCGTCTGGAAAATGTATTCAATTTTTCATGTATCTTTGCTGAAGAAAGTTGACATGCCAGGTAAGGTGGCTATGCCGTCTACTCTTCCAGTTGATGAGGACTGCAAGTTTGAGAGTTCACGCATTCTTGATTCCAGGTGGCACAGAGGAGGGTTACAGTATCTTGTGTTCTGGAAGGGTTTCGGTCCTGAGGACAATTCCTGGGTGAAAGCTGTGAACGTCTCAGCATCAAGGTTGATTAAGGTTTTTCACAGGGGATTGCTGAATAAGGCCCTGCCTTGAGGATCCGGGGGATCCTCGTTAAAAGGGAGGTACTGTTAGAATCTGTTTAGTTTGTGACTATTCGCCATTCTCTTCTGGTGTTCTGGCTGCCACTCTTTTTCCTCTGGTGCTGGGTTGGTCCTGGGTCAGGTGTTTGTATCACTCTTTATTAACCAGCACCTGCCTCCCAGTCCTTGCTGGACAACAGTGTTAATCTGCTTGAGTTCTAGCTTGGTGCTTTGCTTTGTCTTCCGTGTGCATAATTTGTGCACTTCTGGGACCTCTGGTTCTGCTGGTCTAGTTTTTGTTTTCAGTTGGTTTCTGCAACCTTCTCTGTACCTTCTATTAGGAGGTGACCCATTTTGCATCCAGTCCTTATATCTTTCACGGATCCCCTCCCCCCTATCTATAGGTCTTCACTTGAGATTAACCTAGGATCGTCGGTGGGTCTATTAGCTGGGAATGGGTCGCCAACTCCATCGTATGGTATCAGCCTAGTCATAGTGCAGGGTCAGTTTCCCCCCTTCTACCCTAGTCCTGTGTTGCAGTTCCATAACATTTGCTGGCAGAGTAATTAAAGGGATCTTTTAAAAAATAGCATTTACCTGACCATTGCAATATTCTGCAGCTAAATATCATTTTAAATATGTACAACAGTACAATTGGAAGCGCGGATGCAAGGAGAAAATGCAATCGTATTCTCCCTGCAGCCGCTTGCTTAGAACAATCGGTACAATGTTGGAGAATGTGAGTGAGCAAGCAGTTAGTGCTCAGAGACAGACATATTTGCCTGAAATCATGAAGCCAGGCTCTGATTCTTGCTGCCTGTGCTATGGCCAGCATGAATCTTATGATAAGTTCCGTTTAACACAACAAAGTTAAAAAATCACCTGTCGATCAAATTCAACTTATTATTCTACTCTGTGAATTCAGATTAAAGCATTCCTTTAAAGTAGTTGTGAATTTCCTCTGATTACAGTGAAAAACAAATTTCACCCAAACTCCTATATGCAACCAGAATAAATCATCAACTACTATAATAACCCATATGAAAACAAGTTTTTCGCATTAGTCAAAGTCAGAAATTCTACAGACAGGTAGCTTCATAAATGCCAAAATAAATTTCTCGTTGAAATAAGCAAGAAATATGCACACTGTTTTCGTAGTACATATTCAGTAAAGCTTCAACCAGTTCAAGAGGGTGACAGTTAATTGCATAACAGGCAGTAATATTTCTACAATCAGTCTTTTACTAATGGAGTCCATGGCTACTAATAAAAATAGGTCAGATATAATGCAGACACTCAACTCAATTTAGATACATTTATTTTTGAGAAGTTTTATATAAGTAGGTAATTAGAAAAGGTCAACAGAAGCAGAAGAAATCTGCAGACACTTGCAAATGGTAATTTTAGAATTACCATAGAAAATATATAGAGATTATTTGCATTGATACTTCGCTAGCACTCTCACAAAATAGTTGTTGCAGGGATATTTGAACAATAAAAAGCTCTTGATCGGTTTAATTAGGTTGAGTATTACGCTACACGGGGGTGAGATGACGAGACGTAGTGAACCCAAAAGTGGACCCTCTGGGTCACGGTCCCAGAGCCCCCCAGGGCGAGCAAACCTGATGAATGCACCCCCTATACAGGGAGTGTTAGGAGCAGGCCCAAGGAGGATGGAACCGCAACTGCCGGAGCCAAAGGGACGACTGGGTGAAGCAGCGGAGCAGGAACGCAGAGGGAGACGAGGCAGAGAGCTGAAAAGGAAAAAACACTAGTATTAGGACAAGGCAGAACCAGGCACCAACAGGAACAGGGAACAGAGGATAACCGGAGGAACAGGGAGAAACCGGAGAAACGGAACACAGAGAGATATCCTAAAGATGGGCCCAAATACAACGCTGGCGCTAGCAGGAACGCTACAGCGAAGATACACAGGCGCTTACCTGAGGAAGCGCCGAACAGAAATACCCGGTGGGCGCCGCCATATTGGAGGCGGAGCCACCGGGTCACAACCTCCCAGCAGGCAGAGCGGCGGAAGAGACCCTACGGCGCATGCGCGGACCGCAGATGTGCCGAGAAGCAGAGAAGCCGAGCCGACCAGAAGAAGAAGGGACGTTGGGAGCGCGCCGGCCGGACAGGTAAGTATCGGCGATCGTGACAGTACCCCCTTTCTTACTCCCCCTTCTTTTAGAGCTGGAAAGAAACCTCTTCAAAATATGGGGTGCATTGATGTTCTCTCGAGGTTCCCATGATCTCTCTTCAGGACCAAATCCCTTCCAGTGAATTAGAAATAGCGTTCGGCCCTTAACTGTCTTTTGAGCTAAAATATCCCTCACCTCGAACTGATCGTCGGAAGAGGAAAAGGATGGGACAAAAGATGACGAAGAATGAAAACGATTAAATACAGCAGGTTTAAGAAGCGAGACATGAAAGGCATTAGGCACACGCAAGGAAGCCGGTAATTTTAACTTATATGCCACCTCATTGATTCGGCTAGAAATTTCAAAGGACCAATGTAGCGAGGACCTAATTTATGAGAAGGGATTTTTAGCCTAATGTACCGAGAGGAGAGCCAAACCTTATCCCCCGGTAGATATGGAGGAGCATCTAGTCGTCTTTTATCTGCAAACCTTTTCATACGATCAGTAGCCTTTAGAAGTGACTCCTTAGTCTCTAGCCAAATCTTGGAGAACTCCAGGGACAGAGAATCAGCCGCCGGTACGCCTGAAGTGCTGGAAATGGGAAAAGGAATGCCAGGGTGTTGCCCAAAGACCACAAAGAAAGGAGATTTAGAAGAAGATTCATTAGGATGATTATTATAGGCAAATTCTGCCCATGGAAGCAAGGAAACCCAATCGTTATGATGAGCATTGGAGAAATGTCGTAGATAGGACGTGAGAATTTGATTGACGCGCTCCACTTGGCCATTAGACTGAGGATGATAAGGGGAGGAGAAATCTAGAGTTACTTTCATTAAGCCACACAGAGCTCTCCCGAATCGAGCCGTGAACTGGACTCCTCAATCCGAAACAATTTGAAGAGGGAAGCCGTGAAGTCGGAAGATATGGTGGATGAAGATCTTCGCCAGTTCGGGGGCAGATGGCAAACCAGATAAGGGTATGAAGTGAGACATTTTGGAAAATCGATCGACAACCACCAGGATAACGGAGCAATTAAAGGAGCGAGGGAGATCCGTGATAAAGTCCATGGCTGTTGTGAATTCTGTTGTCGGGCTCCCTCCTGTGGTCATGAATGGTACTTCGGCTGGTTCTGTCCATGGACTTCCTCTGGTGGGTGTTTCTGAGTTTCCTTCCACAGGTGACGAGGTTAATTTGTTAGCTGCTGCTCTATTTAACTCCACTTAGATCTTTGCTCCATGCCACCTGTCAATGTTCCAGTATTGGTCTAGTTCACTCCTGGATCGTTCTTGTGACCTGTCTTCCCAGCAGAAGCTAAGTTCCAGCTTGTATTTCTTTGGTTTGCTATTTTTCTGTCCAGCTTGCTATTTTATTGTTGTCTTGCTTGCTGGAAGCTCTGGGACGCAGAGAGAGCGCCTCCGCACCGTGAGTCGGTGCGGAGGGTCTTTTTTGCGCCCTCTGTGTGGTCTTTTTGTAGGTTTTTTGTGCTGACCGCAAAGTAACCTTTCCTATCCTCGGTCTGTTCAGTAAGTCGGGCCTCACTTTGCTAAATCTATTTCATCTCTGTGTTTGTATTTTCATCTTTACTCACAGTCATTATATGTGGGGGGCTGCCTTTTGCTTTGGGGAATTTCTCTGAGGCAAGGTAGGCTTTATTTTTCTATCTTCAGGGCTAGCTAGTTCCTTAGGCTGTGCCGAGTTGCATAGGGAGCGTTAGGCGCAATCCACGGCTATTTCTAGTGTGTTTGATAGGATTAGGGATTGCGGTCAGCAGAGTTCCCACGTCCCAGAGCTCGTCCTTTATTATCAGTAACTATCAGGTCATTCCGTGTGCTCTTAACCACCAGGTCCATTATTGTCCTGACCACCAGGTCATAACAGTACATGTGGCCCAAAGTACTAATGCATCTCAATAGAGGGATAAGAGAAGTTCTGAGACCATTTTTTTTTCTTTGCAGTGTGTTTTGTCTCTCTTTTCCCCTTTACCTCTGGGTGGTTCAGGACACTGGTGTAAACATGGATATTCAAGGTCTGTCCTCTTGGATGGATAATCTCACTACAAGGGTACAAAACATTCAAAATTTTGTGGTTCAGAATCCGATGTCAGAGCCTAGGATTCCAATTCCTGATTTGTTTTTTGGTGATAGATCTAAGTTCTTGAATTTCAAAAATAATTGTAAATTGTTTCTTGCCTTGAAACCTTGCTCCTCAGGTGACCCTGTTCAACAAGTAAAGATCATTATTTCTTTGTTACGTGGTGACCCTCAAGACTGGGCATTTTCCCTTGCGCCAGGAGATCCGGCATTGCGTGATGTTGATGCGTTTTTCCTGGCGCTTGGATTGCTTTATGACAAACCTAATTCAGTGGATCAGGCAGAGAAAATCTTGCTGGCTCTGTGTCAGGGTCAGGATGAAGCGGAGATATACAGTGGGGCAAAAAAGTATTTAGTCAGTCAGCAATAGTGCAAGTTCCGCCACTTAAAAAGATGAGAGGCGTCTGTAATTTACATCATAGGTAGACCTCAACTATGGGAGACAAACTGAGAAAAATAAATCCAGAAAATCACATTGTCTGGTTTTTTTATCATTTTATTTGCATATTATGGTGGAAAATAAGTATTTGGTCAGAAACAAACACTCAAGATTTCTGGCTCTCACAGACCTGTAACTTCTTCTTTAAGCGTCTCCTCTTTCCTCCACTCATTACCTGTAGTAATGGCACCTGTTTAAACTTGTTATCAGTATAAAAAGACACCTGTGCACACCCTCAAACAGTCTGACTCCAAACTCCACTATGGTGAAGACCAAAGAGCTGTCAAAGGACACCAGAAACAAAATTGTTGCCCTGCACCAGGCTGGGAAGACTGAATCTGCAATAGCCAACCAGCTTGGAGTGAAGAAATCAACAGTGGGAGCAATAATTAGAAAATGGAAGACATACAAGACCACTGATAATCTCCCTCAATCTGGGGCTCCACGCAAAATCCCACCCCGTGGGGTCAGAATGATCACAAGAACAGTGAGCAAAAATCCCAGAACCACGCGGGGGGACCTAGTGAATGAACTGCAGAGAGCTGGGACCAATGTAACAAGGCCTACCATAAGTAACACACTACGCCACCATGGACTCAGATCCTGCAGTGCCAGACGTGTCCCACTGCTTAAGCCAGTACATGTCTGGGCCCGTCTGAAGTTTGCTATAGAGCATTTGGATGATCCAGAGGAGTTTTGGGAGAATGTCCTATGGTCTGATGAAACCAAACTGGAACTGTTTGGTAGAAACATAACTTGTTGTGTTTGGAGGAAAAAGAATACTGAGTTGCATCCATCAAACACCATACCTACTGTAAAGCATGGTGGTGGAAACATCATGCTTTGGGGCTGTTTCTCTGCAAAGGGGCCAGGACGACTGATCCGGGTACATGAAAGAATGAATGGGGCCATGTATCGTGAGATTTTGAGTGCAAACCTCCTTCCATCAGCAAGGGCATTGAAGATGAAACGTGGCTGGGTCTTTCAACATGACAATGATCCAAAGCACACCGCCAGGGCAACGAAGGAGTGGCTTCGTAAGAAGCATTTGAAGGTCCTGGAGTGGCCTAGCCAGTCTCCAGATCTCAACCCTATAGAAAACCTTTGGAGGGAGTTGAAAGTCCGTGTTGCCAAGCAAAAAGCCAAAAACATCACTGCTCTAGAGGAGATCTGCATGGAGGAATGGGCCAACATACCAACAACAGTGTGTGGCAACCTTGTGAAGACTTACAGAAAACGTTTGACCTCTGTCATTGCCAACAAAGGATATATTACAAAGTATTGAGATGAAATTTTGTTTCTGACCAAATACTTATTTTCCACCATAATATGTAAATAAAATGATAAAAAAACAGACAATGTGATTTTCTGGATTTTTTTTTCTCAGTTTGCCTCCCATAGTTGAGGTCTACCTATGATGTAAATTACAGACGCCTCTCATCTTTTTAAGTGGTGGAACTTGCACTATTGCTGACTGACTAAATACTTTTTTGCCCCACTGTATTGTCAGAAGTTTAGAAAGTGGTCTGTGCTCACTCAGTGGAATGAATGTGCCCTGGCAGCAATCTTCAGAAAGGGTCTCTCTGAAGCCCTTAAGGATGTGATGGTGGGGTTTCCCATGCCTGCTGGTCTGAATGAGTCTATGTCCTTGGCCATTCAGATCGATCGACGCTTGCGTGAGCGTAAAGCTGTGCACCATTTGGCGGTACTATCTGAGCATGGGCCTGAGCCTTTGCAATGTGATAGGACTTTGACCAGAGCTGAACGGCAAGAACACAGACGTCGGAATGGGCTATGTTTTTACTGTGGTGATTCCACTCATGCTATCTCCGATTGTCCTAAGCGCACTAAGCGGTTCGCTAGGTCTGCCACCATTGGTACAGTACAGTCTAAATTTCTATTGTCTGTTACTCTGATTTGCTCTTTGTCATCCTATTCTGTTATGGCATTTGTGGATTCAGGCGCTGCCCTGAATTTGATGGACTTGGAGTATGCTAGGCGCTGTGGTTTTTTCTTGGAGCCCTTGCAGTATCCTATTCCATTGAGAGGAATTGATGCTATGCCTTTGGCCAAGAATAAGCCTCAGTACTGGACCCAATTGACCATGTGCATGGCTCCTGCACATCAGGAGGATATCCGCTTTCTGGTGTTGCATAATCTGCATGATGTGGTCGTTTTGGGGTTGCCATGGCTACAGGTTCATAATCCAGTATTGGACTGGAAATCTATGTCTGTGTCCAGCTGGGGTTGCCAGGGGGTACATGGTGATGTTCCATTTTTGTCTATTTCATCTTCCACTCCTTCTGAAGTTCCAGAGTTTTTGTCGGATTATCGGGATGTATTTGATGAGCCCAAAGCCAGTGCCCTACCTCCTCATAGGGATTGCGATTGTGCAATTAATTTGATTCCTGGTAGTAAGTTTCCTAAGGGCCGATTGTTCAATTTATCTGTGCCAGAGCACGCCGCTATGCGGAGTTATATTAAGGAGTCCTTGGAGAAAGGCCATATTCGCCCGTCATCATCACCGTTAGGAGCAGGGTTCTTTTTTGTGGCCAAGAAGGATGGTTCTTTGAGACCTTGTATTGATTACCGCCTTCTTAATAAAATTACAGTCAAATTTCAGTACCCTTTGCCATTGCTGTCTGATTTGTTTGCTCGTATTAAAGGGGCTAGTTGGTTCACCAAGATAGATCTTCGTGGGGCGTATAATCTTGTGCGTATTAAACAAGGCGATGAATGGAAAACAGCATTTAATACGCCCGAGGGCCATTTTGAGTTCCTGGTTATGCCATTCGGGCTTTCCAATGCTCCATCAGTATTTCAGTCCTTTATGCATGAAATCTTCCGAGAGTACCTGGATAAATTCCTGATTGTGTATTTGGATGATATTTTGGTCTTTTCGGATGATTGGGAGTCTCATGTGAAGCAGGTCAGAATGGTGTTCCAGGTCCTTCGTGCGAATTCCTTGTTTGTGAAGGGGTCAAAGTGTCTCTTTGGAGTTCAGAAGGTTTCATTTTTGGGGTTCATTTTTTCCCCTTCTACTATCGAGATGGACCCTGTTAAAATCCAGGCCATTTACGATTGGACTCAGCTGACATCTGTGAAGAGCCTGCAAAAGTTCCTGGGCTTTGCTAATTTTTATCGGCGCTTCATCGCTAATTTTTCTACTGTTGCTAAACCGTTGACTGATTTGACCAAGAAGGGTGCTGATGTGGTCAATTGGTCTTCTGCAGCTGTAGAGGCTTTTCAGGAGTTGAAGCGTCGTTTTTCTTCTGCCCCTGTGTTGTGCCAGCCAGATGTTTCGCTCCCGTTTCAGGTTGAGGTTGATGCTTCTGAGATTGGAGCAGGGGCTCTTTTGTCGCAAAGAAGTTCTGATGGCTCGGTGATGAAGCCATGTGCTTTCTTTTCTAGAAAGTTTTCGCCTGCTGAGCGTAACTATAATGTTGGTAATCGTGAGTTGTTGGCCATGAAGTGGGCATTCGAGGAGTGGCATCATTGGCTGGAAGGAGCCAAGCATCGCGTGGTGGTCTTGACAGATCACAAGAATTTGACTTATCTTGAGTCTGCCAAACGGTTGAATCCGAGACAGGCTCGATGGTCGTTATTTTTCTCCCGTTTTGATTTTGTGGTTTCGTACCTTCCGGGCTCTAAGAATGTGAAGGCTGATGCCCTGTCAAGGAGTTTTGTACCTGACTCTCCGGGTGTTCCTGAGCCGGCGGGTATTCTCAAAGAGGGGGTAATTTTGTCTGCCATCTCCCCTGATTTGCGGCGGGTGCTGCAAAAATTTCAGGCTGATAGACCTGACCGTTGCCCAGCGGAGAAACTGTTTGTCCCTGATAGATGGACTAGTAGAGTTATCTCTGAGATTCATTGTTCAGTGTTGGCTGGGCATCCTGGAATCTTTGGTACCAGAGATTTGGTGGCTAGATCCTTCTGGTGGCCGTCTTTGTCATGGGATGTGCGTTCTTTTGTGCAGTCCTGTGGGACTTGTGCTCGGGCTAAGCCCTGCTGTTCTCCTGTCAGTGGGTTGCTTTTGCCCTTGCCGGTCCCGAAGAGGCCCTGGACCCATATTTCTATGGATTTTATTTCGGATCTCCCCGTCTCTCAAAAGATGTCGGTCATTTGGGTGGTTTGTGATCACTTTTCTAAGATGGTCCATTTGGTACCTTTGTCTAAATTGCCTTCCTCCTCTGATTTGGTGCCATTATTTTTCCAGCATGTGGTTCGTTTACATGGTATCCCGGAGAACATCGTTTCTGACAAAAGTTCCCAGTTTGTTTCGAGGTTTTGGCGATCCTTTTGTGCTAGAATGGGCATTGATTTGTCTTTTTCCTCGGCTTTCCATCCTCAGACAAATGGCCAAACCGAACGAACTAATCAAACTTTGGAAACATATCTGAGATGCTTTGTTTCTGCTGATCAGGATGATTGGGTGTCCTTTTTGCCGTTGGCTGAGTTCGCCCTTAATAATCGGGCCAGCTCGGCTACTTTGGTTTCGCCGTTTTTCTGCAATTCTGGTTTCCATCCTCGTTTCTCTTCAGGGCAGGTTGCGTCTTCGGACTGTCCTGGTGTAGATACTGTGGTGGATAGGTTGCAGCAGATTTGGACTTATGTGGTTGACAATTTGACATTGTCCCAGGAGAAGGCTCAACGTTTCGCTAACCGCCGGCGCTGTGTGGGTCCCCGACTTCGTGTTGGGGATTTGGTTTGGTTGTCGTCTCGTTATGTTCCTATGAAGGTTTCCTCTCCTAAGTTTAAGCCTCGTTTTATTGGTCCGTATAAGATTTCTGAGGTTATCAATCCTGTGTCATTTCGTTTGGCCCTTCCTGCTTCTTTTGCCATCCATAATGTGTTCCATAGGTCGTTATTGCGGAGATACGTGACGCCTGTGGTTCCATCCGTTGATCCTCCTGCCCCGGTGTTGGTTGAGGGGGAGTTGGAGTATGTGGTGGAGAAGATTTTGGATTCTCGGGTTTCGAGACGGAAACTCCAGTACCTGGTCAAGTGGAAGGGTTATGGTCAGGAAGATAATTCCTGGGTTTTTGCCTCTGATGTTCATGCTGCCGATCTGGTTCGTGCCTTTCATTTGGCTCATCCTGGTCGGCCTGGGGGCTCTGGTGAGGGTTCGGTGACCCCTCCTCAAGGGGGGGGTACTGTTGTGAATTCTGTTGTCGGGCTCCCTCCTGTGGTCATGAATGGTACTTCGGCTGGTTCTGTCCATGGACTTCCTCTGGTGGGTGTTTCTGAGTTTCCTTCCACAGGTGACGAGGTTAATTCGTTAGCTGCTGCTCTATTTAGCTCCACTTAGATCTTTGCTCCATTGTTGTGAATTCTGTGGCCAAGCTCCCTCCTGTGGTCGAGAGTGGTACTTCGGCTGGTTCTGTCTATGAGCTTCCTTTGGTGGATGAGAGTGGTACTGCGGCTTCTGAGTTTCCTTCCTCAGGTGATGAGGTTACGTCGTTAGGTGCTGGTCTATTTAACTCCACCTGGTGCTTTGATCCTGGCCTCCAGTCAATGTTCTAGTATTGGTCTTGCTTCCTCCTGGATCGTTCCTGTGGCCTGTCTATCCTGCATAAGCTAAGTTTTGCTTGTGTTATTTTTGTTTGCTATTTTTTCTGTCCAGCTTGCTATATTGGTTTTTCTTGCTTGCTGGAAGCTCTGAGACGCAGAGGGAGCACCTCCGTACCGTTAGTCGGTGCGGAGGGTCTTTTTGCCCTTCTGCGTGGTTGTTTGTAGGTTTTTGTGTTGACCGCAAAGCTATCTTTCCTATCCTCGGTCTATTCAGTAAGTCGGGCCTCACTTTGCTAAATCTATTTCATCTCTGTGTTTGTATTTTCATCTTACTCACAGTCATTATATGTGGGGGGCTGCCTTTTCCTTTGGGGAATTTCTCTGAGGCAAGGTAGACTTATTTTTCTATCTTCAGGGCTAGTTAGTTTCTCAGGCTGTGCCGAGTTGCATAGGGAGCGTTAGGCGCAATCCACGGCTACCTCTAGTGTGGTGTGTTAGGAATAGGGATTGCGGTCAGCAGAGTTCCCACGTCTCAGAGCTCGTCCTTTGTTTTTGGTATTTGTCAGGTCACTTTGTGTGCTCTGAACTTCAATGTCCATTGTGGTTCTGAATTACCTGTTCATAACAGTACTGGAGGCCCAAAGTACTAATGCTTCTCAATAGAGGGAAAAGAGAAGTTCTGAGACCATTTTTTTTTCTTTGCACCCTTGTTCTGTCTTTCTTTTCCCCTTTACATCAGGGTGGTTCAGAACACAGGTGTGGACATAGACATTCAAGGTCTGTTCTCTTTGATGGATAATCTCGCTATAAATGTACAGAATATTCAAGATTTAGTGGTTCAGAATCCTATGTTAGAACCTAAAATTCCTATTCCTGAGTTATTTTCTGGAGATAGAGCTAAGTTTTTGAATTTTAAAAATAATTGTAAACTATTTCTGGCTTTGAAACCCCGTTCCTCTGGTGACCCAGTTCAACAAGTTAAGATCATTATTTCTTTATTACGTGGCGACCCTCAAGACTGGGCATTTTCCCTTGCGCCAGGAGATCCTGCATTATGTAATATTGATGCGTTTTTTCTGGCGCTCAGATTGCTGTACGACGAACCAAATTCAGTGGATCAGGCAGAGAAAAATTTGCTGGCTCTGTGTCAGGGTCAGGATGAGATAGAGATTTATTGTCAGAAGTTTAGAAAGTGGTCCGTGCTCACTCAATGGAATGAATGTGCGCTGGCAGCTATTTTCAGAAAGGGTCTCTCTGAAGCCCTTAAGGATGTCATGGTGGGATTTCCTATGCCTGCTGGTCTGAATGAGTCTATGTCTTTGGCCATTCAGATCGGTCGACGCTTGCGTGAGCGTAAATCTGTGCACCATTTGGCGGTATTATCCGAGCATGAACCTGAGCCTATGCAGTGCGATAGGACTTTGACCAGAGCTGAAAGGCAGGAACACAGACGTCAGAATGGGCTGTGTTTCTACTGTGGTGATTCCACTCATGCTATCTCCGATTGTCCTAAGCACACTAAGCGGTTTTCTAGGTCTGCCACCATTGGTACGGTACAGTCGAAATTTCTTTTGTCCGTTACTTTGATCTGCTCTTGTCTTCCTATTCTGTCATGGCATTTGTGGATTCAGGCGCTGCCCTGAATTTGATGGACTTGGAGTTTGCTAGGCGCTGTGGATTTGTCTTGGAGCCCTTGCAGTGTCCTATTCCATTGAGAGGAATTGATGCTACGCCTTTGGCCAAGAATAAGCCTCAGTATTGGACCCAGCTGACCATGTGCATGGCTCCTGCGCACCAGGAGGATATTCGCTTTCTGGTGTTGCATAATCTGCATGATGTGGTCGTGTTGGGGTTGCCATGGCTACAAGTCCATAACCCAGTATTAGATTGGAAATCAATGTCTGTGTCCAGCTGGGGTTGTCAGGGGGTACATGGTGATGTTCCATTTCTGTCTATCTCATTATCCACCCCTTCTGAGGTCCCAGAGTTCTTGTCTGATTACCGGGATGTATTCGATGAGCCCAAGTCCAATGCCCTACCTCCGCATAGGGATTGTGATTGTGCTATCGATTTGATTCCTGGTAGTAAGTTTCCTAAGGGTCGACTGTTTAATTTATCTGCATCTGAGCACGCCGCTATGCAGAGTTACGTGAAGGAGTCTTTGGAGAAGGGTCATATTCGCCCGTCATCGTCGCCATTGGGAGCGGGGTTCTTTTTTGTGGCCAAGAAGGATGGTTCGCTGAGACCTTGTATTGATTACCGCCTTCTAAATAAAATTACGGTCAAATTTCAGTACCCCTTGCCGCTGCTGTCTGATTTGTTTGCTCGGATTAAGGGGGCTAGTTGGTTCACCAAGATAGATCTTCGTGGTGCGTATAATCTTGTGCGTATTAAACGGGGCGATGAATGGAAAACAGCATTTAATACGCCCGAAGGCCATTTTGAGTACCTGGTTATGCCATTCGGACTTTCTAATGCTCCATCAGTGTTTCAGTCCTTTATGCATGACATCTTCCGAGAGTACCTGGATAAATTCCTGATTGTATACTTGGATGATATTTTGGTCTTCTCGGATGATTGGGAGTCTCATGTGAAGCAGGTCAGAATGGTGTTCCAGGTCCTGCGTGCTAATTCTTTGTTTGTGAAGGGGTCTAAGTGTCTCTTTGGTGTTCAGAAGATTTCATTTTTGGGGTTCATTTTTTCTCCTTCTACTATCGAGATGGACCCTGTTAAAGTTCAGGCCATTTATGATTGGATTCAGCCAACATCTCTGAAGAGTCTGCAGAAGTTCCTGGGCTTTGCTAATTTTTATCGTCGCTTCATCGCTAATTTTTCTAGCATTGCTAAACCGTTGACTGATTTAACCAAGAAGGGTGCTGATGTGGTCAATTGGTCTTCTGCTGCTGTGGAAGCTTTTCAGGAGTTGAAGCGTCGTTTTTCTTCTGCCCCTGTGTTGTGCCAACCAGATGTTTCGCTTCCATTCCAGGTCGAGGTTGATGCTTCCGAAATTGGAGCAGGGGCTGTTTTGTCGCAGAGAGGTTCTGATTGCTCGGTGATGAAACCATGCGCCTTCTTTTCCAGGAAATTTTCGCCTGCTGAGCGAAATTATGATGTTGGCAATCGAGAGTTGCTAGCCATGAAGTGGGCATTCGAGGAGTGGCGTCATTGGCTTGAAGGAGCTAAGCATCGCGTGGTGGTATTGACTGATCATAAGAACTTGACTTATCTCGAGTCTGCCAAGCGCTTGAATCCTAGACAGGCCCGTTGGTCGTTATTTTTTGCCCGCTTCGACTTTGTGATTTCGTACCTTCCGGGCTCTAAAAATGTGAAGGCGGATGCTCTGTCTAGGAGTTTTGTGCCCGACTCTCCGGGTTTATCTGAGCCAGCGGGTATTCTCAAAGAGGGGGTAATTTTGTCTGCCATATCCCCTGATTTGCGGCGGGTGCTGCAAAAATTTCAGGCTAATAGACCTGACCGTTGCCCAGCGGAGAAACTGTTTGTCCCTGATAGGTGGACGAATAAAGTTATCTCTGAGGTTCATTGTTCGGTGTTGGCTGGTCATCCTGGAAACTTTGGTATCAGAGATTTGGTGGCTAGATCCTTTTGGTGACCGTCTCTGTCGCGGGATGTGCGTTCTTTTGTGCAGTCCTGTGGGACTTGTGCTCGGGCTAAGCCCTGCTGTTCTCGTGCCAGTGGGTTGCTTTTGCCCTTGCCGGTCCCGAAGAGGCCTTGGACACATATCTCTATGGATTTTATTTCGGATCTCCCCGTCTCTCAAAGAATGTCGGTCATTTGGGTGGTTTGTGATCGCTTCTCTAAGATGGTCCATTTGGTGCCCTTGTCTAAATTGCCTCCCTCCTCTGATTTGGTGCCGTTGTTTTTCCAGCATGTGGTTCGTTTACATGGCATTCCAGAGAACATTGTTTCTGACAGAGGTTCCCAGTTTGTTTCGAGGTTTTGGCGAGCCTTTTGTGCTAGGATGGGCATTGATTTGTCTTTTTCCTCGGCTTTCCATCCTCAGACAAATGGCCAGACTGAACAAACCAATCAGACCTTGGAAACATATCTGAGATGTTTTGTTTCTGCTGATCAGGATGATTGGGTGTCCTTTTTGCCGTTGGCTGAGTTCGCCCTTAATAATCGGGCCAGCTCGGCTACTTTGGTTTCGCCGTTTTTCTGCAATTCTGGGTTCCACCCTCGTTTCTCTTCAGGGCAGGTTGAGTCTTCGGACTGTCCTGGTGTGGATACTGTGGTGGATAGGTTGCAGCAGATCTGGACTCATGTAGTGGACAATCTGACTTTGTCCCAGGAGAAGGCTCAATGTTTCGCTAACCGCAGGCGCTGTGTGGGTCCCCGACTTCGTGTTGGGGATTTGGTTTGGTTGTCATCTCGTTATATTCCTATGAAGGTTTCCTCTCCGAAATGTAAGCCTCGTTTCATTGGTCCATATAGGATTTCTGAGGTTCTTAATCCTGTGTCTTTTCGTTTGACTCTTCCAGCTTCTTTTTCCATCCATAACGTGTTCCATAGGTCATTGTTGCGGAGATACGTGGCACCTGTGGTTCCATCTATTGATCCTCCTGCTCCGGTTTTGGTTGAAGGGGAATTGGAGTATATAGTGGAGAAGATTTTGGATTCTCGTGTTTCGAGACGGAAACTCCAGTATCTGGTTAAGTGGAAAGGTTATGGTCAGGAAGATAATTCCTGGGTCTTTGCCTCTGATGTCCATGCTGCCGATCTGGTTCGTGCCTTTCATGTGGCTCATCCTGGTCGGCCTGGGGGCTCTGGTGAGGGTTCGGTGACCCCTCCTCAAGGGGGGGTACTGTTGTGAATTCTGTGGCCAAGCTCCCTCCTGTGGTCGAGAGTGGTACTTCGGCTGGTTCTGTCTATGAGCTTCCTTTGGTGGATGAGAGTGGTACTGCGGCTTCTGAGTTTCCTTCCTCAGGTGATGAGGTTACGTCGTTAGGTGCTGCTCTATTTAACTCCACCTGGTGCTTTGATCCTGGCCTCCAGTCAATGTTCTAGTATTGGTCTTGCTTCCTCCTGGATCGTTCCTGTGGCCTGTCTATCCTGCATAAGCTAAGTTTTGCTTGTGTTATTTTTGTTTGCTATTTTTTCTGTCCAGCTTGCTATATTGGTTTTTCTTGCTTGCTGGAAGCTCTGAGACGCAGAGGGAGCACCTCCGTACCGTTAGTCGGTGCGGAGGGTCTTTTTGCCCCTCTGCGTGGTTGTTTGTAGGTTTTTGTGTTGACCGCAAAGCTATCTTTCCTATCCTCGGTCTGTTCAGTAAGTCAGGCCTCACTTTGCAAAATCTATTTCATCTCTGTGTTTGTATTTTCATCTTACTCACAGTCATTATATGTGGGGGGCTGCCTTTTCCTTTGGGGAATTTCTCTGAGGCAAGGTAGGCTTATTTTTCTATCTTCAGGGCTAGTTAGTTTCTCAGGCTGTGCCGAGTTGCATAGGGAGCGTTAGGCGCAATCCACGGCTACCTCTAGTGTGGTGTGCTAGGATTAGGGATTGCGGTCAGCAAAGTTCCCACGTCTCAGAGCTCGTCCTTTGTTTTTGGTATTTGTCAGGTCACTTTGTGTGCTCTGAACTTCAATGTCCATTGTGGTTCTGAATTACCTGTTCATAACACTCCATGCCACCTGTCAATGTTCCAGTATTGGTCTAGTTCACTCCTGGATCGTTCTTGTGACCTGTCTTCCCAGCAGAAGCTAAGTTCCAGCTTGTATTTCTTTGGTTTGCTATTTTTCTGTCCAGCTTGCTATTTTATTGTTGTCTTGCTTGCTGGAAGCTCTGGGACGCAGAGGGAGCGCCTCCGCACCGTGAGTCAGTGCGGAGGGTCTTTTTTACGCCCTCTGCGTGGTCTATTTGTAGGTTTTTTGTGCTGACCGTAAAGTAACCTTTCCTATCCTCGGTCTGTTCAGTAAGTCGGACCTTCCTTTGGGGAATTTCTCTGAGGCAAGGTAGGCTTTATTTTTCTATCTTCAGGGCTAGCTAGTTCCTTAGGCTGTGCCGAGTTGCATAGGGAGCGTTAGGCGCAATCCACGGCTATTTCTAGTGTGTTTGATAGGATTAGGGATTGCGGTCAGCAGAGTTCCCACGTCCCAGAGCTCGTCCTTTATTATCAGTAACTATCAGGTCATTCCGTGTGCTCTTAACCACCAGGTCCATTATTGTCCTGACCACCAGGTCATAACACATGGCGATATGACTCCAAGGAGTAGAAGGTACTGGTAGCGGATGTAAGAGTCCGGAAGGTAGTTGCCGGGGAACCTTGTTTTTAGCACAAGAAGGACACGAAGCGATGAAATCTCGGACATCTTGACGAAGGGACGGCCACCAATAGTGGCGAGCAATAAGAGAAAGGGTCTTCTTAACTCCAGCATGTCCAGCAACTTTGGAAGAATGACCCCAGAGTAGAACTCTCTTTTTGTCCTCGCTTGCCACGAAGGTCTTCCCAGGAGGTAAAGAGATTACTTCTAAAGGAGTAACGGAAATGATCCTAGCAGGGTCAATAATATGTGCAGGAGTCTCCACTTCATCCAACGGCTGAAAGGACCGTGAGAGAGCATCAGCTCTGACATTCTTGTCACCAGGACGAAAATGGAGTTCAAAATCAAAATGTCCAAAAAACAGGGACCATCTAGCTTGTCGAGGATTAAGTCTTTGGGCTGACTGCACATAGGCTAGATTCTTATGGTCCGTAAATATAGTGAAGGGGTGAACAGCCCCCTCGAGGAGATAACGCCACTCCTCTAAGGCCAACTTAATGGCTAACAGTTCCTTGTCTCCGATGGAGTAGTTTCGTTCCGAAGACGAAAATGACTTGGAGAAGAAACCACACGTGACGATATGTCCATAGGCTGACTTTTGTAAGAGGACTGCTCCGACTCCCAAGGAAGATGCATCCACTTCAAGAACAAAGGGTCTGTTGACATCAGGACGATGAAGCACCGGAGCTTCAGCAAATCTTTGTTTCAAAGTTAGAAATGCATTTTGCGACTCTGTTGACCAGTTGTTGGAATCAATTCCTTTGCGAGTAAGAGCCGAGATGGGCTTGGTTAATGAAGAAAAATGTGGGATGAATTGCCTATAGTAATTGGCGAAGCCGAGGAAACGTTGAATGGCTTTAACTCCTACTGGTCGTGGCCAATCCAGAACCGCAAACACTTTGGCTGGATCCATTTTCAGACCGGCATCAGAAACGATATATCCCAGGAAAGGTAGACTTGACTGTTCGAAAACACATTTTTCAATCTTGGCAAAAAGATGATTCTCACGGAGACGTTGTAAAACCAGACGGACGTCACGTCGATGAGTGGAGAGATTCGGAGAGAAGATGAGAATGTCGTCTAGATAAACCACGACACTAACATACAGACAATCTTTGAAGATGTCATTTACGAATTCCTGGAATACAGCAGGAGCGTTACAGAGTCCAAAAGGCATAACCAAGTACTCATAGTGGCCTTCTCGAGTGTTAAACGCGGTCTTCCATTCATCTCCTGCACGAATTCGTACCAGATTGTATGCACCACGGAGATCCAGCTTAGTGAACACTCATGCTCCTCTTAAACGGTCAAAGAGCTCAGAGATTAATGGCAATGGATATTTGTTCTTCACCGTGATGTTGTTCAAACCTCTGTAATCTATACATGGACGAAGAGAGCCGTCTTTTTTCTTGACGAAAAAGAAACCGGCTCCCGCTGGCGAAGAGGATTTTCGAATGAAACCTTTGGCAAGGTTCTCCTGAACGTACTCTGACATGGCTTGAGTCTCTGCAGGGGAGAGAGGGTAGATTCTTCCTCGCGGAGGCATGGTACCAGGAACCAGGTCTATGGGACAGTCATAGGACCGATGTGGGGGAAGACTCTCCGCTTCCTTCTTATTGAAAACATCAGAAAAAGAAGAGTAGACAGAAGGCAGACCAGAAAGAACAAGGGAAGAGGAAGAGTCACCCACAGGACGTACTGACGACAGACACCGAGTCTGACAGGAATCCCCCCAACAAAGAATATTGCCATTATGCCAATCAAAAGCGGGCTCGTGGGTCCGCAACCAGGGTAAACCTAAAAGGACTGGATGAGAAATATTGGCTAAAACATAAAACGCAATTTTCTCCTTATGTAAAACCCCTACTTGCAGCTCTACTACCTGAGTGACTTGGGTTACAGTCTCCTGCAAGGGTTTGCCGTCCATCAAAGCAAGAAAAAGAGGACTTTCTAGGGTCTTAGCGGGAACAGAAAATCTAACAACCTCCTCTTGTCTAATAAAATTCCCGGCTGCACCCGAGTCAATGTAGGCAAGCAAAGAATAGCGTTTACCAGAGACATGAAGTAAAACGGAAAGTGTAAGGGGTTGAGAGGTATCACATGCACCTAGGGAGGACTCTCTTACCTGACCTAGGCGGAGGAGTTTTCCAGACGATCAGGGCAAGCACGGAGGAGATGGGAAGCACTACCACATTAGAAACACAAGCCTTGGGTGCGCCTCTCCTGGCGCCGTTGCTCAGACATCTTGAGCCGGTCCACTTGCATCGGCTCAGGCGCTGGTACAATAGTAGATGCCCTGGGTCTGGGACTAGGTGGTCTTCGTAATGGCAGGGAAGGACGAGGAATCCTTCTCTCACGCGCACGCTCTGGAAATCGGAGGTCTATACGGGTAGCCAGGGATATCAAGTCCTCCAAATTGGTAGGAGTATCTCGACCCGCCAACTCATCCTTAATGCGTCCGGACAATCCCCGCCAAAATGCCCCCACCAAGGCCTCATTATTCCACCCAAGATCAGACGATAATGTGCGGAACTGAATAGCATACTGACCCACAGATAGAGTCCCCTGTTGTAAACTGAATAGAGACTCGGTAGTAGAGGCCAGACGACTAGGTTCGTCGAAAACTCGACGGAAGGTTTCAAAGAAATCGGCTAAGTGTGACATCAGATGGTCGTCACGCTCCCAGAGAGGATTTACCCACGCCAACGCATCCCCCTCAAGATGAGAAATTATGAAAGCTATCTTAGCCCGATCGGTGGGATATTGTAAGGGCAAGAGCTCAAAGTGGAGCCGGCACTGATTTAAGAAACCCCGACATAATTTGGGGTCTCCATTATAACGTGGGGGTTTGGCCAGACGAGGTGGTGCATGAGAAGCAGGGACCGGAGCGGGAGTAGATGCAGAAGTCTGCAGAGAGAGGAGGCGAGAATCTATCGCGGCCATATAAGACAAAATTTGCGTTTGGGTGTCGCGCTGCTGCGCCAGTTCTTGCTGCAAATTAAGCAACAAAGACGCATTCCCGGGATCGGAAGACTGAAGTGAGGACAAACGGGAGTCCATAGACTTCATGAAGGCCATCATACGGGACTGATTCTCACGAAGAAAGAGCAATTCTTTCTGAGCAGCCGAGGCTCCAGCGGGATCCATGGCCTGTGTATACTATTACGCTACACGGGGGTGAGATGACGAGACGTAGTGAACCCAAAAGTGGACCCTCTGGGTCACGGTCCCAGAGCCCCCCAGGGCGAACAAACCTGATGGATGCACCCCCTATACAGGGAGTGTTAGGAGCAGGCCCAAGGAGGATGGAACCGCAACTGCCGGAGCCAAAGGGACGACTGGGTGAAGCAGCGGAGCAGGAACGCAGAGGGAGACGAGGCGGAGAGCTGAAAAGGAAAAAACACTAATATTAGGACAAGGCAGAACCAGGCACCAACAGGAACAGGGAACAGAGGATAACCGGAGGAACAGGGAGAAACTGGAGAAACGGAACACAGAGAGATATCCTAAAGATGGGCCCAAATACAACGCTGGCGCTAGCAGGAACGCTACAGCGAAGATACACAGGCGCTTACCTGAGGAAGCGCCGAACAGAAATACCCGGTGGGTGCCGCCATATTGGAGGCGGAGCCACCAGGTCACAACCTCCCAGCAGGCAGAGCGGCGGAAGAGACACAACGGCGCATGCGCGGACCGCAGATGCGCCGAGAAGTAGAGAAGCCGAGCCGACCAGAAGAAGAAGGGACGTTGGGAGCGCGCCGGCCGGACAGGTAAGTATCGGCGATCGTGACATTGAGCTAGACACTGCTACAGCAAATTCAAAAGTAGGAGGCAGGCATTATGACAAAAGAAATTATAAGAAAAATACAGATTTTCAGCTAATTACATTTTGGGGATATTTTCTTCATTAAAGAAGCTGCAATAATGAATTGTAGAAAAAACTGTTTCTGTTCAAAAGTACTTAAGGGGGTTGTCCAACAAGCAAAGTAGATCCTACGAAAAAAAGAGTTCCACAGTTGGATGCATTAAAAAATATCCAAATGTCCAAAGATAATCTTATAAACGTGCTACTGTGCAATAGATGTGTCCGACCATGCAGAAACAAGGCCGGATAAACCACAGGTCCTGGGTTTAGGAGAAAGCAAAAGATTATACAGACATTACAGCATGGGATCATAGCTATAAATGTTTTCTCACAGAAACCAGCAGCTGCAATCGTATGCTGTCATGTCCACAGTGCTGCTTACCCTTATTGTCACCCCTTTATTTTTTATAGACTGTACAGTATCTTCAGAAATAAATGGAAATGTACCAAAGTTATATCCTTAGGATTTTTTAATTAGAGGTCCAAAGTAATACAGCAATAAAACATTGTTTTTCAACTTACAAGTTACAATTTCAAAGAAGAAACATAATAAACAGCATGCACCGCAATAAAGGAACACCTAATTAATACTTGGCTGCACACCATTTGGCATTGATGACAGCCTCCAAACGTTTCTTTTAGCCATCTATAAGCTTCTTGCACTTCCCAGCTGGTATTTTCTCCCACTCTTCCTTTGCAGTTTTCCAAACTCTTGAATGCTTGCAGGGTTTTTTTTTTTTGCAATGGCAGATTGGCACATTGCTGACCATTTTAAAACAGTAGCAAATTAGGAATTAAAACATAACATTTAATAATACATTAAAAGGTTCAAAGACACAACAACACATATAAAATCAGAGCCCTCAAGGACCTGCAAGGACAACCAGCAGGCTCAATCAGGGCAGTCTATACTGTATTACCTATGCCGGTACCACTGACATGTAGTGAAAGATCCAATGGGATATTATAGATACATATAAATAAACTAGAAGGTTTCACCCAATTCCAGTTCTTGATCAGAACTCTGGCAAGGATTTTACAAACCCTCATGTGGAGCTGTGAGCAATGAGCCACTGAGAAGTCATCCATATCATGGGTTGAAATTATTATGCCATTTCAGAATGAAAAAAAATGTCCCCGACGCGTTTCAGCCCATTCAGGAATCATCGGGGTATATGGCAGCCAAGATAGGAGTGCTCCATCATATCAGGTAGAAAAAAAGAGCTTTCCCCTGTTCCAGAAATACAGATCAAATGCCATTGTGAGTAGAACCATATTGCCCAGCACCCCAACGCGCATTTCACGTATAGCTTCGTCAGGGGGTACCGAGGCAGTGTTCCTGTAGGTACATAAAGGTATCAATAGTGATACTTCACCTGTAAATCATTAGACATGTGCTGCCCATCGCCCATCAGATCCCCCCGGCTGGCACCAACAGGTCCTAGTGGCATATGAGAACACTGCAGGACCAGATTGTGGTCTTTTGTGGTAGTTGTGGAAGAGGTTCTTTATTTTCTCAGATGGGAAAACTGATCACTCTTCTTGGCAAAAATCCTCCAGTTCCTGTAAATTCCTGCACAGTCTAGCATGAACTGCAAGCTTGAGATCTCCACAGAGTGGCTCAATGATATTGAGGTCAGGAGACTGAGATGGCCACTCCAGAACCTTCACTTTGTTCTGCTGTAGCCAATGACAGGTTAACTTGGCCTTGTGTTTTGGATCGTTGTCATGTTGGAACATCCAAGTACATCCCATGCGCAGCTTCTGGGCTGATGATTGCAAACTTGCCTCCAGTATTTGCTGATAACGTGCTGCATTCATCTTTTTTTTAGCTCACACATCCCCAAAACATCAGCGATCCACCTCAGTGCTTTATAGTAGGAATGATGTTCCTTTCATCATAGGTCTTATTGACCTCTCTCCCAATTTTTCTTCAAATGCCTCCTTATTGTGCATTTTGAAGCAGCCTAGTTTTCCGAGAGTCCAGCATTTCATCTGATGTTATTTGTGGGTTTTTCTTTGCATCCCGAAGAATTTTCCTGGCAGTTGTGGACAAAATTTTTGTTGGTCTACATGACAGTGTTTGTTTTTTACAGAGCCCATGATTTTCCATTTGCTAATCACAGTTTGAATGCTGCTGACAGGCATTAGCAATTCATTGGATATCTTTTTGCATCCCTTTCCTGTTTTATACAGTTCAACTACCTTTTTCCTGTAGATCACTTGACAATTCTTTTGCTTTCCCCATGACTCATAATCCAGAAACATCAGTGGCTGGATGAAAGATGCAAGAGTCTGTCTGGATCCCAGAAACTCACTCAGTTTTTATGCACACACACTGATTACAAGCAAACAGGTCACAAATGAGGATGTTACCTTAAGTAGCCATTCAAATCCATTTGTGTCAACTTCTGTGAATGTTATCAGGCCAAAATCACCAGGGTATGTGAACTTTTGATCAAGGTCATTTGGATGTTTTGGATTGTCATTATGATTTAAAAAGAGAAATCACAATAGTTTGACAATAAATGGCTTCACCCAACCACTAAGTATGAGTGGAGAAAAAGTTTCGGTGTTATCATTCATATTCTCTAAAAAAAGGCCACGAAATAAAAAATTCTGCCGGGGTATGTAAACCTTTGAGCACAATTGTACCTAGCAAAGTGCGTGTAATCAAGATGGCCAGTGCTAGGTTTTAACCCTTCACTACCTGGGTTTCCTACAGGGTGCACTAAAAAAAATTGGATAACATATGGGTCATCCATAAAGCATCCAATTTTTAGATACAGTGCAATTCTTAACATATGAAGTCATACTTTGTCTAGTAAACTTTCTTAACTGCTGATGTACAAAAATGGATGCCACACAGATGACAATACAGATTAAACATTATCCTTTTTTGGGGGATGAAAATCAGATGCTTTTTATATGCTCATGTGAACTTAACCTAAGAAGTAGAAAGATGTTAATCTATAAAATGACATTTTTATTATTTCTCAAGCTCGAATCTTCAGATAGATTCAAGGATGCTGTGTTCTAAAGAAGCCGCAGACCTATTGACAGGCAACGCACACCTCCACTTCCTATTCCGCTCTTGTAAAAATGCTGAAGAGCTATTCTACATTTTTGCATTGTGTAATTAAGACCTAAAGCCTCAGGCAAATAAACTCTTTGCATTTCATTTTAAATATTAACATTATCTAATGAAAGCAAAATAAAATTCACCATTATTCAAATCCTCCATCTGCATTTCCGTTCTTAAGTATGTAGAAGCTTTTCATTGTGCAACAGACTGAAACACTGTGTGAATGGCAATCAGAGGTGTAGCGAGGCAGTTCTATGTTGTGTTCTGTTATTTCTGATTCAACAGGACTACATGTATTTTTGTGTAAGGCTAGCAGCACTGTTTGTCTGTGGAAAGCAGATCTCATTTCCACTTGATTGATTTCAGAGTTAGCATCCTATTGTTAAAAAAGGAAATCTGAGATGCTTGAAAACCAAGACATTTGCAAAGTAATATTCACATCCATACAGGATTATCATAATTGGTCTATTTGACTTTTAGACACAGCAAGTAACTTGTTATTCCGGAAAATGCAGTAGTCAAAGGAAGTTCAAAATTGTGTTTTTTGAGAAATAAGAAATTTTACCCACTACATTTCTGCTACAGGCTTTTTCCAAGGTCAGTACAGTTGATCTGAGAAGATCAACAGACTGAACAACTGACACAGAGACAGAATTTCTTAAAACCCTAAAAAAATATTGGACCATCAGAAATATCACCAATTAAACCTAAATCCTGAATGATCATGGATATTAAAATATACCCATGGGATCACTGAGCATTATGAGGATTACGTATTATTTTAGTACTGAATGCAAGTAGTTGCTAAATAAGGGCACACACACACAGTGATTTTTTATTTTTTTTATCACTTTATTATTATAAGTTTCATAGCTGCTTATTATTTCAGTCAACATAGCCACATGAAAACTTTATTTTTTGTATGCAAGTTGTAGTTTTTAAAGGTACCACTTCACTTGAAAGAACATATGTTATGCTAAAAAATGAAAATATTCTTGTTGGGCTGGGTATTTAACAGCAATTCTTCAGTTTTGAGTGTTTTTTGTTTGCTTTTTGTTACAGTATTCACTATGCAGTAAAAATAACAGGTGAACTTTACTCTATGGCGATATCAAATTGCTATTTTTTTTTACATTTTCCTAATTTTGTACAATAAAATTCATAATATAAATTATTGTTGTTATGCTGCCATATACTGATAGCTATAAGTTTTTATTTTTCAGTTGACAAAGTTGTATTATAGCTTGTCTTTTGCAGGATGAGTTTACATTTTTATCGGTATCATGGTGGTGGAATTGTAACTTTTTGATTGTTTTTATTCAATTGTTTGGGAGCTAGAAAAATTCTGAAATTATATGAGTTAAATAATGTGACATTTTTATACCGGTAGATGTTATGAAAATGGCAATATCAATTATGTGTGCTTATTATATTTGTCTTTTTTAGATAATAAAGAAAAGGTAAGGTGAAAATGGATAAAATATTTTGCCATTTTTTATATGTATATTTTTTTTAATCTTTTTCACTTTTTATTTTAATCCCACTAGATGACTATACTATATGAATGATCAATCTCATATAAGTTCCCCATATAGTAAACTACAATATTTCTGATACCAAAATGTTTGGATCAATCATTATAGAATCATAGTTAAGAATCATATTTTTCTCTGTGACTGTAATTTTCTTCCAGTACTTTGCTCTGTAGCTGTCCTTAATTTTATCTACCGTATATATTTGTGTATAAGCTGAGTTTTTGAGCACTTTTTAGTGCTGAAAATGCCCCCCCTTGGCTTATACACGAGTCATTGTCCCAGAAAGATGATGGGGAGGGGGAGTGGTGGAGCAGCGGGTCACAGAGGCAGAAGACGGTGACTGCCGCAAAAGCCTACGGCTTTAGAGTACAACATGATGGACCAGATGTTTTATAAGCCATGATGGCATCCTGGCACACATCAGCATCCAGATACACACTGCCTGAACATTCAGATTTTATTGTCAGCAGGTTGGACCAGTGGCTAGAACTGGCCAAGTTCATCATGGATGTATTGTCTTTACCTGCCACCAGTGTACAGATATATAGGGCATTCACTTCAGTAGGTGGCTTATGTGAATTTGATTTTGCCTTGCAAGTGTGGGAAAACCTTTTATTTGTCAAAATGAATCAGTAAGGTAAGGATTAGTAAGGATATTAGTTTTCCTGCTACTAAAGCCAGTGATTAGATAGGATTTGCCTACCGCTCTATTATGTTCTATACTTTTCTGTTGCCACCAGGGCAAATAACAGAACACAGTTGGGCAACTTTTGCCTGTCCATCATGTTGTATACAGTGCTTTTGCTACAACTGTCAGTGCCAATAGACAACTACATATATCGTGCCTTTCCATGTGTTTCATATCTATGCCGTATTACTTGTGTCTGCCAGGGTTACCAGTGCAGGTACAATAGAGCCAGACATGTCCTTGCCCGTCCATGCCAATGTTACTATCGGAAACCATGCAAGTGGCCTCTTCAGAGAGGAAAGAGGATTTGAACCCCTATTGGAGGCAGCAATCTGAATACCAATAGACAGGCACAAATTTCCTGCCTGTCCATTGTATTCTATATCTAATCTATACTGTTCTGCTAATGGGAAATCAATCCAGAACATCAAAATTTCAGTTTTCAAAAAGAGATGCTTTTTGTAACGCTTGATAAAAAGCCATTGCTTTTTGACATTCCATGAAACAAACCTATTGCTACTACCCAAACATTTTTGAACCACCATTATCAAAAATCCATGCCTTATTCTCTATTCAGGAAATGTACAGATCTTATTTTTTTTACAAACCTACTCAGTTTTGAAGTCACTTTGAGGGGCTGACATATTGAAAAAGTCCAAGAAGTGATAACATTTTGAAAACTACACCCATCGCATTATTCTAAACTGCTGTCAGGAAATTTGTTAGCCTTTCAGGTGCTACAACACAGGGATTGAGGCAAAAAGTATAATGGCAAAAATGAAAAAATACAGTTTTTTTTCAAATGAGATATTACTTTAGCTGCATTTTTTTCATTTTCAAAGGATATGATAGGAGAAACTAGACCCCAAAATGTATTGCACAATTTCTCTGAAACGTGACAATATCCAACATTTGGTGAAAAAGTGCATGGAGGGGCAGAAGCGCTGGTTTTGTTGTGTAATTTTGGTTAGAATAGGTGGCTGACACAATGTCACATTGAGCTTTTGAGGTACTAAAACAGCAGAAACATCCATAAATGACACATTCTGGAAGTTAAGGCCCCTTCACATTTAGCGACGCTGCAGCGATACCGACAACGATCCGAATCGCTGCAGCGTCGCTGTTTGGTCGCTGGAGAGCTGTCACACAGACCGCTCTCCAGCGACCAACGATGCCGGTAACCAGGGTAAACATCGGGTAACTAAGCGCAGGGCCGCGCTTAGTAACCCGATGTTTACCCTGGTTACCATGCTAAAAGTAAAAAAAAACAAACAGTACATACTTACCTACAGCCGTCTGTCCTCCAGCGCTGCGCTCTGCTTCTCTGCTCTCCTCCTGTACTGTCTGGGAGCCGGAAAGCAGAGCGGTGACGTCACCACTCTGCTTTCCGGCTCACAGCCAGTACAGGAGGAGTGCAGAGCGCAGCGCTGGAGGACAGACAGCTGTAGGTAAGTATGTACTGTTTGTTTTTTTTTACTTTTAGCATGGTAACCAGGGTAAACATCGGGTTACTAAGCGCGGCCCTGCGCTTAGTTACCCGATGTTTACCCTGGTTACCAGTGAAGACATCGCTGGATCGGTGTCACACACGCCGATCCAGCGATGTCTCCAGGGAGTCCAGCGACGAAATAAAGTTCTGGACTTTATTCAGCGACCAACGATCTCCCAGCAGGGGCCTGATCGTTGGTCGCTGTCACACATAACGATTTCATTAACGATATCGTTGCTACGTCACAAATAGCAACGATATCGTTAACAATATCGTTATGTGTGAAGGTACCTTTAGACTTCTCAAGGAATTAATTTATGGGTATTTTTGGCCCCCAGATACATAGCTAAAACTGGATAACATTTGGATGTGAAAATGAAAAATTATGTTATTTCACAGTTTGCAATTTTATTTCTTCTGAACATGATTTTACCCTTCATGTGGTCAAAAAATAATGATTTTGCACCTGGCAGGGCCCAAAAAGTGATGAGTTGAAAAGACGTTTCAACTTCGTGTCTTGTTCACTGAACACCTTGTACTTCTGGGCACTCCTGAGAGTTTGCAGTTCTGGAATATGACAGCACTGGAAGATAATGGATTTCTGGTTGCTTTATGTTTAAATCTTCTCAATTATTTGGCAGTTAATGTGCATGTTTTTTTCTCAACATATTTTTTGCAACCCTATGGACTATTTGTCACAAAACGTTTTATGGTTCTGTGATCACTTTCCAATACCTTAGCAATTTCATGAGTGCTGTGTCCATATTTAATCTCACTCATATTAGCGTATAACACGGCCGAATGCTATCTGTGTTATTGGACATCACTTGACCCAATGTTACACTTTGGAGCAGTGCAGATCTGCAATTTTTTTCTCATGTCGATTCCGCATCATATCGATTCAGCATGCTGCGGGTGCATCCGGTGATCAGATCACATGCACCCATACAAGTCTATGGGTAAGTGTGAAACATTGGGTTGCACTTGGTTGTCGCCTGAGTGTAGTCCAACATCCACGGACAGAGACAATGGAGAAGATGAAAAAATTAAGTTCTCCATATTGTCAATACCTGTGCTCCAATTAACACGACACACAGATCAAACTCTCACAAAGTTCGATTTAACTGTCATTAGCATTATCGGCCTTATCTCCCGAGATCTTGTCTCCCAAGTTCTCAATCTGCACATGCACCGCCTCCGAAGGCCAATTTCCCAAAGCCCACCACAGGGAAATCTACGGGAAAGAAGATTTCGCTAACCACTGCCGACATCAGGCACTAATGCATTGCACCGTTCCCATCACCGCTGACCTGAAGCAGCAACCTTGCCTCCTGTGACCCCGCTCCACCACCACCCCATTAAGCTCAATTCGGATTATAAGACGCACCCCAAATTTGGAGACAAAAACTTCATTTTCTTGAACAATTTGAAGGTTGCCAAAACTTTTGGCCATGACTGTATGTGAAAAGACAGCTTTATTCTTTGGATCAATGCGATTACAACTATACCAGATTTATATTTTTTGTTTCTTTATGTATCACTGCTTCTATACGCAAAAATTACTTTTTTATTAAAAATTGTTTTTACATCATACTTTTCCAAGAGCTACAACTTTTTTATTTAAAATAGAAATTTTATTGATGATTATATTAAAAACAGTTTATATCATCATATCAATAAATAAATACATAAAATACATGTAAAAGAAGAAAAAAAGGGTTTCAAGTTACACCTAGTGTCGCGTCAAAAGGCGGTTTTAAATTGATCAAAAAGGCATACTTAAACTACATGCATATAAATATGTGCAAAAATAGCCAGCAGTAGAAAAATAAGCAGTAAAGTTACTGATAATAAACATGTAAAGAAAGGCTACCAGCTGCAGCAAAATATTTGCAAAATAAACAGGGTGATAGATATATTAAAAGGCACTTATAACACTGCCAAACATAGAGAAATCATAGGGGCCTCCTATTCATATAAACTGTCAAGTGCTCAGTAAATAAAGGCACCCAAATGACACTTCATTAACATAATAATTATCAAAACCAGCCTGATAGAGTTGTATTGTAATCCGACCCAGACTCCTTTAAAGTGCATGCAAATGAGAGAAGATAGCCGTAATAAGAATCAAAATGACCATTGTAAACCAACCTTAGGAACGGACGTGAGAAACAACCCCAACACGCGTTTCACTGATGTGCTTCTTTGGGGGGGCACACACACACAGTGGAGCCTGCTCAGCAGAGACGTTGGTCCCAGCGTCTGGCTCAGGCAGATACTGTGCGCTGCTGTGCACCACTAGGAAGGTCCTGGAGAGCTTTCTCTATAGAAGGTTTACATGGCCGCACGGCCATGCGCTAGTATCAACCTATGTTTATGAGCTTAGCTACCTTGTGGTCAGTGTCTGCATGTGTTCAGGGTCGGCTGTATAGCCACTAGAATTCCGGTACCTCCGCAGAGGAGTTCGTGTGTGTGAATTTAGGGCTGGCATATAGCCACTAGAATTCCGGCACCTCTGGGGCACAGCGTTATCCTAATCTCGGTGACTCTGTGAAGCAACAGAGTTTGCTCCTATACAGACCGGGTGACGGAACCTGTGTCTATTCAGGCATTATACCACCATATAGTGCTGCCATTTACTAGCAGCAGGTTCCACTCTTGCACGGTGAACCCCAGGCTGCGAATGCACCTATATTTACTCGGTGCGTTCCGTCAGCCTTAACATATATACCACCAAAATGTGACAGAAAGGATATAATACTCTATGGATGAGTAATCTAATCCATAAATATTTTTTATGCTTTTTGTAAGTTTTACATACCACCGTAATGCAAAAATAACCATGATAAACTATATAGATGAGTCAGTGAATCCATAAAAAAATGTTGTACGTAAATATTTTGAAAGTGTACTTTATGTACTTATACACTCATAAAGGATTTGCAGAAAGTGAAAAGGCAGTAAAAAATTATAAGGCAACATCTGTAGGGCCTTATAGAAATATTTTTTAAGTGTAATTGCTGTACTCCTACACTCATAAAGGCTTTGCACAAAGTTCCTGAGCTGTAACTGACCTGGCTTCAGGTTGTGCCGGAGCCCCTGTGTCTCCTGCACCATCGGTTGCTCACGTATAGGAGATGGTGAACCCCAAGGACAGTATGATCTTTCAAGGGTGGGAGCAGCCCTGTCTCGAGACACCTTAAGGAGCTTCTCCCAGGCCTGTTAATTTCTCATGAAGGATGATCATTTTCACTTCCTTCTGGGATCACTCTCACTGCATACCAGTGATGTTGCCCATCCATTTTGAGAAACGTGACCCTAGTTTCAGCTGTCAGCTCTTGCAGTCTTCGAGGCGAGTGTTCTGACTCTACTGCCCAATGGTTGATCGAGATGTGATTGTGCGTGACAAACTCTTCAATATACCCCTTTCTCTGCTGATGGTCATAAGTAGCTACCACCCCAAGATGCCAACTCTTGGTACATTAAGCTAGTGGGCCCAATAACATATTTCCAGAACAGGTCCTGGATTGCCTTCTTGTCTCTTCTGATCAGCTTAGGCGCCATAGTCCTCTCACCAGTTCCTGAATTCTGGCTCTCCCATTTGCAGTCTGCAAGAACCTCAGTGGTAGAGGATGTGGCCTAGGTTTGGGCCTTCCTGGGTCTGGAATGTCGGCCGGATCAGAACCACAGGCTCCTGCCACCTCAGCTGTTGCACCAGGTTCCTCTGGCTCCAATATTCCTCCGGTCACTCCCTCGGGTGTCTCGCATGCTTCTGCTGTCTTTGTCACCCACTAAGCACATTATGTATGAATGACTAATTGAATACAGTAAAACATTTTAAAACATTTTTGGAGTGCTATAAATCACAGAAATGTACCACAGACCACATAAAACTATATGGCTGAGAAATGTATTCATATATGGCTGAGAAATGTATTCATAAATATAGAAATGTATACATATATTCAGATGCAGGAGTCTGATCCAGACTCTAGTCTGATCCATGCATTTTTCAAATTCCATCTTTCAAATTACATATTTCTATTTACTTTGAATTAGACTGAAATCTAGAATGCATTTGGCCACTCAACACTCCTTTAATTTTATCGTCATCATCATCATCATCATCACCATCTGTACCATCTAATCAAGCTGTTTTCCTCTTCCCACAGGTATGCACTGAATGTCTCCAGCTTTGCCCAGCTCCTGAATGTCTATGTGAACTGTACTTAGCTTTCTCTAGTATGTACTGAATGTCTCCAGCTTTGCCTAGTTCCTGAATGTCTATGTGAACTGCATTTAGCTTTCTCTGATATGCACTGAATGTCTCCAGCTTTTCCTAGCTCCTGAATGTCTATGTGAACTGCACTTAGCTTTCTCTAGTATGTACTGAATGTCTCCAGCTTTGCCTAGCTCCTGAATGTCTATGTGAACTGCATTTAGCTTTCTCTGGTATGCATTGAATGTCTACAGCTGTACCTAGCTCCTGAGTGTCTATGTGAACTGCATTTAGCTTTCTCTGGTATGCACTGAATGTCTCCAGGTATGCCTAGCTCCTGAATGTCTATGTGAACTGCATTTAGCTTTCTCTGGTATGCACTGCTCACCCTTCACATTGGATTCATAATGTATTTCACTTCTCTTGTGTCTTCCATGCATACCTCTGAGCGGTCAGTCTAACCGCTAATGGCGGGCATTTATGGGGGGCATTTATTACTTTTTATTTAACTCTGAACATGTGTTCTGGCCACACACCCCCACATCCACTCACAGCTGAGTCCTCTTAGTAGCAGATATATTCAGATCCAGGAGTCTGATCCAGACGTTGTCTGATCCATGCACCTTTCAAATTACATCTTTCAAATTACATATTTCTAATTAATTTGAATTAGACTGAATTGGAATGGAATTGACTGGAAGGTAACAGAATACCAAACCACTACAATTTTTTGGTTTCTTTTCTCTTTCACCCCATACTACTTTCCTTTTTACAATCTCCTGCAATCCTTCCACCTTGTAAAGAACTACTCATTTCTCCCTCAATACTCCCCAGCCATCTCACCTTCTCCTTAGTACTGTTCCTCCATATATAATCATTTCTTCTCCAGACACACACAGCCACATCATGTCCTATTCTGCTCCCACCTTCTAACGCACTGTCTGCTACTCCGCATCTCTGGTGATGTATCCCCAAATCCCGGCTCCCTTAACAGATCCCCACACTCATTTCTAACCCCCTGCCACAATCCTCTACACGTTTTCGAAACCATGATGACCTCATACCCATTCATCCAGCCCCCACTGCCCCGGTCCACTTACCTGGAGCACTATGGAACGCATGCTCTGTCTGCAACAAACTGCCATTTATCCATGACCTCTTCATCACCAACAAACTATACTTCCTTGGCTTCACTGAAACCTGGCTCACCCCCTCTGACTCAGCCTCTCCAGCTGCGCTTTCCTATGGTGGATTCAACCTCTACTCTTCCCTCGTTTGAGGTGCACTCCGCACGCATCTATTCCCCCTCCAACCTCCACCTGGCTGTCATCTACCACCCCCCAGAACTAGCCATCTCCACCTTTCTCGACCACCTCACCACCTGGCTCCTTCATTTCCTCTCTGCTGACATCCCCGCTATCATCATGGGTGACTTCAACATCCCCATTGATACTTTCACCTCAGCTGCCTCTAAACTTTTATCGCTCACTGCCTCACTCAATGGTCCTCCGAGGCCACTCACAAAGATGGCTACATGCTGGACCTCATCTTCTCCCGCCTCTGCTCTGTTACTAATCTCATTAACTCACCCCTCCCCCTGTCTGACCACAAACTACTGACATTCTCTTCCCTCTCCTCTCCTTGTGTGCAACCCCCACTCCACAAACTCACTCACCCTTGCAGAAATCTCAAACACCTTGATTTATAATCACTCTCTGAGTCACTTCTCTCTCTTACAGACATAGCCCCCCCTTCATGACACAGATTCTGCTGCCTCTTTTTATAACACCACAATAACAGCACCACTGGATTCGGTCACCCCGCTCATCCATAGCAAAACTCGTACAATCAACAGGCAGCCCTGGCTGAACAGCCTGACCAAAGAATTGAAAGGGCTTCCAGGGTCGCTGAGCGGAGATGGAAGCGATCCTGCTCTGCCAACCGCTTCACTGCATACAAGCAGCCCCTCGCCAGCTTCAAGTCCATGCTCACTGCCGGAAAACAAACTTACTTCTCATCTCTCATATCCTCCCTGTCTTACAACCCTAGACAGCTTTTTAACACTTTCAATTCTCTTCTCCATCCCCCTGCAACTCCTCTCTCCCCTCTCATTTCTGCTAAAGACTTTGCCTCTTTCTTTAAATAGAAGAGCGATACAATCAGAGAAAGCTTTGGCCCACAGCGCCCAATGCCCCTCTTAGCTGCTCCACCCTGTTCCTCCAAAACCAGCTTCTCCACCATGACAGAAGATCAGCTGTCCACCCTCCTGTCAAGATCACACCTCACCACTTGCACGCTTGACCCGCTCCTGTCCCACCTTATCCCTAACCTTGCCATGGTCTTCATCCCAACCCTAACACACCTCTTCAACCTCTCACTCACAACAGGTGTCTTCCCCTCATCCTTCAAACATGCCAAGATCACATCCATCTTCAAAAAGCCCTCCCTCGACCCATCTTCTATGTCTAGCTATCGCCCGATATCTCTTCTCCATTATGCCTCAAAACTACTGGAACAACATGTCCATCAAGAACTGTCCTCCCACCTCTCCTCCTTTTCACTCTTTGACCGGTTACAATCTGGCTTCCAACCCCATCACTCAACTGAAGCTGCCCTGTTGTGAATTCTGCTCTTGGGTTCCCTCCAGTGGTTGTTGGTGGGAATGCAGTTGTCTCTGACTCGCAGTCCTGGCCAGGTGTATCGGATAATTACAATTCTGACTGGGATATTTAGGTGTGCAGGATCCTTTAGCCCTTGCCAGTTGTCAATGTTTCTTTGGAAATATTGGATCTCTGCCTGGCCTCTCCTGCTTATCTGCCAGTTCAGCAAAGATAAGTGTCTGTTTCTTTTCCTGTGGCACACATGCAGTGGGCTTATTTTCAGTACTGTTCGTTTGTTTGTCTTTTGTCCAGATTAGACTGTGTCTGTGTTTTCTCAGTCTGGTTGGTTTCACTGGAGTTGCAGATATACGCTCCTACATCTTTAGTTAGATGTAGGAAGTTTTTTGTATATTCTGCTGTGGATTTTTGAAGGGTTTTATACTGACCGCACAGAACTCTGTCCTATCCTGTCCTATCCAGCTAGAGTGGCCTCCTGTGCTAAATCCTGTTTTTTCTGCCTGTGTATGTTTTTTCCTCTCCGACTCACCGCCAATATTTGTGGGGGACTGTCTATCCTTTGGGGATTTTCTCTGAGGCAAGACAGTATTCCGATTTCCATCTTTAGGGGTATTTAGTTCTCCGGCTGTGATGAGGTGTCTAGGTGTGTTAGGTACACTCCACGGCTACTTCTAGTTGCGGTGTTAAGTTCAGGTTTGCGGTCAGTATAGTGGCCACTTTCTCCAGTGAAAGTTCTCATGCAGCTCCAAGGTCACCGGATCAAAACACTGCCCTAACTAAAGTCACCAATGACCTACTAACTGCCAAGAGCAAGCGACACTACTCTGTCCTCCTTCTCCTGGACCTGTCTTCTGCCTTTGACTTCCTTCTGCTACAGATCCTCTCATCTCTTGGTATCACAGACTTAGCCCTATCCTGGATCTCATCATATCTAACAGACCGAACATTCCGTGCCTCCCTCTCCCACACCACCTCCTCACCTCACCCCTTGTCTGTCGGTGTTCCTCAAGGCTCTGTTCTAGGACCCCTACTCTTCTCCATCTACACCTTCAACCTGGGACAGCTCATAGAATCCCACGGTATGCAGTATCATCTCTACGCCTATGACACGCAGATCTACCTATCCGGACCTGACCTCACCTCCTTACTTACCAAAATCCCACACTGTCTGTCTGCTATCTCGGCCTTCTTTTCTGCTCACTTTCTAAAACTGAACATGGTCAAAACAGAATTCATCATTTTCCCCATCTCACTCTACCCCTCCACCAGACCTATCCATCAATGTCAATGGCTGCTCATTTTCCCTAGTCCCACACACCCGGTGCCTCGGGTTGATTCTCGACTCTGCCCTCTCTTTCAAACCACATATCCAAGCCCTTGCCTCCTCCTGCCATCTCAAACTCAAAAATATTTCCCGGATCCACGCATTCATTGACCATGACACCACAAAAACACTAGTGCATGCCCTTATCATCTCCCGCCTTGACTACTGCAACCTCCTACTCTCTGGCCTCCACTCTAGCACTCTGGTACCACTCCAGTCCATCCAACACGCTGCTGGCCGACTAATCTATCTGTCTCCCTGCTATTCCCCAGCCTCTCCCCTATGCCAAGCCCTTCACTGGCTTCCTATCGCCCAGAGACTCCAGTTCAAAACCCTTACTATGACATACAAAGCCATCCACAACCTGTCTCCTCCATACATCTGCGACATGGTCTCCCGGTACTTACTTACACGCAACCTCCGATCCTCTCAAGATCTCCTTCTCTACTCCCCTCTCATCTCTTCTTCCCACAACCGCATCCAAGACTTTCCCATGCTTCCCCCATACTCTGGAATGCTCTGCCACAACACATCAGACTCTCGCTTACCATAGAAACCTTCAAAAAGAACCTGAAGACTCACCTCTTCCGACAAGCCTACAGCCTGTAGTGATCCTCAACCTACCGAACCACCACACCACCAGCTCTACCCTCTCCTAGTGTATCCTCACCCATCCCCTGCAGACTGTGAGCCCTCGCGTGCAGGGTCCTCCCTCCTTCTGTACCTGTTAGTGCCTTGTTTTTTGCTCATGTTTAATGTATTTGTCTATGTTTGCCCCCTTTTCACATGTAAAATGCCATGGAATAAATGGTGCTATAAAAATGTATAATAATAAAAAAAGTATCTCAACAAAATTGTTCTCAGTTTTAAAGATCACAGAAATGTACCCGGACCATATATAATACTGTATGGCTGAAAAATATAACCCTTCAAAAATTTTAAATGTTTTCTCTTTTTTTAAAGATCACAGAAATATACCCAACCCATGTAATACTGTATGGCTGAGAAATGTAGAGCTACAAAATTTTTACATGCTTTTTTCAGTTTTAGAGATTACAGAGATGCGCTCCACACTATGGAATTGTGTATGAGTGAGAAAGTTTAACCCAGGAAAATGTTTCAACAATTTTAGGACTGTTATATAACACAAAAAATGGCCTTAAAGCACGTAATACTTGATGGCTCAAAATATATTCCATTTTTTGAGCCCATCCAAAAAAAAGCTGCAGCTATATATTTTCCAACGGACTACACAGCCCTAATCCCTGTCTACAGACTGTATTCTGTGACTCTCCCTTCTCCTGCGACTCTCTCTCCCTCCCTAGGCTAAATGCAGATTTTATGTGGCACAAAGAGAAAACCAAACCATTAGCTGTTAGAAGGGCTGTTAGTATGATGGCTCGGCTTCAGCACCAGTATATATACTACAGACCTTTGATTCGTTATACTGTGAACACACAGGCCTAGACAAGCACTCTACCTCCAATATGAAGTTTCACAGAGCTGTACAATGGTGTCAGTGTGCTAAGCCAGGCGGTGCCTGTTCTTTTTAACCCATGATGATGTGACATGACCAGCCAATCACAGTAATGCTATAGCCAAGATGGCTACGGCATTAAATTGACATGCAGGCAATCCCTGCATGCTTATAGGCTGTGTAACTGGCACCAAAAATGCGGGGCGTGGATTCGAGTTTTAAATAGAGCTCTGCCCAATATTCGCAGAGTAACGAGGACATCCAAGCACTGTGATGCTGGAGTGATAACTGAGTATCACTGGGCATGTTTGTTCATCCCTATGTTGGATGTGTCATCCACACAAAGCAGAGTAGGAGGATGGTATCACAAGTAGAGAGGAAGTGTCAGACCTAGAAGAGCGACACCCATCGGACCAGACCGCCCCGTAGGTGAGTATCATAAAAGGTCTTTTTTTTGTTCTACAAGGTGGCTTGGAGACATATACATCATTCCAGAATGCTGTAACACAGGGTTGAAAGGTGGCGACCGTAGGTTATATGGGAAAACCAGGTGACAGGTTCCCTTAAATAAGGAATCCTCTCCCTCTTGCTACCATCTAAAGGAGATAATCTGCCCCAATGCCACAGGATGACAGCTGTCATATGCAGCTAACATCCACAGCATTTTCTCCCTTAAGAGAACCTTATTAGTTTAAATTCTATAGTTTAGACTTAATCACTTAAAATACCACTTAAAAACATAAAAAATAAAAAGACATATAACATAAAGCTCACAAGGAACTATGTCATAATCATGGTTAAAACTAAAAATTGGTGATCGATGCACGTTAGTTATATAATAACATAGGTTGAATAAAAGAAACTGGTCCATCCATGAAGTTCATGCTATCTCCACCAGTTACACAGTTTGTAGCACTATACTAGTTATAACCCATTATGTTATTTGTTGTGAGAATAGGGTTCAGCTTTTTATACATTTTGTTATAGTATCTGGCATCACTACCATTTGCAGTAGTGCATTCCAGAGTCTAACTATTCTAACTGTAAAGAACCGTTTCCTATTTATCCATTTCCTATTTAGCTGCTGTAATCGCCTTTTTTCTACATATAATCAATAAGCTTGTTGTTGTAGGTCACACAGATCAAAGTAGAACATGTCTCCATTTTTTTTGCAGACAAATAGCATGAAAGGTACATTGATTGTAAAGGGTCTGTGATCTATCTGTAAAAAAAAATGTATATGTTGTGTACCAAAAAGGTGTGAAAGAGCCCTTACTAACAATTTTATGGAGAAAGTTCTTTATAAAAAGTACTGTTTGAAACTATTTTGTATTTTTGGGAATATCATATTTCTGACTAACCTTGAATAACATATCTGGCTCTTGGCTCAGGATGGGTGGATCTATTGTTAGCAGTTCCATCATGTAACAGCATGAATATGTATATTCTTTTGTTATTGGACTTAGAGGTGACCTTGATTTGTCTTTCTATTTACAAGTGGCTCATTTAAATGGCTTTCTATATAGAGTTCTACAGTATACTGCTGATCAATGCATTACTTCTGCATAAATATAGGAAACATTAAATTAGATCATTTTCCTGGCACATGATACAGTTTCAATCTGCCAAAGGCAATGATTAATTAGGTATCAATGCTAGAAAGCTGCCATTTGGCTAACTTGTAATTGCATATTCAGAATGATTTTGGATTTTCTTTACCATTTAACAAATTTTAGACATTTTATTTGTTCACGTAATGCATAATGCACTATTATGTTACAGTCAGATGACTGAATAAATTAGGACAGCTAGCAGATATGGTAATTGATCATGAAACTAGGGTTTATTAAGACAAAGGTATAAACTTGCTAAGTTATGCACCTTGCATGAGAAACTTGTGCGGTGGTTCGGTGTCGGTGAGCCCCTTTAAGTATATAGGATGTATTTGTTCACCTAATGCATACAGGCAGCATTATGTAACAGTCAGATGACTGAATATATTAGGGCAGGTAGCTTATATGGTAATTGATTATGAAACTAGGGTGTATTAATACAAAGACATAAACTTACTAAGCTATAAACCTTGCATGAGAAACTTGTGTGGTGGTTCGGCATTGGTGAGCCCCTGTAAGTATATAGGATGTAGCGCCTCTTATTGGCAGAATGATTTACACACTCGGATGGTGGAAGGAAAGATGGTATAAATAGCAGACCGTACAAAAAAGCTTAGTCATGAAGAAGTTACTAGTCTGATTGTTCCACTTGAATGGGGTATTTAGAACAACAATGGACTTGCACTGGCGACAATTTATATATTTATTAATATTAATATTATATATTTATACACACCCTGCTGGCAACTCCTCAGAAGCTTTATATTTTCCTTGGGACAGTCATTGTGTCACCTTTAATACATCACTACAATCACTCACTTAGTGCTTAGTTTAAAGGTACCGTTACACTAAACGACTTACCAACGATCACGACCAGTGATACGACCTGGCCGTGATCGTTGGTAAGTCGTTGTGTGGTCGCTGGGGAGCTGTCACACAGACATCTCTCTCTACAGCGACCAACAATCAGGGGGAAGACTTCGGCATAGTTGAAACTGTCTTCAACGATGCCGAAGTCCCCGGGTAACCAGGGTAAACATCGGGTTACTAAGTGCAGGGCCGCTCTTAGTAACCCGATATTTATCCTGGTTACCATTGTAAAAGTTAAAAAAAAAAACAGTACATACTTACATTCCGATGTCTGTCACGTCCCCCACCGTCAGCTTCCCGCACTGACTGTGTCAGCAACGCCGGCCATAAAGTAGAGCACAGCGGTTACGTCACCACTGTGCTCTGCTTTACGGCCGGCTCCACTGACAGTCAGTGCAGGGAAGCTGACGGCGGGGGACGCGACAGACATCGGAATGTAAGTATGTACTGTTTTTTTTTTTTACTTTTACAATGGTAATCAGGGTAAATATCGGGTTACTAAGAGCGGCCCTGCGCTTAGTAACCCGATATTTACCCTGGTTACAAGTGAACACATCGCTGGATCGGTGTCACACACACCGATCCAGCGATGACAGCGGGTGATCAGCGACCAAAAAAAGGTCCTGATCATTCCCCACGACCAACGATCGTTGGTCGCTGTCACACATAAAGGAGATCGTTAGCAAGATCGTTGCTACGTCACAAAAAGCGTGACGTTGCAACGATATCGTTAACCCTACTCTTTAGCCTCATGACACCAATACATGCACTCCTACTCACTCAATTAGTGCAACATATGAGAATATATGTACTGATCTGCAGCAACACATAATAGAACATTTACCCACTGACAAAACTCAACAATGCAATTTTTATATGTTATAAAACTCACTGAAAACATTAAAAAAACATACCCCTGACTGATGATTTCCCAATGAATGGAGTCTCTCTGGTGCCATCTCCATTGTTTGCTTCATCATTGTCTGTATCAGTGTTCCCTAGAGCCGTATCCTAAATTACAAAGATGGAAAACCATTTTAAGGCCTTGCATGTCAGTCTCAAAAAGCAATGCTTCTTTATGCTTGATAAATGATACCCTAGCACTGCAAAGTGTTTACCAAGCTGACAATACTCCAGGGTACAATTTCAGTGAATGGGCTAACCAGTGCTGACAGCACACAAACTCCACAGTTAGCACTGGCTTTGCCGTAATGTGGCAATGCAAAAAACGATCAATGGTAAGTGGTAACTCATATGCTTAAATGCTGAACAAGTGTGTATCATCCATCAATAATTCACATTTTAATATTGCAGAACAGAAATGAAGACTCTCATTGGCAAAGCATTGCGACATTTACTTAGTATGTGCTCATATTACACTAGAAATATTAATAATACTGTCCTCGAGGTCCTGTGGATATTTCTCATATTTCTGTAACAGCTGAGCTTCATGTGGACAGAAATCTATATTTTACTTCTAAAAAATTCAGGATTTCAGATAATCTGCACAAATCTTTCTTAGCCATAAGTACTCGCAGGACATTTATCTTCACCCCGAGTGTCCAACATGTCTTAGTATTCAGTGAAGCACTTATGGCGAAGGTCAATACATTTATATGCGTCTGATTAATCTTCTTTATACACATTACTGCTCTGAAACACAGCGGTCCAGACAGCAGCTCAAATTTACGGAATATTTATACTTTAAAAGATAGTGTTAAGACGCACAGAACTTTATAAAGCCCATGGAGGAAGGGCTAGAGGCAAATGGGCAAATGTATTCATGCGCTCGATTGTAGCCCAATGTAATATGTACAGAGAACAGGCTCCTAGGTGAGATATCCAAACAGCGGCTTTCTCCATTCCTGGAAGTAATTATGTTAGTGGAGTGTGGGAAGTCAGATGTCACAGCGCAGGACCCGGTAGCTGCTGTTTATTGGAACACAAGAGCCCTTTTACTGTATTACATTTATCTGAAGGTAAAGTGTTTGCCAGCACGTGTCAATCTCATTCTATTCAGCAGAGCATACAAGCTGAAACCAGTGTTAGTCCCATGTACCAGGTTCTGCTTCCTCAGCAAACTGTGAGAGAGGTGATTTAATTGTTCTCTAACCATGCTATGGATTTTTATATCTACAATTAAAAAAGGGGGCAGGCAATGTTCATATGCAAAATCCATAAGAACAAGGCACGGGTCCTTTTAATCAGATCAAGTAGCACTGTTTTACTGTTTTACGGCGCAGAACTGAAGCTTTTACATTTGTACTCATTTGCATTGTCAATTTCTCTCTGCAACGCTAAGTGCTTACGTGGGCACAAATGTACGTTTCTGCTTGAATTTTAATCCCATCCCTGGTGATGTTATTGCTTTAATATTTCCTATTAATAACTAATCAATTTACTAATTGGAAGTGAACAATTGGGAACATGAGGCCGATTGATTAAAGGGAACCTGTATCCAGGTTTGTCCCATATGAGATAAGACCACCACCTTTCAGCTCCGATATACAGCATTCTAATATGCTGTGTATATGCCCCCAATCCAGCCTGTAAAGCAAGAAAAAGACCTTTTATTATACTTACCTACGGGGCGGTGGGGTGCGAGGGTTGTCGCTGGTCTTGGTCCGATGCCTCCTTTCTTCTTGCGATGTCGTCCTCCTTATTTTGTGTGGATGACACGTCCGATGACATCCACACAGTGTCCCCGACATCGCACTCCTGAGCCGGTGTACTTCTCTGCCCTGATTAGGACAGAGTGATGTACTGCAGTGTGCATGCGCCAGGGCTCTATGACCTTTCCAGGCACATGCAGACTGCAGTACTTTTCTGTGCCCTCAACAAGGCAGAGAAGTACACCTACGCAGGAGCGCGGTGCCGAGGGCCCTGTGTGGATTATGTAGAATGCGTCATCCACGTGAAGTACAAAAGGAGGACAACATCATAAGAAGAAGGGAGGCATGGTACCAAAACAGTGATGCTCATCGAACCCGACGACCCTGTAGGGGAATATTATACAGGGTCTTTTTCTTGTCTTGCCTGCCGGATTGGGGGCATATGTACATAATATTAGAATTCTGTATATGATAGCTGAAAGGTTGTAGTCTTATCTCACATGGGACAAACCAGGTGACAGGTTCCCTTTAAGACGAACATTGGGCACGCCAGTCTTAATGAACAGGCTCACAGGAGTACGATGCACCCAATTCATTAAGTGGCGCACTCCACCTAATGAATTAGGATCATCTCCTAAATGCTGCATGCCTCCAGCAGCAATGTACTCCAGTCAGAGACTCGAATACAATTCTGGAATAAGTTGTGCCACTATGGTGGTGTAACGTTTCATGAATTTGATGGGTCGGTATAGTTACTTTACATCCTGGCCTGCCCATACTTATACCCATTTTGGAATGGCTAGCAAAGCCACCAAAAGTTGCAATACTTATGTGCAACTTTCTAGTTGCACAAAAATATTGCAAATTGTCAACTTTTTTTTATAACAGAATTTGGGCGTAAACATCTTAAAGGGGTTGTCCACTACTAGGACAACCTATTTTTAAACTAAATGTTCGACCCTGATAAAATAATAAAACCTATATTCCTTCCCATGGCAGCACTGTTCCAGTGGTGTCAGCACTCGCTGTCCTGGGGCTGTGATGTGGAGGAATGACACGTGATGCTCTGTGCCCAATCAGCGCTGGCATCACTGTCTTCGCCTTTGGGCAAACTGAACAGGAAGAGGAAGTCCAGGTTAAGCTGCAGCGCAGACTTCCTTTTCATGTTCATGTAGCGCCCCAGGGTCCTGGTCATTGCAATAATATCATTCTCCTCTAGGGGGAGTGATGTTACGTTTGGAGGCAATGAAGGAGAACTCTTTGTCAGGTAACACAATGCATGCAACATGTTCACTCTCCAGACGAGAAGGGGGAGCTCTAAGCCTGTTTAAGGTGAACTCCCCTATATAAGAACATCCTGATCTGGAGGGAAAGGGTTAAGTTCCTGTCAGGAAGACAGAGGGAGAGGAAGCAGAGGAGTCCTGTGGCCTGAAGTGCTGCAGCTCCTAGGAAACAGACGGATAGAAAGCAGAACATATTGCAGTAAGCGTGAAGGAAAGCAGAGCAAAGGAGAGGATATCAGAGGGAGATCAGCCAGGAGCAGGCTTCTACCTTCTGAGGTGCAGAAATCCGGTGGCCCGAATACTGAGGGAGTAAGGATCTCTATGCTTTACTTCAGAGACCGGCAGGACTGCTATTTCCATGGTACCTGTTGTGAATTCTGTGGTCAAGCTCCCTCCTGTGGTCATGAGTGGTACTTCGGCTGGTTCTGTCTATGAGCTTCCTCTGGTAGATGTGAGTGGGGCTGCGGTTTCTGAGTTTCCTTCCTCAGGTGACGAGGTTAAGTCGTTAGGTGCTGCTCTATTTAACTCCACCTAGTTCTTTGTTCCTGGCCTCCAGTCAATGTTCCAGTATTGGTCTTGCTTTCTCCTGGATCGTTCTTGTGGCCTGTCTGCCCTGCATAAGCTAAGTTTTGCTTGTGTTACTTTTGTTTCCTATATTTTCTGTCCAGCTTGCTATATTGGTTTTTCTTGCTTGCTGGAAGCTCTGAGACGCAGAGGGAGCACCTCCGTACCGTTAGGCGGTGCGGAGGGTCTTTTTGCCCCCTCTGCGTGGTTGTTTGTAGGTATTTGTGTTGACCGCAAAGCTATCTTTCCTATCCTCGGTCTATTCAGTAAGTCGGGCCTCACTTTGCTAAAATCTATTTCATCTCTGTGTTTGTATTTTCATCTTAACTCACAGTCATTATATGTGGGGGGCTGCCTTTTCCTTTGGGGAATTTCTCTGAGGCAAGGTAGGCTTATTTTTCTGTCTTCAGGGCTAGCTAGTTTCTCAGGCTGTGCCGAGTTGCATAGGGAGCGTTAGGCGCAATCCACGGCTACCTCTAGTGCGGTATGATAGGATTAGGGATTGCGGTCAGCAGAGTTCCCACGTCTCAGAGCTCGTCCTATGTTAGTAACTATCAGGTCACTTTGTGTGCTCTTAACCACTAGGTCCATTGTGGTTCTGAATCACCTGTTCATAACAGTACTGGAGGCCCAAATTACTAATGCTTCTCAATAGAGGGAAAAGAGAAGTTCTGAGACCATTTTTTTTTCTCTGTACTGTGTTTTGTCTTTCTTTTCCCCTAGACATTTGGGTGGTTCAGGACACAGGTGTAGTGATGGACATTAAAGATTTGTCTTCTTGTGTGGATCATCACTGCAAGAGTACAAAATATTCAAGACTTTGTGGTTCAGAATTCTATGTTAGAGCCAAGAATTCCTATTCCTGATTTGTTTTCTGGAGATAGAGATAAGTTTCTGAGTTTTAAGAATAATTGTAAACTGTTTCTGGCTTTGAAACCCCGCTCCTCTGGTGACCCAGTTCAACAAGTTAAGATCATTATTTCTTTATTACGTGGCGACCCTCAAGACTGGTGTTGGGGTGGTCTGCAAGTCAGACCTTCAGGGATATTGGATGGCTGCCAAATGTGTGAGTTTCTCCAGAGAAATGACGGACAGAGATCAGATGTGGTATCTGTATCAGCTGCGTTTTATTACAGGAACGGACCTTCAGTTATATACACTTTTAGAGTAGGCGTATACATCATGTTCGTGCGCAAATCAACTGTTTATTACATATGAGATCATTCTTAATCAATCAGGTGATTGATACCAAAAGGTGACTTGAGTTGAGACACGTAGGGGCTAATGTCCTAAGTCTCCTTTCTAGGTTAGGTGTTACCTATCTCAGCAGTTCCTAATAGTCAACAACATGACTTAGCAAAGTCAGGCCTGCCTGGACATATGTATGAATTATGAGAATACATTAAGGTGGTCCCTGATTTCCCTATCAGTCCCCCCTTTTGAGATTAGATATGATTCTACCCCTAACCCATAGGTGCTGTCACTGGCCTAACGCCAATGTCGGACTTTCTTGTCAATTCTTCTGCCGAATCCCCCATAGGATGGGGAGATCATATCCTATTCTCAATCATAGCATTCGTTCATAATCATCATTAAGGCTACGTTCACATTAGCGTTGCGCCGCTGTTGCGTCGGCGACGCAGCGGCGACGCAGCGGCGACGCGCCCCTATGTTTAACATAGGGGACGCGTGCGTTTTTTGGGTGGCGTTTTTCGCCACGTGCGTCGTTTCCGACGCTAGCGTCGGACGCAAGAAAATGCAACAAGTTGCATTTTCTGTGCGTCCGATTTTTGTCAAAAACGACGCACGCGTCGCAAAACGCGCGCGTTTTAACATGCGTCGCGCGTTGCGTCGCCGACGCAGGGCGGCGCAACGCTAATGTGAACGTAGCCTTAGGGGTCTCATCTGCATGTACATAGTCTTTGTAATGGAAGTATCGATCAGTCTCTGGACGAGTCCTCTAATGCAGGATATGCAACAGCATCCGACAACCATAAGTATTGCAGTGATGACGACAGGAGATATGAGGAAACTGGACACCAGGTGACTCCATTTTCCGAACCATGACTCGAGCCAATCTGTGAAGGGGTTGTCGATACCCGAGTTCTCTGCCAGCTCCTCAGACAATGATGTAAGACCCTCCAGTGCTTTAGTGATGCTCCCGTCTGGGTCTGTGTTGTTTGGGATGAAAGTACAACAGTAAGTGCCAAACATTTTACATACACCTCCTTTCTCTGCTAGTAACATATCTAAAGCCATCCTATTCTGCCATGTCATTAAGGAAGTAGGGCCTAATTGTTCTGCTATTCCCTTTACAGCATCTCTTGTATAATTTATAAACCTTTGTTGATTATAATATATATAATTTATCCAATCCACATTTTTATTAAGGGTAACCCACCAGAAGAAAACTGACTCAAACCCTGCTGCGATCTGGTTCCTAGCTTTGTATTCATCTGGCACACCTCTAGGAACCCCTATGCTGTCTATGTAGATCCTTGGGTCAAAGGATCCAGCAGGTGCTGATCTCTTATTTCTGCGTAGAGTGTCAGCATTCAGTTTACCTTTTTGTATTTCTTCTGATGAGATTATTTGAAATGGCATGAGGATCTGTGTTAGGGCACAGGTGCCAGCCCAATCTGGTGGCAATCTGGCTCTAAGTTGCATATCTCCACATATCCACCATATGTCACTCCTTGCTGCAGTTTGTCCCTTAAACCACTTAGCCTTGAAGCTCCCTGTATCGTGATCTATGGAAGTGGCAGTGTTACAGAATTCTGACGTTAGGTTTCCTACGAATATTGTTTTTTTTCTGTTCCCGTCCCTTGTCTCTGGAAACAGGTGTAATTTCCCGGATATGCAAACACCCTAGGAGGTATCTGATCCATCTTTACATGTGGATGCAAAGCTGAAAGAGCATAACACAAAGCATTGTCAGAGGGGTCATATGCGGTATCATATAAGGCTAAAATGCACTGCAAGTCAGTTTGGTCTGGTTCTGAGGACGTGAGAGGAATGGTCCCCAAGTGAGGTCTGGCAGTAGCACATGCAATACAGTTAGACTTATTATGCTGCCCTGCGGTGAATCTCATCCACATGAGCCATTCATTCCTTTCAGTGTAGCCTGTTTCTATGGCCACCTTCTCCTCGTAGCTCACTTCCCCAAACATGTTGAATTTTGGCCTTTCTACTGTTGTTGCTTGAGGCTCCTTCCCTTCAGTCTTATTCTGCTGACGGATAGCCCTTAGCCAAAATTGTCCTAACTGAGCCCTTTTTCCCGGGGAATGTAGTCCCAGTACATAAAGACCTTCGTCCACCCGAGAGGGTTCCCTAATGGTTATGAGAAGAGGGTTACATGGAAAGTTGCGAGGGTCCTCTTCCTTGCAATCCCACCTGGCTCCCCATAGTGTAATATACAGCCTGTCAAGGAGAGGCTCCCCTGATGCACTAAGGCGAGTCTTAGCTTCCTCTAGCTTATATTCCCATGGATTTCCTGTATTCCAAGCTGCATCAGACCATGAAGCACAGTTCTCATTCCCTGGTCTAGTTACACAGATATACACCGCAGCCCCGTCAACCGCTGTTATAAACTTATAACTGGGATTACTTCTCTTTTTCCCAAATTTAAGATTCCATTGACATTTTACTATTTCACAAAAGTCAATTCTAAAAGTAGCCATTTTCTCAGAGGTATCAAACCAAATTGTTGGCATCCCCGAGGCATCCCTAGTCAGCATAGGCATAGTCGGTGTCCATTCTTCTTCTTGCTGTGAGGCTGTCAACATCATCAGGAGCAAGATTATCATTGTTCCACTTCCCGACAGTACACTGGCTTGCATGTTTCCAAGCAGGGTCTCCCTCAAGCGGTACGGATGTAGCTGTAGCGAGAGGACCGTGTGATTCTGGCTCCAGAGGTCTCCTGGTGTGTCTTTTGATTACTACTCAACCTCCTAGAACAGAATCAAAAACTTATTCATGCATAAGCAACAGTCTCCCTCTGAGGTACTGGACACGGCTATATGGTTGCCTGGAAGGGGACATTTTTCCCTATGTGACCTTAGGTACACAACATTGCGTATTACCTCCCTGTTGTTGTAGCTTCTTGGCACCTGGAAGGCTTCTGGTCATCCTGGGAAGAGATCAACACACACGAGCACATACCTTTCTCTGGTGGTAGTTGTATGATGGCAGTCTACAGTCATTGAAACGGGTAGAGAGGCTTGGGCATGTGTCTATGGTGCATTGCCTATACTACCTGTGTTGTGCAATGGGGTACATGCCTGAGTAGAATCCAAAAGGGAGCATTATGAAATTGTGAGTGACCCTTTTCTCCTTCGTGGCACAAATGTTCTTAGACCAGTGTATCGGGTTGTGAGCCCCTTGGGTCGTCACAGAGTACACAGATCTTGGCAGACACGCCCGCTGTCCCACCTTCCACAAACCTGCATGGTCCCAAGTACCACTCTGTGACCAGACCTTTGACCCCTTCCCGGTGGATCCCCGAGTCGGAGCCTGCAAGATACTGAAGGTCAACTGGTTATACTCAGTGCTTACCATGGTCCGTAGAGGTGCCTCAGGGGTCTCGTGTCGCCATATTCCAGCAGCTCCTGTGGCTACTTGGTCCTCCTTGTTGGTGCCTCGTGCCTTGTTGGTAGGGAGTTTCCTGTGTGACCTTACCTCAACTATGGCAACCTCTTTCGGGAGCAGTAGTGCGTCCATCACCTGCTTAATGAGGTACCAGTGTTTAACAGGAATGCCTGTTGCTGTAAGAAAACCTCTTGCCCGCCATATGGGGCCAAACTTGTGGGTCACTCCAAAAAGATACTCAGATGTCACATTAATGTTGCATCGCTTCCCTTTTGCCCCTCTAAGCGCCTCAATGAGTGCCGTCAACTCCACTTCTTTTTGGTCATGTAAGAAGGGAGTGGTTCTGCTTCTATTACCTCATGCTGTGTGACCACTGTATACCCAGCATAGAACCGTCCATCCTTTCCGATGCTTCTTCCACCATCTACAAAAAGCTCAACATCTGGATTAATGAGAGGTACACGAGAGACATAAGAGAAAACTGCAGTGGTTTGATCCATAAAGGCTATACAAAACAGCAAAAACACAGTGATTTACTAGTACTCCTCCCCCCTTTTGAATCCACTACCTTAGTGCAGAAGAGTGGTTGGATTCAAACTTCCAAGAAAGAGAAGAAAAAGTTTTCCTGGCACAAAGCCAAAAATTTGAAACTTCTACAACTTAATAACTAAGCAAAAGCAGAAAATTTTGTTCATAGGGCACCACGTGCTTGGGGCATAGAACCTATGTGCAAATTTTGGACAGTTGGCAGAGTGCCAATTCTTCGTACATTTACTGGGCTGTCTTATCTGACACCTTTTATTGCTCTCCGAGTTCTTTCAAACAACTTTCCCTTTTACAATTTATCTTATCCGTGTACAGTGAACATTTCTTTACAACATATGCAGTAGTTCCTTCTTATCAACATGCTTATACATTCTAAATAAACATGACATTGCCCGCTATCGATCTGTGCCTGTGACAGGTTCTACATTTGAAATCCACAGAGGAGAGCAAAGTGTTTTGCAATCTGGATGTAATCTTCTGGTCTCCCTCTGTTCAGGGGGCACCTGAATGGTATGTCACTGGGATACCAGAGATTATTGTCCTCTATGAGACTCAACAAGGTTCCCGGGGACCACAGAATGGTCCCGTGAACGTTAAGTCGGAAACACTTCAACTCAGGGAATCTTTCTGACAGAGGTCCAAACCCAGTATTCTCTTGGCTATAGCCAGGATGTACCGTTTTTACGATCCACCATCCTTCCGGTGAAATAGCCATCATCAAGCCAACTCTGCAATCTGGGCATGACATCTACAAAATTTGCGCTGGGGGTCGGCCTTTTACAATGTTACAAGTAATCCTAATTCCTATCAACCATGCAAATACAAAAAGTCCCAGAAAAACAAAAGCAAACCCTTCAGTACAATACAGATTAACCCCTTAGTGACAGAGCCAATTTGGTACTTAATGACCAGGCCAATTTTTGCAATTCTGACCACTGTCACTTTATGAGGTTATAACTCTGGAACGCTTCAACGGATCCCGCTGATTCTGAGATTGTTTTTTCGTGACATATTGTACTTCATGTTAGTGGTAACATTTCTTCGATATTACTTGCGATTATTTATGAAAAAAACGGAAATATGGCGAAAATGTTTAAAATTTTGCAATTTTCAAACTTTGTATTTTTATGCCCTTAAATCAGAGAGATATGTCATAAAAAATAGTTAATAAATAACATTTCCCACATGTCTACTTTACATCAGCACAATTTTGGAAACAAAAATTTTTTTTGTTAGGGAGTTATAAGGGTTAAAAGTTGACCAGCAATTTCTCATTTTTACAACACCATTTTTTTTTAGGGACCACATCACATTTGAAGTCATTTTGAGGGGTCTATATGATAGAAAATAATGAAGTGTGACACCATTCTAAAAACTACACCCCTCAAGGTTCTCAAAACCACATTCAAGAAGTTTATTAACCCTTTACGTGCTTCACAGGAACTGAAACAATGTGGAAGGAAAAAATGAACATTTAACTTTTTTTTGCAAACATCTTAATTCAGAACCATTTTTTTTATTTTCACAAGTGTAAAAACAGAAATGTAACCATAAATTTTGTTATGCAATTTCTCCTGAATACGCCAATACCCCATATGTGGGGGTAAACCACTGTTAGGGCGCACCGCAGAACTTAGAAGTGAAGGAGCGCCGTTTGACTTTTTCAATGCAGAATTGGCTGGAATTGAGATCGGACACCATGTCACATTTAGAGAGCCACTGATGTACCTAAACAGTGGAAACTCCCCACAAGTGACACCATTTTGGAAACTAGACCCCTTAAGGAACTTATCTAGATGTGTGGTGAGCACTTTGAACCCCCAAGTGCTTCACAGAAGTTTATAACGTAGAGCCGTGAAAATAAAAAATCGCTTTTGTTTACACAAAAATGATCTTTTTGCCCACAAATTCTTATTTTCACAAGGGTAACAGGAGAAATTAGACCACAAAAGTTGTTGTGCAATTTCTCCTGAGTACGCTGATACCCAATATGTGGGGGTAAACAACTGTTAGGGCGCACCGCAGAGCTTGGAAGAGAAGGAGTGCCGTTTTACTTTTTCAATGTAGAATTGGCTGGAATTGAGATTGGACGCCATGTCGCGTTTGGAGAGCCCCTGATGTGCCTAAACAGTGGAAACCCCCAACAAGTGACACCATTTTGGAAACTAGACCCCTTAAGGAACTTATCTAGATGTGTGGCGAGCACTTTGAACCCCCATGTGCTTCACAGAAGTTTATAACGTAGAGCCGTGAAAAAAAAAATTGCATTTTTTCTACAAAAATGATCTTTTTGCCCACAAATTTTTATTTTCACAAGGGTAACAGGAGAAATTAGACCACAAAAGTTGTTGTGCAATTTCTCCTGAGTACGTTGATACCCAATATGTGGGGGTAAACCACTGTTTGGGCGCACCGCAGAGCTTGGAAGAGAAAGAGTGCCGTTTTACTTTTTCAATGTAGAATTGGCTGGAATTGAGATCGGACGCCATGTCGCGTTTGGAGAGCCCCTGATGTGCCTAAACAGTAGAAATCCCCCACAAGTGACCCCATTTTGAAAACTAGACCCCCCATGGAACTTATCTAGATGTGTGGTGAGAACCTTGAATGCCCAAGTGCTTCACAGAAGTTTATAATGCAGAGCCGTGAAAATTAAAAAAAAATTTTTTTTCCACAAAAAAGATTTTTAGCCACCAAATTTTTATTTTCACAAGGGTAACAAGAGAAACTGGACCCCAAAAGTTGTTGTCCAATTTGTCCTGAGTATGCTGGTACCCCATATGTGGGGGTAAACCACTGTTTGGGCGCACGGCAGAGCTCGGAAGGAAGGAGCGCCGTTTTGGAATGCAGACTTTGATAGAATGGTCTGCGGGTATTATGTTGCGTTTGCAGAGCCCCTGATGTACCTAACCAGTAGAAACCCTCCACAAGTGACCCCATTTTGGAAACTAGACCCCCCAAGGAACTTATCTAGATGTGTGGTGAGAACTTTGAATGCCCAAGTGCTTCACAGAAGTTTAGAATGCAGAGTCGTGAAAATAAAAAATATTTTTTTTTCCACAAAAAAGATATTGTAGCCCCCAAGTTTTTATTTTCACAAGGGTAACAGGAGAAATTGGACTGCAATAGTTGTTGTACAATTTATCCCGAGTGCGCTGATGTGCCATATGTGGCGGTAAACCACTGTTTGGGCGCACGGCAGAGCTCGGAAGGGAAGGAGCGCCTTTTTGGAATGCAGACTTTGATAGAATGGTCTGTGGGCATTATTTTGCGATTGCAGAGCCCCTGATGTACCTAAACTGTAGTAACCCCCCACAAGTGACCCCATTTTGGAAACTAGACCCCCCCAAGGAACTTATCTAGATGTGTGGTGAGAACTTTGAATGCCCAAGTGCTTCACAGAAGTTTAGAATGCAGAGTCGTGAAAATAAAAAATATTTTTTTTTTCACAAAAAAGATTTTGTAGCCCCCAAGTTTTTATTTTCACAAGGGTAACAAGAGAAATTGGACCCCAGAAGTTGTTGTCCAATTTATCCCGAGTACGCTGATGCTCCATATGTGGGGGTAACCCACTGTTTGGGCGCACGGCAGAGCTCAGAAGGGAGGGAGCACCATTTGACTTTTTGAGCGCAAAATTGGCTGTCGTGTTTGGAGACCCCGTGATGTACCTAAACAGTGGAAACCCCCCAATTCTAGCTCCAACCCTAACCCCAACACACCCCAAACCCTAATCCCAACCTCATCCATAATCCTAATCACTAACCCTAACCATAATCACAACCCTTACCCCAAAACAACCCTAATGTCAACCCTAACCATAACCCTAATCAAAACCCTAAATCCAACACACCCCTAATCCTAATCTCAACCCTAACCTCAAACCTAACCCTAATCCCAATACACCCCTAATCACAACCCTAACCTTAACCCTAATCCCAAACCTAACCCTAATCCCAAGCGTAACCCTAATGCCAACCCTAACCCTAATACGAACCCTAATCCAAACCCTAACCCTATTCCCAGCTCTAACCCTAACTTTAGCCCCAACCCTAGCCCTAACTTTAGCCCCAACCCTAACCCTAGCCCTAGGGTTACTTTCACACTTGCGTCGTTTGGCATTCCGTCGCAATCCGTCGTTTTGGACAAGAAACGGATCCTGCAAATGTGCCCGCAGGATGCGTTTTTTGCCCATAGACTTGTATTGCCGACGGATCGTGATGGATGGCCACACGTCGCGTCCGTCGTGCACTGTATCAGTTGTGTTTTGGCGGAGCGTCGGCACAAAAAAACGTTCAATGAAACGTTTTTTTGTACGTCGCATCCGCCATTTCTGACCGCGCATGCGTGGCCGTAACTCCGCCCCCTCCTCCCCAGGACATAGATTGGGCAACGGATGTGTTGAAAAACTACAGCTGCTGCCCACGTTGTGCACAATTTTCACAACATGCGTCGGTATGTCGGGCCGACGCATTGCGACGGCCCCGTACCGACGCAAGTGTGAAAGAAGCCTAACCCTAAGTTTAGCCCCAACCCTAACCCTAAATTTAGCCCCAACCCTAACCCTAAATTTAGCCCCAACCCTAGCCCTACCCCTAACCTAACCCTACCCCTACCCCTAACCCTAACCTAACCCTACCCCTAACCCTACCCCTAACCCTACCCCTAACCTAACCCTAACCAAACCCTAACCCTACCCCTAACCCTAACCCTACCCCTAACCCTACCCCTAACCCTACCCCTAACCCTAACCTAACCCTACCCCTAACCCTAACCCTAACCTAACCCTACCCCTAACCTAACCCTAACCCTACCCCTAACCCTAACCCTAACCCTACCCCTAACCCTACCCCTAACCCTAACCTAACCCTACCCCTAACCCTAACCCTAACCTAACCCTACCCCCGGCAGCCGAGACCCCAAAGATTCTCCCGGTGCCGGCCAGCGGGCGCACTGCGCATGCGCCCGCCATTTTGAAGATGGCGGCGCCCACCGGGAGACACGAGGAGCATCGGGGGAGCTAGGTGAGTATTGGGGGGCCACCTGGGACCCCTTTTCTCTGTCCTCCGATGTGCGATCACATCGGAGGACAGAGAAATTAAAAAGAGATCGCTTTTTTTTTTTTGCGATCGCCGGTAAACGGTTAATTACCGGCGATCGCAAATGCGGGGTGGGTTAAAAACCCCCCGAGTCATGTTCTCTGGGGTCTCGGCTACCCTCGGCAGCTGAGACCCCGGAGAAAATCGGCCTTTGGGGGGCGCTATGGACTTTTTCCACAGCGCCATTAATTAACGGCGCTGTGGTTTAAGTACCCTTAGCGGCCGCCGTTAAAAGGCGTATCGGCGGTCGCTAAGGGGTTAATGTACTTCAATGGTTGTTCACAATACTTGGCACTATATTCCATATGGGTGAAACATCGGAACCTATATACGTATGCGTGTTAAATAGGAGCTCTGTTTCTAACACATATACGCTTGACGTGAAATAGAAGAAGAACAAGAAAAACCTAGCTGTCTGGATTCTAATACTCTCTGTTTCCTAAAAACAAAAACACACTATTCCTATCTGTTCTTTTACCTAAAACCTGCAGAACCCATACAACAATCTGCAAGGCATTCAGCACAGTTGTTCACTTGCAGCCTCCCCAAATATCAGTTAGATAGGTAACAAATATTTGGTTTCAGCTTATCTCATACACATGTGACTATGTGTTTCACTATTAGCGTTCCTCAGTTTTTGTCCTGGCACCAATCGGCCAAGGACCATACCTAATTGGATTCCCTTATGCAGGCAGGATTTTTATGCTTAAATCCTCATTTCTCATACACACGTCTTGCAGAGATCAAACAGGGAATCTCATATATCAATCACTCTCTTTTACACACAGTTATTCCACTTGGACGACGGTAATCTCCTTTCTGCAGCTACCTGATTCTCACTGCCTGTCCTTATCTGTGTACTATGACCTGCTTCTCCTTGCTGCCTGATATCACCTCAGCGTCTTCTACTGTTTCTCTGTTATCTGCCACTCCTGTCCCTGTGTTCTCTGGTTATTCCTGATTGATATTTCACTGTGTAGTCCCTTATGGTGCCCACTTCTCACAGCCTCTTCCTCGTAACAACTTAGTAACCCCGCACTCACGTATCAGTGCTGGGGTGTGCTAACCTCTAAGTCCCCTCTCCTCTCTGCTGCTCCGTACCTATGCTAAATACTCAGCCAATAGGCGTGCAGGGGGACAATGATTAGTGATTTGGCCCTTGTGACCGCCGCAGCGTCACTCACTAATCCCACTGAGGCCTCCTAAAGGGCTCCTATCGCAGACTAACTGCGGCATACACAGAAATGTTATATGCTAACCAGAGAACAGAACTAACTAGCGCAGGCAGATTTGATATGGTCAGAGTTCTCCTCCTAAAGAGGGGCAGCTTGTGCGTACATACAAGGCAGGACAAACACAGACGGACTGACTGACCTCTGACCCAGGGTGCCCCTTAAGGGTCGCCGTAGGGAACTGCAGAGGCCCTATCCCGATTCAACCGGCGTGTTAGACCGTATCTCTTTCACCCGCCCAAGAGGACGTCTCCTCATGGGTGAATTCACACACTCATTCACTCTTCAGTCATGTGCTAGACATATAACAAGACATTTAACAGAGATAGCAGCACATAAAATTAACCAATCCAATATGCCTTTAAAGTATCACATGGATATTCTACGGTTCTTTACCAAACAATATGGACGGCCTTGTAAACAGATCTGACTAGGACATACCTGTCATGCTCGGCTGCAGATTATGAGAGAAAGGGAGACACAGAGAGATTTTGTAAGAATCTAATGGTTCTTACCTTTTTCCGCGGATTGTCTGTGTGTCCTTGGTCTCAGGTCTGCGATGTGCCGGGCATCAGATATTGGTGATCTGCTGTTGTGGCCGCCCACCCTTAGGGACGCCAAAATGTTGGGGTGGTCTGCAAGTCAAACCTTCAGGGATATTGGCTGGCTGCCAAATGTGTGAGTTTCTCCAGAGAAATGACGGACAGAGATCAGATGTGGTATCTGTATCAGCTGCGTTTTATTACAGGAACGGACCTTCAGTTATATACACTTTTAGAGTAGGCGTATACATCATGTTCGTGCGCAAATCAACTGTTTATTACATATGAGATCATTCTTAATCAATCAGGTGATTGATACCAAAAGGTGACTTGAGTTGAGACACGTAGGGGCTAATGTCCTAAGTCTCCTTTCTAGGTTAGGTGTTACCTATCTCAGCAGTTCCTAATAGTCAACAACATGACTTAGCAAAGTCAGGCCTGCCTGGACATATGTATGAGTTATGAGAATACATTAAGGTGGTCCCTGATTTCCCTGTCACTGGGCATTTTCCCTTGCGCCAGGAGATCCTGCATTATGTAATATTGATGCGTTTTTTCTGGCGCTCGGATTGCTGTATGATGAACCTAATTCAGTGGATCAGGCAGAGAAAAATTTGCTGGCTCTGTCTCAGGGTCAGGATGAGGTAGAGATATATTGTCAGAAGTTTAGGAAGTGGTCTGTGCTCACTCAATGGAATGAATGTGCGCTGACAGCAATTTTCAGAAAAGGTCTCTCTGAAGCCCTTAAGGATGTCATGGTGGGATTTCCTATGCCTGCTGGTCTGAATGAGTCTATGTCTTTGGCCATTCAGATCGGTCGACGCTTGCGTGAGCGTAAAACTGTGCACCATTTGGCGGTATTATCTGAGCATGGACCTGAGCCTATGCAGTGCGATAGGACTTTGACCAGAGCTGAACGGCAAGAACACAGACGTCAGAATGGGCTGTGTTTTTACTGTGGTGATTCCACTCATGCTATCTCCGATTGTCCTAAGCGCACTAAGCGGTTCGCTAGGTCTGCCACCATTGGTACGGTACAGTCGAAATTTCTTTTGTCCGTTACTTTGGTCTGCTCTTTGTCATCCTATTCTGTCATGGCATTTGTGGATTCAGGCGCTGCCCTGAATTTGATGGACTTGGAGTATGCTAGGCGCTGTGGGTTTTTCTTGGAGCCCTTGCAGTATCCTATTCCATTGAGAGGAATTGATGCTACGCCTTTGGCCAAGAATAAGCCTCAGTACTGTACCCAGCTGACCATGTGCATGGCTCCTGCGCATCAGGAGGATATTCGCTTTTTGGTGTTGCATAATCTGCATGATGTGGTCGTGTTGGGGTTGCCATGGCTACAAGTCCATAACCCAGTATTGGATTGGAAATCAATGTCTGTGTCCAGCTGGGGTTGTCAGGGGGTACATGGTGATGTTCCTTTTCTGTCTATTTCATCATCCACCCCTTCTGAGGTCCCAGAGTTCTTGTCAGATTACCGGGATGTATTTGATGAGCCCAAGTCCAGTGCCCTACCTCCGCATAGGGATTGTGATTGTGCTATCGATTTGATTCCTGGTAGTAAGTTTCCTAAGGGTCGACTGTTTAATTTGTCTGTGCTTGAGCACGCCGCTATGCCGAGTTACTTAAAGGAATCCTTGGAGAAGGGTCATATTCGCCCGTCGTCGTCACCATTGGGAGCTGGGTTCTTTTTTGTGGCCAAGAAGGATGGTTCGCTGAGACCTTGTATTGATTACCGCCTTCTAAATAAAATCACGGTCAAATTTCAGTACCCCTTGCCGCTGCTGTCTGATTTGTTTGCTCGGATTAAGGGGGCTAGTGTTAGGAGTCGAGTTTCCTCTGCTGCACAGGGGGAATCTCGATCCGTCTCCGCTGCGGTCTCCCATTCTCCTCCAGCCGCAGCGGAGTCTGCTCAGCAGGGACGTCGATCCCAGCGTCTCGCTCAGTCTGACTCTGTGCGAAGAGTTGCTGCTGCTTCTCCAGTCTCTGCCATTAAAGTCAGTGCTGGTCAGCAGCGAGCAGACTTCTCTGGGACTAAGTCCTTGTCTGCACGTACTGAGCATGCCCAGGGTAAGATCTCCCGTTGGAGATCGAGGGTCATGTGCTCGGGCTCTGCAGCACATTCCATTGGTCCTCTTGGCAGGTCTTGGAAGGGCAAAAGTGCTGTAGCCACTTCTTGTGCTGCAACTATATAAACTGTGCATGACCGCACGGCCATGCGCTAGTATTGTCTTGTAAATATGTGTGTGTGTTGTGAGTGAAAGTCGCTCTTTAAATAACCCTCCCTATTGAATGTCTGTTCGCGGAAGGTGTATGTTTGCTATCTAGCGCCCGACTTATCCAACAGCACGAAACACACATTACAGCGTCCTCTTGCTGTGTCCGCCTGTACGGCGCCGTGCGCTTGCCTTGCGCTTTCCATACCCAAGCCAGTGTGGTTGGTGGCGTCCGTCAGTGCGGCATTGCTCGCACTCCTGTGCATTTATATATTAATACTTAGTTTCCTTACACACCCAGTTGTGGTGTAGTGCCAGCGAGGGTCTAATCGGACTTCAATCCCAGTTGGGGTTAAGTACGCTGACTACTCGCTCGCGCTTTAGGTGCGGTGCCGCGATCCTGTGACGCAGCAGGATTGCTCCCTTCACGCTGGGTGAGGTTGAACCCACGTGTATATACTTTAGTGTACCGCCATATAGTCTGTATTTACTAGCAGCAGGTTTTCACCTGCACGGTGGACCCCGGACTGCGAACGCATCTATATCACCTTTCTTGGTGCGTTCCGCCAGTCCTAACAGAATACTAGCACCAGGGTCTGGCTAGTAAATGATGGACGATCAGCGTTCACAGCGGTACATCCAGCAGCTGGAGGGAAGGTTGGCGGCTCTTGAGCGTTCAACTTCAGCTGTGGATGTCACTGCTGTCGCTGTTCAGGCTGCTAGTGTTGCTGCAGCCACCTTGTCCACTGCCGCTCCTGTCCCGATTCTAACTCGCCTCCCGCTTCCAGAAAAATTCTCTGGTGACAGTAAGTCTTGCAGGGGTTTCGTGAGTCAGTGCTCTATCCATCTCGAGCTTCTGGCCTCTCGTTTCCCTACAGAGCGGGCTAAGGTGGGATTTATAGTGTCTCTTCTGTCGGACAGAGCATTGCAGTGGGCTACGCCGCTATGGGAGCGTAGCGATCATGTGGTGCAGAGTGCTCCGTTGTTTCTGAGCACTCTGAAACAGGTCTTTTTAGGACCTCGTGTCACCCATGATACGGCGCTCCAATTGTTGGCATTGACTCAGGGCTCGTCCTTGGTCAGTCATTTTGCCGTCCACTTCCGCACCTTAGCATCTGAGCTGGAGTGGTCGGATAAAGCCCTCATTCCTATATTTTGGAGGGGGCTGGCTGACCACGTTAAGGACGCCCTGGCCACTAGGGAGATTCCCGCCACACTGGAGGAATTAATTACTCTATCCACTCGTATTGATCTCCGTTTTCACGAGCGGAGGTTAGAGTGAGCCCAGTGTAGGCAGAGGTTTCGGCTGGCTCCCACCTTCGCCAAACCTTTGGAATCTCCAGACCAGTCTCCTGAGCCCCATGAGCCTGTGGTAGAGTCTCGAGCAGGATCTAAGTCCCGGACCGCTCGTGCACTCCAGATTTGTCATCTTTGCCAACAGTCTGTACATCTTGCCTCTAGATGTCTCCAGCGGTCGAGGAAACGTCAGCGTCTAGTGGTAGTTGGTGGAGGTGCACTAGACACGGCGACGTTTGCCTCCAAATTGTCCTTTAAGGGGACAATAACATTGGGCTCATCCTCTCACTCGGTGGAACTCTGCGTGGATTCTGGGGCGGAGGGCAATTTTATGTCTTCAGCCTTCGCCCAACGTCACACAATTCCTCTGGTCATGCTATCTCAACCAGTAACGGTACGAGTGGTGAATGGGTCGACACTGCCCACACAGATTACACATCAAACTATCCCTTTTACTCTGTCCATGTCACCATCTCATCAGGAGATTATATCTCTGCTCATCATTCCTGAGGGAATTGATGAGGTTCTCTTGGGGATACCTTGGTTACGGTATCACTCTCCTCACATCGAGTGGTCCTCAGGCAGAATTCTGGGATGGGGTGAATCTTGTGGGAACAGGTGTCATCGAGAGTGCGTTCAGGTTACTACTACAGAGGTACCCGCAGATCTCTCCTCTCTCCCCAAGCAATATTGGTCTTATGCAGACGTATTCTCCAAAAAGGCAGCGGAGACTCTTCCGCCCCATCGCCCCTATGACTGTCCTATTGATCTCTTGCCTGGTGCTGAGCCTCCCCGGGGTCGAGTCTATCCATTATCTCTCCCGGAAACGGAGGCAATGTCTCAGTACATACAAGAGAATCTGGCAAGAGGGTTCATCAGGAAGTCAGTGTCACCTGCTGGGGCAGGGTTCTTTTTCGTGCAGAAGAAGAATGGAGAACTACGTCCATGCATAGACTACAGGGGTCTTAATGCTATCACAGTTAAGAACAAGTACCCTTTGCCGTTGATATCTGAGCTTTTCGATAGGCTTCGGGGAGCTAGAGTGTTTACTAAACTAGATCTGCGGGGTGCTTATAACCTGATTCGCATCCGTGAGGGGGATGAGTGGAAAACGGCATTTAACACCAGAGATGGGCACTATGAGTATCTGGTGATGCCCTTCGGGCTCTGTAATGCACCTGCCGTTTTCCAAGACTTTGTCAACGACATCTTCCGGGATATGCTTTCCACCTCGGTTGTAGTCTATCTGGATGATATTCTCATCTTTTCTCCAGATATTGACTCCCACCGGAGAGATGTTGGCAGAGTCTTCGACCTCCTACGGGCAAACTCTCTTTATGCAAAGTTGGAGAAGTGTATGTTTGAGCAGGAGTCCTTACCTTTCCTGGGCTATATCATCTCCGCCCAGGGATTGGCTATGGATCCTGCCAAACTACAGGCTGTGATGGACTGGCAAGAGCCCCATTCTCTTAAAGCGGTGCAGCGCTTTATGGGGTTCATAAACTATTACCGCCAGTTCATTCCCCACTTCTCAACTCTGGTAGCTCCCTTGGTAGCCCTCACCAAGAAGGGAGCGAATCCCAAATTGTGGTCGGAAGAGGTCTCCAAGGCCTTCACTTCTATTAAGTCCCACTTTGCTAGCGCTCCCATCTTACATCGTCCCGATGTGGATAAGCCATTCCTACTGGAGGTGGATGCCTCGTCCGTTGGTGCTGGAGCAGTCCTCTACCAAAAGGATGCTCAAGGTCGGAGGCATCCATGCTTCTTCTTCTCCAAGACCTTCACGCCATCGGAGAGGAACTACTCCATCGGGGACAGGGAGTTGCTAGCAATGAAGTTGGCCTTTTCGGAGTGGAGACACCTTCTGGAAGGTGAGCGGTTTCCCTTCCAAGTTTACACGGACCACAAAAATTTGGTCTATTTGCAGACAGCCCAGCGGCTAAATTCTCGCCAGGCCAGATGGTCCCTGTTCTTCTCCCGGTTCCACTTTTCCCTTCATTATCTCGCCGGGGAGAAGAATATCCGTGCTGACGCTCTCTCTCGCTCCCTTATGTTGACTGAGGAGGAGGAAGAGGAGCCTCGGCTTATTGTCCCTTCCGAGAGCCTGAGAACCGTGGCGCCGGTTTCGCTAGAGTCTGTGCCTCCGGGCAAGACTTTTGTGCCCATTAATTTGCGACCGGAGGTTCTCTCTTGGCCTCATTCGTCCAGGGTGGGTGGACACTTTGGGACAAAGAGGACATCTGAGCTACTGGCGAGGACGTACTGGTGGCCGCATATGGTCCGGGATGTCATGGATTATGTTCTGGCGTGTGTCTCCTGCGCCAAAAATAAATCTCCGCGTCAAAGGCCAGCTGGTTTGCTCTATCCCTTGCCAGTGGCAGATAGGCCCTGGGAGATGGTCGGGATGGACTTTGTTGTGGGTTTGCCCAAGTCTCGCGGCTGTACCATCATTTGGGTCATCACCGATCATTTCTCAAAAATGGTGCATTTGGTGCCGCTACCGCGGTTACCTTCTGCACGGGCCTTGGCAGCGTTGTTCATTAGACATATCTTCCGCCTGCATGGTATGCCAGACAAAATTGTCAGTGACCGGGGTCCCCAGTTTGCATCTCGGTTCTGGAGAGAGCTCTGTCGTCTTCTCAGTATTGAGTTGAATCTCTCTTCCGCTTATCATCCCGAGACGAATGGGTTGGTAGAGAGGGCCAACCAGACCTTGGTCACATACCTGCGACATTTTGTTTCAGCCAGGCAGGATGACTGGGCATCCTTGCTATCATGGGCAGAGTTTGCACTGAACAACGCCGTAGCCGACTCCACTGGACAAACCCCATTCCTCCTCAACTATGGTCAGCATCCACGGGTACCTGTGCCTATGCCCGTGTCTTCCGCCGACTCCAGGGTGGCAGACTGGGCTGTGGAGGCACGGGATATTTGGGACCGCACTCAGGATGCCATTCGGGCCTCTAAGGAGAGAATGAGGTCCTCCGCCGATGCTCATCGGCGCCCCGCTCCGACCTTTGCTCCTGGCGACTCCGCCCGTAACATCAGGCTGCGAGTTGAGTCCACTAAATTTGCTCCTCGCTACTTGGGCCCATTCAAGGTCCTCGAGCAGGTTAATCCTGTGGTCTATCGTTTGGCCCTTCCGCCACGCCTGGGTATCACCGACACCTTTCATGTGTCCCTCTTGAAACCCGTGTATATGTCCCGGTTTTCCGAGTCATCTGCTGGGACATCGGGTTCGTCTACGGACGATTATGAGGTGAACGCTATTTTGGGGTGCAAGGTGGTGCGTGGTAAAAAATTTTATTTGGTAGACTGGAAGGGTTATGGCCCCGAGGACAGGTCCTGGGAGCCTGTTGAGCACATTCGGGCTCCGCAGCTCATTGCTGCCTTCGAACGTAGCGAGGCCCAAGGAGGGGGGGCCCTAGGAGGGGGGGTAATGTTAGGAGTCGAGTTTCCTCTGCTGCACAGGGGGAATCTCGATCCGTCTCCGCTGCGTTCTCCCATTCTCCTCCAGCCGCAGTGGAGTCTGCTCAGCAGGGACGTCGATCCCAGCGTCTCGCTCAGTCTGACTCTGTGCGAAGAGTTGCTGCTGCTTCTCCAGTCTCTGCCATTAAAGTCAGTGCTGGTCAGCAGCGAGCGGACTTCTCTGGGACTAAGTCCTTGTCTGCACGTACTGAGCATGCCCAGGGTAAGATCTCCTGTTGGAGATCGAGGGTCATGTGCTCAGGCTCTGCAGCACATTCCATTGGTCCTCTTGGCAGGTCTTGGAAGGGCAAAAGTGCTGTAGCCACTTCCTGTGCTGTAACTATATAAACTGCGCATGACCGCACGGCCATGCGCTAGTATTGTCTTGTAAATATGTGTGTGTGTTGTGAGTGAAAGTCGCTCTTTAAATAACCCTCCCTATTGAATGTCTGTTCGCGGAAGGTGTATGTTTGCTATCTAGCGCCCGACTTATCCAACAGCACGAAACACACATTACAGCGTCCTCTTGCTGTGTCCGCCTGTACGGCGCCGTGCGCTTGCCTTGCGCTTTCCATACCCAAGCCAGTGTGGTTGGTGGCGTCCGTCAGTGCGGCATTGCTCGCACTCCTGTGCATTTATATATTAATACTTAGTTTCCTTACACACCCAGTTGTGGTGTAGTGCCAGCGAGGGTCTAATCGGACTTCAATCCCAGTTGGGGTTAAGTACGCTGACTACTCGCTCGCACTTTAGGTGCGGTGCCGCGATCCTGTGATGCAGCAGGATTGCTCCCTTCACGCTGGGTGAGGTTGAACCCACGTGTATATACTTTAGTGTACCGCCATATAGTCTGTATTTACTAGCAGCAGTTTTTCACCTGCACGGTGAACCCCGGACTGCGAACGCATCTATATCACCTTTCTTGGTGCGTTCCGCCAGTCCTAACAGCTAGTTGGTTCACCAAGATAGATCTTCGTGGTGCGTATAATCTTGTGCGTATTAAACAGGGCGATGAATGGAAAACAGCATTTAATACGCCCGAGGGCCATTTTGAGTACCTGGTTATGCCATTCGGGCTTTCTAATGCTCCATCAGTGTTTCAGTCTTTTATGCATGACATCTTCCGAGAGTACCTGGATAAATTCCTGATTGTATACTTGGATGATATTTTGGTCTTCTCGGATGATTGGGAGTCTCACGTGAAGCAGGTCAGAATGGTGTTCCAGGTTCTGCGTGCGAATTCTTTGTTTGTGAAGGGGTCAAAGTGTCTCTTTGGTGTTCAGAAGGTTTCATTTTTGGGGTTCATTTTTTCCCCTTCTACTATCGAGATGGACCCTGTTAAAGTTCAGGCCATTTATGATTGGACTCAGCCGACATCTCTGAAGAGTCTGCAAAAGTTCCTGGGCTTTGCTAATTTTTATCGTGGCTTCATCAATAATTTTTCTAGTATTGCTAAACCGTTGACTGAGTTAACCAAGAAGGGTGCTGATGTGGTCAATTGGTCTTCTGCTGCTGTGGAAGCTTTTCAAGAGATGAAGCGTCGTTTTTCTTCTGCCCCTGTGTTGTGCCAACCAGATGTTTCGCTCCCGTTCCAGGTCGAGGTTGATGCTTCTGAGATTGGAGCAGGGGCTGTTTTGTCACAAAGAAGTTCTGATGGCTCGGTGATGAAACCATGCGCCTTCTTTTCCAGGAAGTTTTCGCCTGCTGAGCGTAATTATGATGTTGGCAATCGAGAGTTGCTGGCCATGAAGTGGGCATTCGAGGAGTGGCGTCATTGGCTTGAAGGAGCTAGGCATCGCGTGGTGGTCTTGACTGATCACAAGAACTTGACTTATCTCGAGTCTGCCAAACGGTTGAATCCTAGACAGGCTCGTTGGTTGCTGTTTTTCTCCCGTTTTGACTTTGTGGTTTCATACCTTCCGGGCTCTAAAAATGTGAAGGCGGATGCCCTGTCTAGGAGTTTTGTGGCCGACTCTCCAGGTTTGTCTGAGCCGGCGGGTATTCTCAAAGAGGGGGTAATTTTGTCTGCCATCTCCCCTGATTTGCGGCGCGTGCTGCAAAAATTTCAGGCTAATAGACCTGACCGTTGCCCAGCGGAGAAACGGTTTGTCCCTGATAAATGGACGAGTAGAGTTATCTCCGAGATTCATTGTTCGGTGTTGGCTGGTCATCCTGGAATCTTTGGTACCAGAGATTTGGTGGCTAGATCCTTTTGGTGGCCGTCTCTGTCACGGGATGTGCGTTCGTTTGTGCAGTCCTGTGGGACTTGTGCTCGGGCTAAGCCCTGCTGTTCTCGTGCCAGTGGGTTGCTTTTGCCCTTGCCAGTCCCGAAGAGGCCCTGGACACATATCTCTATGGATTTTATTTCGGATCTCCCCGTCTCTCAAAAAATGTCGGTCATTTGGGTTGTTTGTGATCGCTTCTCTAAGATGGTCCATTTGGTACCCTTGTCTAAATTGCCTTCCTCCTCTGATTTGGTGCCATTGTTCTTCCAGCATGTGGTTCGTTTACATGGCATTCCGGAGAACATCGTTTCTGACAGAGGTTCCCAGTTTGTTTCGAGGTTTTGGCGAGCCTTTTGTGCTAGGATGGGCATTGATTTGTCTTTTTCCTCGGCTTTCCATCCTCAGACAAATGGCCAGACTGAACGAACCAATCAGACCTTGGAAACATATCTGAGATGTTTTGTTTCTGCCGATCAGGATGATTGGGTGTCCTTTTTGCCTTTGGCTGAGTTCGCCCTTAATAATCAGGCCAGCTCGGCTACTTTGGTTTCGCCGTTTTTCTGCAATTCTGGTTTCCATCCTCGTTTCTCTTCAGGGCAGGTTGAGTCTTCTGACTGTCCTGGTGTGGATACTGTGGTGGATAGGTTGCAGCGGATTTGGACTCATGTGGTGGACAATTTGACATTGTCTCAGGAGAAGGCTCAACGTTTCGCTAACCGCAGGCGCTGTGTGGGTCCCCGACTTCGTGTTGAGGAATTTGGTTTGGTTGTCATCTCGTTATATTCCTATGAAAGTTTCCTCTCCTAAGTTTAAGCCTCGTTTCATTGGTCCGTATAGGATTTCTGAGGTTCTTAATCCTGTGTCTTTTCGTTTGACCCTTCCAGCTTCTTTTTCCATCCATAACGTATTCCATAGGTCATTGTTGCGGAGATACGTGGTACCTGTGGTTCCATCCGTTGATCCTCCTGCCCCGGTTTTGGTTGAGGGGGAGTTGGAGTATATAGTGGAGAAGATTTTGGATTCTCGTATTTCGAGACGGAAACTCCAGTACCTGGTTAAGTGGAAGGGTTATGGTCAGGAAGATAATTCCTGGGTCTTTGCCTCTGATGTTCATGCTGCCGATCTGGTTCGTGTCTTTCATTTGGCTCATCCTGGTCGGCCTGGGGGCTCTGGTGAGGGTTCGGTGACCCCTCCTCAAGGGGGGGTACTGTTGTGAATTCTGTGGTCAAGCTCCCTCCTGTGGTCATGACTGAGTGGTACTTCGGCTGGTTCTGTCTATGAGCTTCCTCTGGTAGATGTGAGTGGGGCTGCGATTTCTGAGTTTCCTTCCTCAGGTGACGAGGTTAAGTCGTTAGGTGCTGCTCTATTTAACTCCACCTAGTTCTTTGTTCCTGGCCTCCAGTCAATGTTCCAGTATTGGTCTTGCTTTCTCCTGGATCGTTCTTGTGGCCTGTCTGCCCTGCATAAGCTAAGTTTTGCTTGTGTTACTTTTGTTTCCTATATTTTCTGTCCAGCTTGCTATATTGGTTTTTCTTGCTTGCTGGAAGCTCTGAGACGCAGAGGGAGCACCTCCGTACCGTTAGTCGGTGCGGAGGGTCTTTTTGCCCCCTCTGTGTGGTTGTTTGTAGGTTTTTGCGTTGACCGCAAAGCTATCTTTCCTATCCTCGGTCTATTCAGTAAGTCGGGCCTCACTTTGCTAAAATCTATTTCATCTCTGTGTTTGTATTTTCATCTTAACTCACAGTCATTATATGTGGGGGGCTGCCTTTCCTTTGGGGAATTTCTCTGAGGCAAGGTAGGCTTATTTTTCTGTCTTCAGGGCTAGCTAGTTTCTCAGGCTGTGCCGAGTTGCATAGGGAGCGTTAGGCGCAATCCACGGCTACCTCTAGTGTGGTATGATAGGATTAGGGATTGCGGTCAGCAGAGTTCCCACATCTCAGAGCTCGTCCTATGTTAGTAACTATCAGGTCACTTTGTGTGCTCTTAACCACTAGGTCCATTGTGGTTCTGAATCACCTGTTCATAACAGGTACCTGTCCGACCTATACCCAGGAGGCACAGTGGCAACTCCCAGAGGCTGGGGCATGCTAGAGTCCCTATAAACCGCCTCAAGCCACCAGTCATACGGGTTTGTCCTATCCTATCTGAGGGACAGAGAGAGAGACATAACATCTATAACATCTGTGAGGACCTTATGAGAAGCTTAGCAGTAAGGGACTCCAACACTGCAGTGCAAAGGGAGGCTACTGATTTCCACCTGGATAAGGGGACTCTGGATTTGCCTCCAAACCGGCCAGACTCTGCCTGCCCTGCGGTCTAGTACCCTGGACTGTGGATGCTGAAGCCTTCAGTAAAGGTAAAGAGACTTCAACCTTGTGTTCTTCACTGCGCCTCACACCATCCACCATCTACACACTGGAAAGCCCTGGGGATACAGTTCACCTGTGGGAAGGTATACCATCTAGCTGCCATAACATGACCCCCTTAAAACAGCGTCGGTCATCCTGACCAAATACCACAGGTGGCATCACAAACATTATCCCTTTAAAGACCCTTCCCTTTAATACAGACATCCCAGGACCACGGATTGGGTCAGCCACCGTGACATCCCCCTGTGAACCGAAGGACCCGGTACCGAGTACCCTGCTGCCCTGACGGGGTGGTCCATTCAGATTGTACAAAGGCAGAGACAGTGACACCAGCACTGATTGGGGACCATCATCACAAGTCACAACACCGCATCACAGCCCCGTGGAGAACGAGTGCCAACACCGTGGGAACGGCATCGGCACGGGAGGTGAGTATAGGCTTAATTATTTTATCGGTGCTGAACATTTAGTTTAAGACGGAGTTGTCTTAGGTAGTGGAAAGCCCCTATAATGAATCAGGCCATAAAGTACTGTAGCTTAGCTTCTTTTTAATTTGTTTATTATTTTGCTGTTTAGGCTAATATATGTCATACTCAAAACAGGATTGGCTTTAAAAAAGCTGAGTATAGGCCATACAGTTATATTAGTTTGTCATCCCTTCAGGACCCATAAGACAAAAAATATGATTCCATTCAGTAATAGCAAACAAGAGATTTTTACAAAAGGAGTTGAAGTTTTCACTGACAATCAATATACCCTAATCAGAAGGGAAAAAAATGACCCTATTAGTAAATTTAGCTAAGGTAAAGCATATATTTATTTTTTTATGTCTATATACTGGCAAAGTCTTAAACGGGTTGTCCATGATTACAAAGACTGGTATTGCAATTCAGCTTCATTGAAGTGAATGGGGATACTCTCCAATGCCATACATTAGCTTTGCACAGGTGTGGCACTGATCATGAAGAAATCAGAAATTAGCATTTACATTCGTCTCTATCTTAAATGGTTGCTAGCTTGTCCCAGATACATTACTGCTTATTTTATAACAAATTGTTAGATGTGGGATGAAACCTGCAGGAAGTTCATAAAAACACAGAGAGAATAAAAACTCTATGCCAACGGTTTCAGTTACATTTCTTGCAAGGAAAAGAAAAAGAATGCTTGTGTTTTGTAGGATATATGGTAATGTACACCAAAGTTTAACTGTAGCTATAGAAACCCATGAGATGCAATGGAGCCTGAGGATTATGATTGGCAGCACATATTATACTCACTGTCATACATTATTACACACGTACATATCATTAATGAATTCTTATACTATGGCATGCCTGGACAAAGGAACTGTTTACAATGTAAATGATTTATCCTGAATTTATTTAGAACATCTTTTTTCCAAATGCAGAAAAAAAAAATCATCTTTGTGATAGATCATTGTTCCCCGTGACATTTCCAGATATCAAATCAATTTCCAAATAGGAAATAGAAGTGAAGAGCAGAGTAGCTGAATAATTGGCGTAGCTCAGATGTAGCAAAATCACAGAGCTCACAGTTTATTATAACTCATGTACACAATAACTTTGTAATTCCATTTGCTTTACTTCATATAATGTCTTATAAGAGCATAGATTGGCTGCGAGGAAGGTTCTGTATCTGTTCGAAAACTGTTGACTTTTTCCAATCAAAACTAGCAAAATTATGAAGACAGATCTGCAGTATAATACAGGGTGTAATTCAGGATCAAAACGAGATAAGTAATATATTTACAAAGTTTCTAAAATGACTTGTCCCACAAAGTTCATTTTAATCAATAGATCTTGGAATAAATAAAAAAAATGTTCCTGTGCTGAGATAATCTTATAAATCTTCCCCTGCTGTGTACTGTGTAATGTCTGTATCTGACCATACAGGAACATGGGCTGGTCATACTGCAGCTCCTGGGCAGGGGAGGACACAAAAAATAATATACATACATTACTGCATAGGATTGCAAATGATTGTTTCTGTGAGGTAAAACATTGCTTAAAAACAGGCAGAAAAACGTTTTACATCACAGAAAGAATAATTTGCGATCCCATGCTGTCCTGCGCATATACTCTCTTTTGTTTCCTTCCCTGCCCAGGAGCTGTGATATGATCAGACCATGTCCCTGTAGGGTCAGACACGGCCATAAGGGTACCGTCACACAGTGCAATTTTGATCGCTACGACGGCACGATTCGTGACGTTCGAGCGATATAGTTACGATATCGCAGTGTCTGACACGCTCCTGCGATCAGGGACCCACTGAGAATCGTACGTCGTAGCAGATCGTTTGAAACTTTCTTTCGTCGTCTAGTGTCCCGCTGTGGCGGCATGATCGCATGGTGTAACATATATCGTATACGATGTGCGCATAGTAACCAACGGCTTCTACATCGCACATACGTCATGAAATTATCGCTCCAGCGTCGTACATTGCAAAGTGTGACAGCAGTCTACGACGCTGGAGCGATATTGTTACGATGCTGGAGCGTCACGGATCGTACCGTCGCAGCGATCAAAATGCCACTGTGTGACGGTACCCTTACACAGTACACAGCAGGGGCACATTGATAAGATTATCTCAGCACAGGAACATTTTTTTAGCACATCCATTTGTGAAAATTATTATTATTCCAAAATCTAGTGATTTCCCCTTTTTTGGTGTCTGCTACTGGTTTACTGATTAGTCAATTACAAAAGCTTTTTCTGAAACCATCCTAAACGTATCCTCCTTTTTGCTGGTGACAAAGCAAGAGTTCTGTTTTGAGCAATAAGAAGTTATGGCTTCTCAACAAAGAAAGAAAAATGTGACCTTTAAGGGGACTATAACTGGTTTGCTAATTACAAAATGATTATCCAATTACAAAGGCTTTTTATCAAGCCATCCAAATAGTATGCACCTTTTTCTGTAGAAAACCAGGAGTACTGTTTTGACTGTGAAGAATAGGGTTGAGCGACCTTGACTTTTTTAGGGTCGAATCGGGTTTCGCGAAACCCGACTATCTCAAAAGTCAAGTCGAGTGAAATCGGCCGACTGTGGCGAAAAGTCGAGGATCGACCGAAACACGAAACCCTATGCAAAGTTAATGGGATTTTTTTTTTTTTTTCTCTCTCTCTCTCTCTCTACTGAAAAGCTAGTGTTACACATTGCAAATCGCTACAGCGCAAAAGACAACATAGCGATGTGCGTCCACGCCCCTAAGACCTATGTCATCACTCTGCCCACGCTCCTTCATTGGCTGAAAAAATGGCGCCAATCGCGTCATACCAAACGCGACTTTGGCGCGAAAGTCGCGTACCGCATGGCCGACCCCACACAGGGATCGGGACGGGTTTCATGAAACCCGACTTTGCCAAAAGTCGGCGACTTTTGAAAATGAACTATCCGTTTCGCTCAACCCTAGTGAAGCAGTTTTGGCTTGTCACAAAGCTTTTAAAAAATTAACCCAATTTAGGCTATGTGCACACGTTGCGGATTAGGCTTAGGAATTTCTGGTGCGGATTCTGCCTCTCCTGGCAGAAAATGCACCTGCAGATTTGTTGCGTTTTTTGTCCGGTTCCACAGCGTTTTTTGTGCGATTTTGCTGCGGTTTTCTTGCGGATTTGCTGCGTTTTTACCCCTGCGGTTTTCTATAATGGAATGGGTACAAAAACGCTGCAGATTCACAAAAAAGAAGTGACATGCTACTTCTTTTAAACTGCAGCGGATTTTCCGCAAAGTGTGCACAGCATTTTTTTTTCTCATTGATTAACATTGTACTGTAAATCAATTGCGGATCTGCAACGTTTCTGCACTGCAAAAAATGCTGCGGATCCGCAGAGAATCCGCAACATGTGCACATACCCTTAAAGCTGTTTCATGTTTGTGTACCCTCAAGAGAAAGTAATCAGAGCAAAAAAAGAGAAAGGTAAATAAAAATATAACTTTTACTTACTACAGTGGTGGCCAAAAGTATTGACACCTCTGCAATTCTGTCAGATAATACTCAGTTTCTTCCTGAAAATGATTGCAATCACAAATTCTTTGGTATTATTATCTTCATTTAATTTGTCTTAAATGATAAAACACAAAAGAGAATGAAGCAAAAAGCAAAACATTGATCATTTCACACAAAACTCCAAAAATGGGCCAGACAAAAGTATTGGCACCCTCAGCCTCATACTTAGGTGCACAACCTTTAGCCAAAATAACTGTGACCAACCACTTCCCGTAACCATCAATGAGTTTCTCACAATGCTCTGCTGGAATTTTAGACCATTCTTCTTTGGCAAACTGCTCCAGGTCCCTGATATTCGAAGGGTGCCTTCTCCAAACTGCCATTTTTAGATATCTCCACAGGCGGTCTATGGGATTCACGTCTGGACTCATTGCTGGCCACCTTAGAAGTCTCCAGTGCTTTATTTAAAACCATTTTCTAGTGCTTTTTGAAGTGTGTTTTGGGTCATTGTCCTGCTGGATGACCCATGACCTCTGAGGGAGACCCAGCTTTCTCAAACTGAGCCCTACATTATGCTGGAAAATTTGTTGGTAGTCTTCAGACTTCATAAAGCCATGCACACGGTCAAGTAGTCCAGTGCCAGAGGCAACAAAGCAACCCCAAAACATCAGGGAACCTCCGCCATGTTTGACTCTAGGGACTGTGTTCTTTTCTTTGAATGCCTCTTTTTTTCTCCTGTAAACTCTATGTTGATGCCTTTGCCCAAAAAGCTCTACTTTTGTCTCATCTGACCAGAGAACATTCTTCCAAAACGTTTTAGGCTTTTTCAGGTAAGTTTTGGCAAACTCCAGCCTGGCTTTTTTATGTCTCGGGGTAAGAAGTGGGGTCTTCCTGGGTCTCCTACCATACAGTCCCTTTTCATTCAGACGCCGACGGATAGTACGAGTTGACACTGTTGTACCCTCGGACTGCAGGGCAGCTTGAACTTGTTTGGATATTAGTCGAGGTTCTTTATCCAACATCCGCACAATCTTGCGTTGAAATCTCTTGTCAATTTTTCTTTTCCGTCCACATCTAGGGAGGTTAGCCACAGTGCCATGGGCTTTAAACTTCTTGATGACACTGCGCACGGTAGACACAAGAACATTCAGGTCTTTGGAGATGGACTTGTAGCCTTGAGATTGCTCATGCTTCCTCATAATTTGGTTTCTCAAGTCCTCAGACAGTTCTTTGACCTTCTTTCTTTTCTCCATGCTCAATGTGGTACACACAAGGACACAGGACAGCGGTTGAGTCTACTTTAATCCATGTCAACTGGCTGCAAGTGTGATTTAGTTATTGCCAACACCTGTTAGGTGCCACAGGTAAGTTACAGGTGCTGTTAATTACACAAATTATAGAAGCATCACAATATTTTTCGAACAGTGCCAATACTTTTGTTCACCCCCTTTATTATGTTTGGTGTGGAATTATATCCAATTTGGCTTTAGGACAATTCTTTTTATGTTTTTTCATTTAAGACAAATTAAATGAAGATTATAATAACAAAGAATTCGTGTTTGCAATCATTTTCAGGAAAAAACTGAGTATTATCTGACAGAATTGCAGGGGTGTCAATACTTTTGGCCACAACTCTATATATTAAAATTGAAGCCGCACAATATTAAACAATTGGTGATCATATACCAAAGCAATTATCTGCCATCTATAGATATTTAGATTTAAATCAGATATTAGGAATATCAATGACATATTCTGATCAGATAAAGTAAGGCTGTCATGAATCATTAAAGGATTTGTGGCAGCTCTGGGTCTGCTGAAGTTTAAATAGTTTTTACCTTTGGTCCAGCAAGAGTTAATGTCAGTCTCTTGCTGGCAGTTTCTTTTTGGATGGTCAGCTGATGGTTGGTAACCACTCCCACCTCTGTTTAAAGAGTCACATGACCTGTTGGTTATAGAGTTACTTATATGCAGACCAGCTAGGTGTTCGGAGTTCTCCTTTGGCTGTGCTATTGTCTCTGTTGGAGCCCTTTTTATCTGGTGCCATTTACTATGCTGCGGTGGAGCTTAGCAGCAGTTTCTGAGCTAAGTTGTATTCTTTCTGTCAGCCACTTGTTAGTCTCTTTCCCTGTGTAATATTACCTGCAGTGGCAAGGCTCCTTACCAGCCAGTGTGCTAGCCAGGGTTAGTAGAAGTGATAGCCAGGGACTGGGAACGTGATGGCGGCGGAGGGAGAAGGACCCGCATAGGGCAGTACGGGAGCTTAGGGACAGGCACAGGTTGGTGTCAGGAGGCATCCCCCTCTCCCTACTGTTAGAGCCTTCCTCTCCCTTTATCATCCCGTTGTACATACAGTATATATGACATGTCATCCGCCGGACATACCCATGTCCGTTTGGGACATTATAACTGAGCAGCACCATTTTACTGAGTCCCTATGTACTTACCTTGAGGAAGACACATTCCTGTGTCGATACGCATGGGTCCATGTACCCACATGATCAGATTGCTTGCCTTAAAGGGATGACCACCTAACTGAAATAGGGTTAAGTATGGGCTGACCTTGATCCATATATATGCTCCTTTGGAGAACCTTCGAAGAGGTATAAACATCTACTGTTTGGATTATGTTATAATTTACTTTATTATTATTTATGGATACCATTTAATAACAGTGGCAATAGCATATGTATACATTGTTTTATTGCACATGGTATATACTTCATCTCATTTTTGATTGGACTATTTATAATCCTTTTGTTGATTTATAGCAAGCAATTTATTATTTATGTATCATTGAGTTGTGGATCTATCAGTATTTGACTCTGTATTATGCATCTTTTTCTCAGTGCAATATCCATTTGGGATTTTTAAGTGTTTTTAAATGAATTATATGTTGCTTCTCAATAAAATTTGTAATTTTTATGGTGATCCATTCTTGTCTGCATATACTTTTTCTTCTTATTTGTGGTTTATGTCTTGTATATGCAGTAGGGGATCCCAATAAGATGTATTTGATAGATGGTGCCGGCATGCATATTTCATAAGTTGTATTCTTTCTGTCAGTCCCTTGTTAGTCTCTTTTCCTGTGTAATATTACCTGCAGTGGCAAGGTTATTGTCCTTGCCAGCCAGTGCACTAGCCAGGGTTAGTAAAGGTGACAGCCAGGGACTAGGCACGTGATGGCAGCGGGGGGAAGAACCTGCATAGGGAGTTAGGGTAGCTTAGGGACAGGCACAGGTTGGGGTCAGGAGATGTTCCATGCCCCTCTCCCTAGCATTAGGGCCTTCCTCTCTCTCTCTCATCCCATTGTAGGAATATATTGTGACGTCTGCCGGACATACCCCGTGTCCATTTGGGCCTTTCGGGACAAAGGTATAGTGACCGAATCAGATAAAAACCACAGTAAACACAAATAAACAATGGTTATTTAAGGGTTAAGATGCTTGATAAAAGTAATGACAGTGATCAGACCCTAAAAAAGTCCATCTACCCCAACTAATGAACAAAAATCAAGAAAAAATAGGTTATAATAATAAGAGAGCACGTTTTCCAGCATAAGTAGTATGTCTGGCACTATAACACACAGTGAGTATGCAGGAGAGGAACGTGGCTGCAGTAGGAGAAGCACGATAGCTAGATAGACGATAGATTGGACAGGCAGTTAGACCAGATTATAACCAGCAATGGCAGCCCTGTCAGCAGCAATATAGTCTAGCACTATGAAACACCATTGACAGCTAGGAAATGTGTGGCTGGCAGGTCAGTGAAGTGATTGCAGGAAGAGCAGGACAGTTGAAATTTAAGATACCTCAAGTAAGGAGATGGGTGGCAGTTTACAACCAGGAATGGCGGCCACAAGCAGCAGCAGCAGTACTACAGTCTAAATAGCATGCTAGCTTAGTGCGATCAATCGGCATTGGCGGAAGTAGAACTGTGTAGAAGACAATCAATGGACAGTCAGGCAAACAGATAGTATGGTCAATGTAATAATTGGCATCAGCCATTGGTGCACTAAAGTCTGCATTCATCCATGTCTGATTTAATTTTGACAAATTTTACATTTTCCACTTCTGTAGTGGATAACCTGGTTCACTTTGGAGTGCCAAATCCACCATCCATGCTGAACATCATCTCTGACATTACACTGGAGAGTGGACATGATAGTAAGCTGAGCCACCATTTTTCCCAGCAAATAATGATGCACTACTATGTATAGTACAGGCAATTAGACAATTTCAGCTTCAAGTCCCCCTATTAAATACGGTAAAAAGTTTAAAAAAAAGTTTTTAAAATTATAAAAAAACACAAGTTCAAAATCACCCTTTTTTATTTAAAAATAAAACACTAATAAAATATAAAATACACATATTTGTTTTCTCTGCTTTTTTCAAAGTATGATCTATCAAAATATAAAATAAATTAATCCAATCAGTAAATGGCATAACTAGAAAACCTCAGAATTACATTTCATGGCAGCCGCAACGTTGCAATAAAAGGTTACCAAAACATCGTATTTACCCCAAAATAATATCAGTAAAAAGTCAGTTCAGGGTACAAAAAACAAACCCTCACACAGCCCCACTTCTCAAAAATTTTAAGTGTTACGGGTCTCGAAAAATGATGACTAGAGTTGAGCGACCTTGACCTTTTTAGAGTCGAGCCGGGTTTCGCGAAACCCGACTATCTCAAAAGTCGGGTCGAGTGAAATCGGCCGATTATGACGTAAAGTCGGGATCGACCGAAACACGAAACCCAATGCAAGTCAATGGGGCAGCATAGTCGGCAGTGAGTGGGGGCCAGGAAAACACCTAGAGTGCCCATTTTAATGTCAAAACCATCCATTCTTCTTAATGAAGCTTGTCAAGCGTAATTTACCTTATAATAATTGGAAGGCATTTGAAATTGGGGGTCATTTGGCTAAAGTTGTGGTGGGTAGGGCTGGTTCAAGTAATTAGTGGGCCCAGGAAATCTGGACCACGTCACGGCAGTGGAGCAGGGAGAGGTAAGTATTTCAACTTTGCAAGTGCTGTGAACCTGAGCAAGCAGGGGGGGCCCACTCGTTGGCATTGGCACTGGCACAGGGCCCCTCAAAGTACAGCGGTGTGTTTGCACGGCGGGGGCGCCTCCCACCGGCAGCAACACTTTTGCGTACTATGAGATGAAGGAACCTGCACTTTCATCTGCACCTTCCTCTTTGTCCCCGTGTAAGGTGGTATGGTATGCGGGAAGAGCAACCTGACTTTCAGCAGGGTCACAATGTTGTTGTGTAGCGTGCACGGGGAATGTTGCGTTATGGGTCAATGTACCAGCAGACTCATCTATCACTGGCTGGGCAATGGGCAGGATGAGGAGGAAACACAGATATAGGCCCAAAGAATAAAGTTGGCTAAATGCAGTTCAAAATTGGTAACACAGGAATAACCAGGGGGCATTGCAGTGGAGGACAACTGGAATGAGAGGCTGACACAGAGAGTAGGCCAAATCAGTAAGTAGTCGAAATGCAGTTCAAAATTGGCAACCGTAGTAAACAGGCGGCACAGCTTTGTTCAGTGGAGGAGAACAGCAAGGAGTGGCAGACACCGATAGTAGGCCCCAACCCAACTAGTAGGCAAAATGCAGTCTAACATTAACAACTACTTAACGAGCGCCTGAAAACGGAATTTCAGGACAGGAAACCAGGAGAACAGCAAGGAGTGGCAGACACTGATAGTAGGCCCCAAACCAACTAGTACGCCAAATGCAGTTGTTCCGTTTAACCACAATTTAATGAGAGCCTGAAGATAGAAGTTCAGGAAAGGCAACCTGGAGAACACCTTGGAGTGGAACACACCATCTCTCTACACCCCATACCCAATTTGTAGGCCTAATGCAGTGTAGTTTCCAAGAACTACTAAACGAGAGCCGGAAGATCGAAGCTCAGGAAAGGCAACCTGGAGAACACCTTGGAGTGGAACACACCATCTCTCTACACCCCATACCCAATTTGTAGGCCTAATGCAGTGTAGTTTCCAACAACTACTAAACGAGAGCATGAAGATCGAAGCATTGGCGAGGAAACCTGGGGAACACCTTGGAGTGGAACACACCATCTCTCTACACCCCATACCCAATCTGTAGGCCTAATGCAGTGTAGTTTCCAAGAACTACTAAACGAGAGCATGATGATCGAAGCATTGGCGAGGAAACCTGGGGAACACCTTGGAGTGGAACACACCATCTCTCTACAGTGGAACACACCATCTCTCTACACCCCATACCCAATTTGTAGGCCTAATGCAGCGTAGTTTCCAACAACTACTAAACGAGAGCCGGAAGATCGAAGCTCAGGAAAGGCAACCTGGGGAACACCTTGGAGTGGAACACACCATCTCTCTACACCCCATACCCAATTTGTAGGCCCAATGCAGCGTAGTTTCCAACAACTACTAAACGAGAGCCGGAAGATCGAAGCTCAGGAAAGGCAACCTGGGGAACACCTTGGAGTGTAACAAACCCTCTCTCTACACCACGGAAGGGCTGATTCTTAGGAAGGAAGGCTGTCGGAAAGAAGCAGGGCGCGTCCGAGGGTGATTATATTCTTATTAGGTATATACTCACCCTCGGACGCGCCCTGCTTCTTTATTTGTAATGAATGTTTATTTGCAATGTGGTTTTGACTTACTCTATTTTTTTGGTAAATAATGATTTTATTATTTTCATTGTTTTGCATCTTCTTGGCAATAATATAAAGAAGACGCGACAGGACAACACTCGGTGGATGCCATATCTGTGTTTAAAATTGAAAAAACCTTTCAGTTAACTACTTGCAGGAGAAAGTTATTGTAGCTGGTGGCCATTTTTAGTACTGTACCAGATTTTTGTTGTATGTGTTTGTTTTTAATGTTAAAATGTCTGCATTTGATATCTCTCCAGTATTTTCTTTTTTATAAGCAAAATACTTATTTTTATATTTTCTGATGTTGGTTCCAGGGGTACACGGGCAGCAGTGGTGTGGTCAGTGGAGGCCTAGTGGAAGGAGTGACCGCAGACAGGCATCGAAGGCCTAAAATAATAACACATGGCTGTAGGCAATTTTAAATTGGTTCCAGGGGTACACGGGCAGCAGTGGTGTGGTCAGTGGAGGCCTAGTGGAAGGAGTGACCGCAGACAGGCATCGAAGGCCTAAAATAATAACACATGGCTGTAGGCAATTTTAAATTGGTTACAGGGGTACACGGGCAGCAGTGGTGTGGTCAGTGGAGGCCTAGTGGAAGGAGTGACCGCAGACAGGCATCGAAGGCCTAAAATAATAACACATGGCTGTAGGCAATTTTAAATTGGTTCCAGGGGTACACGGGCAGCAGTGGTGTGGTCAGTGGAGGCCTAGTGGAAGGAGTGACCGCAGACAGGCATCGAAGGCCTAAAATAATAACACATGGCTGTAGGCAATTCTAAATTGGTTACAGGGGTACACGGGCAGCAGTGGTGTGGTCAGTGGAGGCCTAGTGGAAGGAGTGACCGCAGACAGGCATCGAAGGCCTAAAATAATAACACATGGCTGTAGGCAATTTTAAATTGGTTCCAGGGGTACACGGGCAGCAGTGGTGTGGTCAGTGGAGGCCTAGTGGAAGGAGTGACCGCAGACAGGCATCGAAGGCCTAAAATAATAACACATGGCTGTAGGCAATTTTAAATTGGTTCCAGGGGTACACGGGCAGCAGTGGTGTGGTCAGTGGAGGCCTAGTGGAAGGAGTGACCGCAGACAGGCATCGAAGGCCTAAAATAATAACACATGGCTGTAGGCAATTTTAAATTGGTTCCAGGGGTACACGGGCAGCAGTGCCCTGGTCAGTGTAGTAGTAGTTGAAAGAATGGACCGCAGACAGGCATCGAAGGCCTAAAATAAAAAAATTGGGCTGGCTGTAGGCAATTTTAAATTGGTTCCAGGGGTACACGGGCAGCAGTGGTGTGGTCAGTGGAGGCCTAGTGGAAGGAGTGACCGCAGACAGGCATCGAAGGCCTAAAATAATAACACATGGCTGTAGGCAATTTTAAATTGGTTCCAGGGGTACACGGGCAGCAGTGGTGTGGTCAGTGGAGGCCTAGTGGAAGGAGTGACCACAGACAGGCATCGAAGGCCTAAAATAATAACACATGGCTGTAGGCAATTTTAAATTGGTTCCAGGGGTACACGGGCAGCAGTGCCCTGGTCAGTGTAGTAGTAGTTGAAAGAATGGACCGCAGACAGGCATCGAAGGCCTAAAATAATAAAATTGGGCTGGCTGTAGGCAATTTTAAATTGGTTCCAGGGGTACACGGGCAGCAGTGGTGTGGTCAGTGGAGGCCTAGTGGAAGGAGTGACCGCAGACAGGCATCGAAGGCCTAAAATAATAACACATGGCTGTAGGCAATTTTAAATTGGTTCCAGGGGTACACGGGCAGCAGTGGTGTGGTCAGTGGAGGCCTAGTGGAAGGAGTGACCGCAGACAGGCATCGAAGGCCTAAAATAATAACACATGGCTGTAGGCAATTTTAAATTGGTTACAGGGGTACACGGGCAGCAGTGGTGTGGTCAGTGGAGGCCTAGTGGAAGGAGTGACCGCAGACAGGCATCGAAGGCCTAAAATAATAACACATGGCTGTAGGCAATTTTAAATTGGTTCCAGGGGTACACGGGCAGCAGTGCCCTGGTCAGTGTAGTAGTAGTTGAAAGAATGGACCGCAGACAGGCATCGAAGGCCTAAAATAAAAAAATTGGGCTGGCTGTAGGCAATTTTAAATTGGTTCCAGGGGTACACGGGCAGCAGTGGTGTGGTCAGTGGAGGCCTAGTGGAAGGAGTGACCGCAGACAGGCATCGAAGGCCTAAAATAATCACACATGGCTGTAGGCAATTTTAAATTGGTTCCAGGGGTACACGGGCAGCAGTGGTCTGGTCAGTGGAGGCCTAGTGGAAGGAGTGACCGCAGACAGGCATCGAAGGCCTAAAATAATAACACATGGCTGTAGGCAATTTTAAATTGGTTCCAGGGGTACACGGGCAGCAGTGGTGTGGTCAGTGGAGGCCTAGTGGAAGGAGTGACCGCAGACAGGCATCGAAGGCCTAAAATAATAACACATGGCTGTAGGCAATTCTAAATTGGTTACAGGGGTACACGGGCAGCAGTGGTGTGGTCAGTGGAGGCCTAGTGGAAGGAGTGACCGCAGACAGGCATCGAAGGCCTAAAATAATAACACATGGCTGTAGGCAATTTTAAATTGGTTCCAGGGGTACACGGGCAGCAGTGGTTTGGTCAGTGGAGGCCTAGTGGAAGGAGTGACCACAGACAGGCATCGAAGGCCTAACATAACAAAAATGTCAATACAATGGTATTGTCAGTGGCAGGCATTGAAGGATGTCAGCGCATAGACTAAACATTGGTGGAGCTGTGAGATAATTTTGCAAGTGGTAGAGCACTGTTTGAGCTGGGGTGGGGGGAAACTGTCTTGTGGCCGGCGGTACAGGCCCAGGGCCCCTCATATTACAACGGTGTGTCTGACGTTGGGTGCGCACCACCACCGCCAGAGACACTTTATTGTACTAGGAGGGACCCAGTGGCAGTGCCGTCGACCAAAAGCGGGCTCACCCACCTCTTCAGACAAACTGCACTCTCACGGGTGCTGTCGCCAAGTGTCGATACCACGGCCCCGTGTGGGGAGTTTGGCCATTTAGTGAGGTGTAAACATGTCGTATGCTGGACAATCAGGTGCAGAACATTACGAGATTGGAAAAGTCATTCAGAATAGTCCACAGGCAAGACCTTTTCATAGGAAAGCTAGGTGTCAGCCGGGCAAGGTGGGGCAAAAGATTTCGAAATCCAGTTGTGGTTCATTTTAATGAAGGTTAGATCATCTACATTTTGGGTAGCCAGACGAGTCCTTTTTTCTGTTAGTATTGAACCTGCAGCACTGAATACTCTTTCTGATAGGACACTAGCTGCCGGGCAAGCAAGCTCCTGCAATGCATATTCTGCCAATTCTGGCCAGGTGTCTAATTTTGATGCCCAGTAATCAAATGGGAATGATGGTTGAGGGAGAACATCGATAAGGGATGAAAAATAGTTTGTAACCATACTGGACAAATGTTGTCTCCTGTCACTTTGAATTGATGCTGCAGTACCTGTCCTGTCTGCGGTCATAGCAAAATCACTCCACAACCTGGTCAGAAAACCCCTCTGGCCAACGCCACTTCTGATTTCTGCCCCTCTAACTCCTCTGGTCTGCTGGCCCCTGCAGCTCATGTGAGAACGATCACGGGCGTTGTGTGCAGGGAATGCCAGAAGCAAACGGTCAACAAGAGTTGATTGTTTGGTTGCTAATATTAGTTCCAAGTTCTCATGTGGCATTATATTTTGCGATTTGCCTTTATAGCGAGCATCAAGGAGGCAGGCCAACCAGTAATCGTCATCATTCATCATTTTAGTTATGCGTGTGTCCCTTTTGAGGATACGTAAGGCATAATCCGCCATGTGGGCCAAAGTTCCAGTTCTCAAATCTGCGGTTGTGCTTGGTTGAGGGGCAGTTTCAGGCAAATCAACGTCACTTGTGTCCCTCAAAAAACCAGAACCCGGCCTTGCCGCGCCACCAATTTCCAGTGGCCCCGGAAAAGCTTCCTCATTAAAAATATAATCATCCCCATCATCCTCCTCGTCCTCCTCCTCCTCTTCGCCCGCTACCTCGTCCTGTACACTGCCCTGGCCAGACAATGGCTGACTGTCATCAAGGCTTTCCTCTTCCTCAGCTGCAGACGCCTGATCCTTTATGTGCGTCAAACTTTGCATCAGCAGACGCATTAGGGGGATGCTCATGCTTATTATGGCGTTGTCTGCACTAACCAGCCGTGTGCATTCCTCAAAACACTGAAGGACTTGACACATGTCTTGAATCTTCGACCACTGCACACCTGACAACTCCATGTCTGCCATCCTACTGCCTGCCCGTGTATGTGTATCCTCCCACAAAAACATAACAGCCTGCCTCTGTTCACACAGTCTCTGAAGCATGTGCAGTGTTGAGTTCCACCTTGTTGCAACGTCTATGATTAGGCGATGCTGGGGAAGGTTCAAAGAACGCTGATAGGTCTGCATACGGCTGGAGTGTACGGGCGAACGGCGGATATGTGAGCAAAGTCCACGCACTTTGAGGAGCAGGTCGGATAACCCCGGATAACTTTTCAGGAAGCACCTCACCACCAGGTTTAAGGTGTGAGCCAGGCAAGGAATGTGTTTCAGTTGGGAAAGGGAGATGGCAGCCATGAAATTCCTTCCGTTATCACTCACTACCTTGCCTGCCTCAAGATCTACAGTGCCCAGCCACGACTGCGTTTCTTTCTGCAAGAACTCGGACAGAACTTCCGCGGTGTGTCTGTTATCGCCCAAACACTTCATAGCCAATACAGCCTGCTGACGTTTGCCAGTAGCTGCCCCATAATGGGAGACCTGGTGTGCAACAGTGGCAGCTGCGGATGGAGTGGTTGTGCGACTGCGGTCTGTGGACGAGCTCTCGCTTCTGCAGGAGGACGAAGAGGAGGAGGAGGGGGTGCGAACGGCTACAGCCAATTGTTTCCTAGACCGTGGGCTAGGCAGAACTGTCCCAAACTTGCTGTCCCCTGTGGACCCTGCATCCACCACATTTACCCAGTGTGCCGTGATGGACACGTAACGTCCCTGGCCATGCCTACTGGTCCATGCATCTGTTGTCAGGTGCACCTTTGTGCTCACAGATTGCCTGAGTGCATGGACGATGCACTCTTTAACATGCTGGTGGAGGGCTGGGATGGCTTTTCTGGAAAAAAAGTGTCGACTGGGTAGCTCGTAGCGTGGTACAGCGTAGTCCATCAGGGCTTTGAAAGCTTCGCTTTCAACTAACCGGTAGGGCATCATCTCTAACGAGATTAGGCTAGCTATGTGTGCGTTCAAACCCTGTGTACGCGGATGCGAGGCTAAGTACTTCCTTTTTCTAACCATAGTCTCATGTAGGGTGAGCTGGACTGGAGAGCTGGAGATCGTGGAACTAGCGGGGGTGCCGGTGGACATGGCAGACTGAGAGACGGTGGGAGATGGTATTGTTGCCACCGGTGCCCTAGATGCAGTGTTTCCTACTACGAAACTGGTGATTCCCTGACCCTGACGGCTTTGGCCTGGCAAAGAAACCTGCACAGATACTGCAGGTGGTGCGGAAAATGGTGGCCCTACACTGCCGGAAGGGATGTTGCGTTGCTGACTAGCTTCATTGGCCGAGGGTGCTACAACCTTAAGGGACGTTTGGTAGTTAGTCCAGGCTTGCAAATGCATGGTGGTTAAATGTCTATGCATGCAACTTGTATTGAGACTTTTCAGATTCTGTCCTCTGCTTAAGGTAGTTGAACATTTTTGACAGATGACTTTGCGCTGATCAATTGGATGTTGTTTAAAAAAATGCCAGACTGCACTCTTTCTAGCATCGGATACCTTTTCAGGCATTGCAGACTGAGCTTTAACCGGATGGCCACGCTGTCCTCCAACAGGTTTTAGCTTTGCCACGCGTTTTGGGCAAGATACGGGCCCGGCAGATGGAACCTGTTGCGATGTTGATGCCTGCTGCGGCCCCTCCTCCTCCGCTTCAGAACTGCTGCCGCCTGCACCCTGTTCCCCCAATGGCTGCCAATCGGGGTCAAGAACTGGGTCATCTATTACCTCTTCTTGTAGCTCGTGTGCAACTTCGTCTGTGTCACCGTGTCGGTCGGTGGTATAGCGTTCGTGATGGGGCAACATAGTCTCATCAGGGTCTGATTCTTGATCAGCACCCTGCGAGGGCAATGTTGTGGTCTGAGTCAAAGGACCAGCATAGTAGTCTGGCTGTGGCTGTGCATCAGTGCACTCCATGTCAGATTCAACTTGTAATGGGCATGGACTGTTAACTGCTTCACTTTCTAAGCCAGGGACGGTATGTGTAAAGAGCTCCATGGAGTAACCCGTTGTGTCGCCTGCTGCATTCTTCTCTGTTGTTGTTTTTGCTGAAGAGGACAAGGAAGCGACTTGTCCCTGACCGTGAACATCCACTAACGACGCGCTGCTTTGACATTTACCAGTTTCACGAGAGGAGGCAAAAGAGCTAGAGGCTGAGTCAGCAAGATAAGCCAAAACTTGCTCTTGCTGCTCCGGCTTTAAAAGCGGTTGTCCTACTCCCAGAAAAGGGAGCGTTCGAGGCCTTGTGTAGCCAGACGACGAACCTGGCTCCACAGCTCCAGACTTAGGTGCAATATTTTTTTTCCCACGACCAGCTGATGCTCCACCACTACCACTACCCTCATTACCAGCTGACAATGAACGCCCCCGGCCACGACCTCTTCCACCATACTTCCTCATTGTTTTAAAAACGTAAACAAACTAACGGTATTTGTTGCTGTCACACAAATTACACGGTGAGCTATAACTTCAGTATGATTTAGCTACCCCTTTACAGGTGAGTGAGACCACAACGAAAATCAGGCACAATGTTACACACTCTGTTGTTGGTGGCAACAAATGAGAGAGATGCCACACACGCAGGACTGTCACTGAAGCACAAATGTAAATATTAATCTCCCACTGATTTGATTTTTTTTTTTTTTTTCAGGGAGACTTTAGGAAAAAAAAAAAATAGAATAAAATGCTTTTTTCAGGAAGAATTTAGAAACCAAAGAAAATAAAATGATTTTTTCAGGGAGAATTTAGAAAACAAATAAAACAAAAAAAGGCTTTCTATGGCCCACTGAGTGAGAGATGACGCACACAGGAGTCAGGAGTGGCACACAAGCCCAGAGGCCAATATTTATCTCCCACTGATTGATGTAGTGATTTTTTCAGGTAGATTTTGGAACCCAAATCAAGCTAAAAAAAATAATAGGCTTTCTATGGCCCACAATTGGAGAGAGAGAGAGAGATGGCACACCCAGGAGTCAAGACTGGCACACAAGCAGAAAGGGCTATATTAATCTCCCACTGATTTGTTTTTGTTTTTTGTTTTTTCAGGGAGACTTTAGGAAAAAAAAAAATAGAATAAAATGATTTTTTCAGGAAGAATTTAGAAACCAAATAAAATAAAATGATTTTTTCAGGGAGAATTTAGAAAACAAATAAAACAAAAAAAGGCTTTCTATGGCCCACTGAGTGAGAGATGACGCACACAGGAGTCAGGAGTGGCACACAAGCCCAGAGGCCAATATTTATCTCCCACTGATTGATGTAGTGATTTTTTCAGGTAGATTTTGGAACCCAAATCAAGCTAAAAAAAATAATAGGCTTTCTATGGCCCACAATTGGAGAGAGAGAGAGAGAGAGATGGCACACCCAGGAGTCAAGACTGGCACACAAGCAGAAAGGGCAATATTAATCTCCCACTGATTTGTTTTTTTTTTGTTTTGTTTTTTTCAGGGAGACTTTAGGAAAAAAAAATAAAATAAAATGATTTTTTCAGGAAGAATTTAGAAACCAAATAAAATAAAATGATTTTTTCAGGGAGAATTTAGAAAACAAATAAAACAAAAAAAGGCTTTCTATGGCCCACTGAGTGAGAGATGACGCACACAGGAGTCAGGAGTGGCACACAAGCCCAGAGGCCAATATTTATCTCCCACTGATTGATGTAGTGATTTTTTCAGGTAGATTTTGGAACCCAAATCAAGCTAAAAAAATAATAGGCTTTCTATGGCCCACAATTGGAGAGAGAGAGAGAGATGGCACACCCAGGAGTCAAGACTGGCACACAAGCAGAAAGGGCAATATTAATCTCCCACTGATTTGTTTTTTTTTTGTTTTTTTTTTTCAGGGAGACTTTAGGAAAAAAAAAATAGAATAAAATGATTTTTTCAGGAAGAATTTAGAAACCAAATAAAATAAAATGATTTTTTCAGGGAGAATTTAGAAAACAAATAAAACAAAAAAAGGCTTTCTATGGCCCACTGAGTGAGAGATGACGCACACAGGAGTCAGGAGTGGCACACAAGCCCAGAGGCCAATATTTATCTCCCACTGATTGATGTAGTGATTTTTTCAGGTAGATTTTGGAACCCAAATCAAGCTAAAAAAATAATAGGCTTTCTATGGCCCACAATTGGAGAGAGAGAGAGAGATGGCACACCCAGGAGTCAAGACTGGCACACAAGCAGAAAGGGCAATATTAATCTCCCACTGATTTGTTTTTGTTTTTTTGTTTTTTCAGGGAGACTTTAGGAAAAAAAAAATAGAATAAAATGATTTTTTCAGGAAGAATTTAGAAACCAAAGAAAATAAAATGATTTTTTCAGGGAGAATTTAGAAAACAAATAAAACAAAAAAAGGCTTTCTATGGCCCACTGAGTGAGAGATGACGCACACAGGAGTCAGGAGTGGCACACAAGCCCAGAGGCCAATATTTATCTCCCACTTTTTTTTTTTTGTTCCAGGGAAAATTTATAAACCCAATAAAAAAAATAATAAATAGGCTTTCTATGGCCCACTATCTGAGAGACAGAGAGAGATGGCACGCTTAGGACTGGCACACAAGCCCAAAGGCCAATATTAATCTCCCTTTTTTTTTGTAAGGGAGAATTTATAAAACCAAAAAAAAATAAATAAATAGGCTTTCTATGGCCCACTATTTGTGAGAGAGATGGCACGCTCAGGACTGGCACACAAGCCCAGAGGCCAATATTAATCTCCCACTTTTTTTTTTTTTTCCAGGGAAAATTTATAAACCCAATAAAAAAATAAAAAAATAAATAGGCTTTCTATGGCCCACTATCTGAGAGAGAGAGATGGCACGCTTAGGACTGGCACACAAGCCCAAAGGCCAATATTAATCTCCCACTGATTGATTTATTGATTTTTTCAGGTAGAATTTAGAACCCAAATAAAGCAAAAAAAAAAAAAATGGGCTTTCTATGGCCCACTGAGTGAGTGATGATGCACACAGGAGTCAGGAGTGGCACACAAGCCCTGAGGCCAATATTTTTCTCCCACTGATTGATGTAGTGATTTTTTCAGGTAGAGTTTAGAACCAAAATCAAGCAAAAAAATAAATAGGGTTTCTATGGCACACTGAGTGAGTGATGATGCACACAGGAGTCAAGAGTGGCACACAAGCCCTGAGGCCAATATTTTTCTCCCACTGATTGATGTAGTGATTTTTTCAGGTAGATTTTATAACCCAAATCAAGCAAAAAAATAAATAGGCTTTCTATGGCCCACTGAGTGAGAGATGACACAGACAGGGATGGCACTCTAGCAGAAATGTCAATCTTAATCTCCCACAAAAAAAAAAAAAAAAACAGGGAGTGTCCTTCAATTACTATCTCCCTGCAGTAATCTCAGCCAGGTATGGCAGGCAGCAATAAGGAGTGGACTGATGCACAAATTAAATAAAAAGTGTGTACAAACCAAAAAGATAGCTGTGCAGAAAGGAAGGAACAAGAGGATTTGTGCTTTGAAAAAAGCAGTTGGTTTGCACAGCGGCGTACACACAGCAATGCAGCTATCAGGGAGCCTTCTAGGGCAGCCCAATGAGCTACAGCACTGAGGGGGAAAAAAAAAAAATGTAGCTTCCACTGTCCCTGCACACCGAAGGTGGTGTTGGGCAGTGGAAATCGCTACAGCACAAGCGGTTTGGTGGTTAATGGACCCTGCCTAACGCTATCCCTGCTTCTGACGAAGCGGCAGCAACCTCTCCCTAAGCTCAGATCAGCAGCAGTAACATGGCGGTCGGCGGGAACTCCCCTTTATAGCCCCTGTGACGCCGCAGACAGCAAGCCAATCACTGCAATGCCCTTCTCTAAGATGGTGGGGACCAGGACCTATGTCATCACGCTGCCCACACTCTGCGTTTACCTTCATTGGCTGAGAAATGGCGCTTTTCGCGTCATTGAAACGCGACTTTGGCGCGAAAGTCGCGTACCGCATGGCCGACCCCGCACAGGGGTCGGATCGGGTTTCATGAAACCCGACTTTGCCAAAAGTCGGCGACTTTTGAAAATGAACGACCCGTTTCGCTCAACCCTAATGATGACAGAAGCAAAATTTGCTTTTTCAAATTTCAGATTTTTTTTTCATCACTAAAATAAAAAAAACTACACGTTAGGTATCTGTGTAACCATAATGACCTGGAGAATTGCCAGGCCAGTTTTACCAAATAGTGAATATTAACATAGTTATTAACATAGTTATTAAGGTTGAAGGAAGACTTTAACTCCATCTAGTTCAACCCATAGCCTAACCTAACATGCCCTAACAGGTTGATCCAGAGGAAGGCAAAAAAAAAAACAAAGAGTAGCAAAGTGTGGCAAAGAGTAAGCTCCACACTGGGGAAAAAATTCCTTCCCGACTCCACATACGGCAATCAGACTTGTTCCCTGGATCAACACTCTAACAAGGAATCTAGTATATATACCCTGTAACATTATACTTTTCACGAAAGGCATCCAGTCCCCTCTTAAATTTAAGTAATGAATCACTCATTACAACATCATACGGCAGAGAGTTCCATAGTCTCACTGCTTTTACAGTAAAGAATCCGTATCTGTTATTATGCTTAAACCTTCTTTCCTCCAGACGTAGAGTATGCCCCCTTGTCCCGGTCTCAGGTCTATGATTAAAAAGATCATCACAAAGGTCTTTGTACTGTCCCCTCATATATTTATACATTTAAATAAGATCACCCCTTAGTCTTCGTTTTTCCAAACTAAAAAGCCCCAAGTGTAATAACCTATCTTGGTATTGCAGACCCCCCAGTCCTCTAATAACCTTGGTCGCTCTTCTCTGCACCCGCTCCAGTTCAGCTATGTCTTTCTTATACACCGGAGACCAGAACTGTGCACAGTATTCTAAGTGTGGTCGAACTAGTGACTTGTATAGAGGTAAAATTATGTTCTCATGATCATCTATGCCTCTTTTAATGCATCCCATTATTTTATTTGCCTTTGTAGCAGCTGCCTGACACTGGCCACTAAATGTGAATATGGTATATACTGTGCACAGGTCCTATCCAGGATGCTAATAAACGTGTCCCATTTACTTTGTGCATTTTTATGTCTTAGGATATCATCCCAGTTAATTGCACTAAGATCATCTCTCATCCATTGGAAATTTGCCCTCCTGAAGTTTAGTGTCCTTGTAACCCCTCTACTACACATCTTATTAAAGGATACATGAAAAATTATTATTTTGTGATCACTATTCCCCAAGTGACTCCCAACCTTTATATTAGCTATGACGTCTGGCCTGTTGGTTAATATTAGGTCTAGCAGTGCCCCCCTTCTTGTTGGGTCCTGAACCAATTGTGAAAGGTAATTGCCTCTCACAGTTGTCAAAAACCGATTACCTTTGCTGGAACTGCAGATTTCCGTTCCCCAATCTATTTCAGGGTAGTTGAAGTCCCCCATAATAATGACTTCCCCTTGAGTCGCAGCTTCATCTATTTGCTTTATGAGGATATTCTCCATTGCTTCCATTATTTTTGGAGACTTATAACAAACCCCTATCAGTAATTTATTATTTTTCCCCCTCCCCTTATCTCCACCCACAGGGACTCTACATTTTCATTAGATTCACCTATATTATCACGCAGGATGGGTTTTAAGGATGATTTTACATATAGACACACCCCTCCCCCTCGCTTATCCGTTCGGTCATTTTTGAACAGACTATAACCCTGCAAGTTAACAGTCCAGTCATGGCTCTCATCCAGCCACGTTTCAGATATCCCCACCATGTCATAATTATGCTCCAACAACACTAATTCTAATTCGTCCATTATGTTGGCATGGCTTCTGGCATTAGTATACATACATTTTATGTATCTCTCTGCACCTCTATTCTTTCTTAAATTATTAATTGATCTAACCCCACCACCCATGCCACCGCCACCCCCAACTTCCTTATTTGTGCCCAGGTCTCTATCTGCACTATCTTCCCCTCCTATAAAATGAATATCCTCCCCCCATTTCCTAGTTTAAACACTCCTCCAACCTTCTAGCCATTTTCTCCCCCAGCATAGCTGCACCTTCCCCATTGAGGTGCAGCCCGTCCCTAGCATAGAACCTGTAGCCAACTGAGAAGTTAGCCCAGTTCTACAGGAACCCAAACCCCTCCTTCCTACACCAATTCTTGAGCCACTTATTAACCTCCCTAATCTCCCGTTGCCTCTCTGGTGTGGCACGTGGTACAGGCAGTATTTCGGAAAATACCACGTTGGAGGTCCTTGCTTTCAGCTTGCAGACTAATTCCCTGAAATCATTTTAAGGACCTTCCACCTACCTCTAACTTTGTCATTTGTGCCAATGTGCACCATGACCGCTGGGTCCTCACCAGCCCCTCACAGTAATCTGTCCACCTGATCAGCGATGTGTCGGACTCGAGCGCCAGGTAGGCAGCACACCGTTCGACGATCCCTGTCTTTGTGACAGATTGCCCTATCTATTCCCCTAATAATTGAGTCCCCCACTACCAGCACCTGTCAGGCCTGCCCTGCTCTCCTATTTCCCTCCTTACTGGAACAGTCACTCCTCCCGCTTTCAGAGGACATGCCTGGCTGCAGCAGTGCTACCCCTGTACTGGCACCCCCCTCATCTGCCAACCTAGCAAACTTATTGGGGTGTGCCAGATCAGGACTAGCCTCCCTGGCACTCTTCCCTCTACCCGGCCTTTTAACTGTCACCCAGCTTTCTGCCTCACTGTCCTGCAGTTCCATCCTACCATCCCCCCCTCATCTATCCCATTGAGCGTCTGCTCAGTGAGCAGAAGACTCCTCTCCATATTGTCTATGGATCTCAGTGTTGCCAGCTGCACATTTAGATTCAGAATCTGGGCTTCCAAATGCTCAACGTGCTCACATCTCACACAGCAGTATGCACACTCGACCGGCTGCTCAAGGACTGCCTATATGTGGCAAGATGTGCACTGGATGGCATTAACAATAGTGGAGCACATTTTCTAATGGGGATTGCGCCAGACAGACCCGTTAAACAAAAAATAAATGCAAAGTATCAATAAAACACAGATAACAATTCAGTAATTCCTCCCTTGGAAACTCCCTGATTCCAAAGTCACTGAATCACAATTCACACATACCGCCGTTCACACTTACGCTCAGGTCACACTCAGCTCATTCACACTCACTAAGCTGAAGATTTAAAGATTTTTTTTTCTCTTTCCCACTCAACAGAAATCCACCTTGCTGTTCAATGCACTTCCAAAAAGGACTTGAACCCCAACCAGCTGCCCCTTATAAACCCTTGATTATGAGCCCCCACCCTAAATTAACCCTTTGTGAATATAGCTACTCCCAATTCAGCAACTCACACCAATTCACACAGGTATTTGTTAAAGGTTTTCCAAATACCATACATACTCGAGTATAAGCCGAGATTTTCAGTCCAAATTTTTGGGCTGAAAGTGCCACTCTTGGCTTATACTTGAGTCACGGTCAGCGGCAGGATTGGCGGGTGAGGGTGAGAGAGGTCTGTCCCATACTTACCTGCTTCCGGTGCTCCTGGTGCTGTCCCCTGCCTGTCCGAGGGTCTTTGGGTGCCGCAGCTCTTCCTCGGTTCAGCGGTCACGTGGGACCACTCATTAAAGTTATGAATATGGACTCCACTCCCATAGGGGTGGAGCCCCATATTCATTCCTCTAATAAGCGGTAACGGTGACCGCTGACAGAGGAAGAGGCTGCCGTGCCCGGAGACCAGCTGTCCGGGAGAAGGAGCCAGGGACCGCGCCAGAGCAGGTGAGTATTTAATATTTACCTGTCCACGTTCCACCCGCCGGGAACCACTCCGTCTTCCCGTCCTCTTGCAGTGACTGTGCAGGTCAGAGGGTGCGATGACATACTAGTGTGCGCGCCGCCCTCTGCCTGAACAGTCAGTGTGGAGAGATGGGTCACTGAGGAGCAGCGGTCAGCAAGAGAGGTATGTGATTTTTCTTTTTATTACTGCAGCAGCAGCATTATATATGGCACAGCTTTATATGGAGCATCTATGGGGCAATGATGAACGCTATAGAGCATCATATATGACACAGCTTGAAACGGAGCATCTTATGGGGCAATGATGAACGTTATAGAGCATCATATATGGCACAGCTTGAAATGGAGCATCTTATGGGGCAATGATGAACGCTATAGAGCATTATATATGGCACAGCTTGAAATGGAGCATCTTATGGGGCCATAATGAACTGTATGGAGCATTATATGGGGCTCCTGATTCAATATGGATATTCAAAAACACTTAACCTACTGATGTCTCAATTAATTTTACTTTATTAGTATCTATTTTTACTTTTGACATTTACCGTTAGCTGCTGCATTTCCCACCCTAGGCTTATACTCCAGTCATTAAGTTTTCCCAGTTTTTTGTGGCAAAATTAGGGGGGTCGGCTTATACTCGGGTCGGCTTATACTCGAGTATATACAGTACCTCTTCACTGAATCACAAGTCACACTAAGGCCATGTTCACACGTTCCTGATTTCCCTGCTGTTTTTTCTGCACTAAAAACCGCAGCTCTTGGCAGAAAACGCAGGTGCGTTTTTTGGTGCGTTTTTGGTGCGTTTTTTGATGCGTCTTTTGATGCGGTTTTTAGTGCGTTTTTTTATGCAGTTTTCTCTGCAGAGTCTGTGTGTTTTCTAGGAAGTTTTTTTCGGGTTAAAATGGCTGAAAATACTCTAACCCTACCCCTACCCCTAACCCTACCCCTACCCCTAACCCTACCCCTAACCCTAACCCTAGTTCTAACTGTAGTGGGGGGAAAAAAAATTCTTTATTTTATTATTGTTACTACCTATGGGGGTGATCAAGGGGGGGGGTCATTTACCTTTTTTTTTATTTTGATCACTGTGAGGTTATCACAGTGATCAAAATGTGCCTGGAACGAATCTGCCAGCCGGCAGATTCGGCGGGCGCACTGCGCATGCGCCCGCCATTTTGGAATATGGCGGCGCCCAGGGAGAAGACGGCCGGACGGACACCGGGAGGCCCGGTAAGTATAAGGGGAGGAGATGAGAGCACGGGGGGGGTGGCATCGGAGCATGGGGGGGTGGGATTGGGGCACGGGGGGACACCACACTCCGCCCACGCACTTCCTGCTGCAGCGGTTCTGCACCATAAACCGCAGAAAACCCGCAGATATTTTTTTCGTCTGTGGGTTTTATTGCGGGTTTGACCCTCACAATGGAGGTCTATGGGTGCAGAACTGCTGCAGTTCTGCACAAAGAAGTGACATGGTACTTCTTTTTTACCGCAGCTATTCAGCGCGGCTTTTTTAGTGCATTTCCGCAATTTGGGCACAGCGGTTCCTGTTTTCCATAGGGTACATTGTACTGTACCCTGCATGGAAAACAGCTGCGGACCCGCAGCGGCAAAATCGCGGCGGTTCCGCAGTTAAAAACGCACTGTGTGAACATGGCCTTACCGCCATTCACACTTACTCTCAGGTCACACTCAGCTCATTCACACTCGCTAAGCTGAAGATTTAAAGATTATTTTTTTCTCTTTCCCCTCAGCAGCAATCCACCTTGCTGTTCAATGCACTTCCAAAAAAATAGGGAAAAAAACATTGTGGAATTGCACTTTTTTTGCAATTTCAATGCACGTGGAATTTTCTTCCTACTTTCCAGTGCATTACATGATAAATTAAATTATGCCATTCAAAAGTAAAGCTTATACTGACAAAAACAAGCCCCCTGTAGAAGGACGTAGATCTGGGTATTTATTATGATGGAATATAGGCTGAACTGGATGGACAAATGTCTTTTTTCGGCCTTACTAACTATGTTACTATGTATATAGCTATGTGGACAAAAGATAAAAAAAGTTATGGCTTTATGGGGAAAAAGTTATGGGAAAAAAGAAAATGAAAAAATGGAAAATCGCCCGGTCAGCAAGTGGTTAAGGGACATGAATATGTAAAAACACTCCAATGTTGAGAGGCCTATTTTGGCGCAAGAATATCATGCAGTTCTGGGATGACTAAAATCTTTCTTACATAATCGTTATTAAAGAATCACTTCCATCAAAGTTTTTATCTTCTTAATTGCTCATTTTAGCCTTCTACCAAACAAATTCTTCTCTTTTCTCTGCTCTATCTAGAAATGAAACAGGAAGTCTCTTTATCCTGCATGAATCATTCTCCTCTTCCGTTGACCCAGCTGCTCCCTCCTCCCTACTACCAAGGACTTCTGTAGTGACTCATGAGTCATACAGGGAAAATAGTCTTCTTTCTACATAGAGCTTAGAAGTATTCAGCAAGTCAGTTTATAATCACGTGATATTATAGACCCAATTGAAAACAGAAGAATTAACTGGGTATAATGGCAAATTATCAATTAAGTACACAGTACTATATAATATTATGATTTCAATATATTAAGAGGATTAAAATTGCTGATGGGCGGAGTGCTTCTTTATCAATAAGTTTCTAGGCTTAAGAGGCTCTTCATCAGGATTAAAAATGCAGTTTATACATGGGCTCAGTGGTATGCTTGTACCAAAAAAGGGTATTTTCTGTCATATAGGCCCCTCAAAGTCACTTCAAATGTCATGTGTTACCTAAAAAAATGGTTTTGCAAATTTTGTTGTAAAAATGAGTAATCGCTGATCAACCTTTAACCCTTATAACTTCCTATGGAAAAAAATAATTTTCAAAAATTGTGCTGATGCAAAGTAGACATGTGGGAAATGTTATTTATTAACTATTTTGTGCAATATGACTCTCTGATTTAAGGGTACAAAAATTCAAAGTTTGAAAATTGTGATATTTTCAAAAATTTTGCCAAATTTACGTTTTTTTCACAAATTACAGTAAGTCATATCAAAGAAATTTTACCACTTTCATGAAGTACAATATGTCATGAGAAAACAGTCTCCAAATTAGTGAGATCCATTGAAGCGTTGCAGAGTTATGACCTCATAAATTGACAGTGGTCAGAATTGTGAAAATTGGCTTGATTAGGAAGTTGAAAGAAGGCTTCGGGGTGAAGGGGTTACATAGTACATCCTCAAAACTTAGAATACAGCAACATCTGTTAGAATGTACTAACAGTGCAGGTGCCGGCATATCTCCACAGAGTATATCGCAGCTGTAAGGTCAGGGGAGAGGGTGAATATGAGCATGGGCAAACCCCTAGTGATCAGTCTTCGGCAAAATGGAGGATAACTAGACGCAACAGAGTGATGTCAGCCTGACGTCCGGAACTACTCATTTGCGCTGAGTAACGTATGGACTACAAATGAAGGATGTATGGGTAAAAAGACTTTTGCTCTTATTGGCTGAGTGAACTCTCTTCACACAGGATAGGTACTAATTGATAAGATGACAGGATACTATTGTACCGGCGGCAGTGGCGGGTATTGAGATGCAAGACTCCTGCGAGTTTCTCGCAAGTGTGACGCCGGCTTTACTTAACTTTACACTTTCTGTCTAAATCCCTAAAACGTGATTCAGAAGAAACCCCCAATGAAGCCATTCACTATAATGAGACAGATTGTAGTAACCGTGGACTCCATTTGGCCTTTTTTTCTAGCAGTGTCCATCTTTTTAGGTGTCTTTTTAACACTCAGAAGTATGGTTAATCACAGTTGTGAATGAATGGTTCCATTTGGGGTTTCAGCTGAATTTCCATTTTGGGGGGATTTGAATGGAAGAATGCAAGAATGCAAGAATTCAACATACAGAAAAGGATAAATGTGAATCAAGTCTAAAAAGTGGTCAAAATATTTTATATCTCAAAATGCTACCAATAAAAACTTATCCTGCAAAAAAACAGTTCTCACTAAATACTATTATGCCCAAAAATGACAAAAGTATTCTAGGAGAGATATCTTTATTGGCTAATCAGAAAAAATATATTTTCAAGCTTTCAGAGCACAGTGACTCCTTCAGACAGGATTTCAAAAAAAATCTTTTTACATTGTTTTATAGTACACAAAAGCTTTGATCATGTACTTAAAAAAGCAGCATCATTTACCTGTTTTTTTAATATACACTGCTTTAAAAGCTCCCCATAGTAACCTATAAAAAAATGCCAAAAATTGCATAGTTCTACAACATATTTAGACTTACAATGGATTTAATTGTTAACGTAATAGCATAGCCACAAACAGAGGACTAAAAATCCACCAAAAATTCAGGAATTAATGCAGCAGAAAAGGGACAGCAGTACTTACCTGCCCAGGTCTCTGAACAAATGCACTATCAGGATGCAGCAAATCCATGTAGTAAAGATGACGGCAATACAGGTGCAAAATACTGATGAGACAACCATTCACAGCCTACCGATTCATTTGTTCGGAAACCTGGACAGGTAAGCACTGCTGCCCCTTTTCTGCTGTACTAATTCTTGAATTTTTGGAGGATTTTTAGTCCTCTTTTTGTGGCTTTGCTATTAAGCTAGGTGTTAGTGTAACACCCCAGGAAGCCAGTTGTTACAATGGTGTTGCCTTCCTTTTGGGGAGGGTGATGCCATGCCTGGAAGCGACAAGAATCCCTTTAACAGGTAGCACATCCATGCAACATGTTCTGATTCCAGGCCAGAAGGGGGAGCTCAAGACCCGATTTCAGGGGAGCTTCCCTGGATATATATTCTGGCTGGAGGAAGAGTTAGGGAGTTGATCAGAGGGAGTTGGAGAGAGAGGAGTTGGAGAGGAGAGCTGAAGCAGTGCAGACACGAGGTTCTGCAGCTCCTGATTGGAGTGGAGGATTCAGAGTTGAGTTTGTAGGAATGTGTGAGGGGAAAAGAAGCACAGGAGAAGTGAGGAGCTGGAAAGGAGCTGCAACGGGGCTCCCTCCACGCTGAAACGCAGGAATCGGACACCGGGAGTCAGGCTGCGTGAGACTGTATGCCTCACAGCAGTTACCGGAGGGCAGGGGATTTCAGGTCGCCTGTCCACAAACACACCCAAAGGCACAGCAGTATATAGAGCCCAAAGTCACTGCAAGTAGAGACACCTGTAAAAAAAGGCTTGCGTTGCCTACCATGCGGGTACTGTCCTACATATAGGACAGAGAGAGAGGACCTTGTGTGAAGCCTCAGGCAGCAAGTGATGCACACTACAGCGCAGTGAGGAAGGCTTTCAACCCCACCTGGCTATGGGGACTCCAAATCGCTTCCAGGCTGGCCGGACCTTACCATCTGTTACGTTCCCTGGACTGTGGCTGCACACTACCAGTAAAAGGTAAAGGACCTTGTGTCCTCTAATTCTTTCTGGCACCACACCATCTACCATCTTTGCCTACTACAGTGGGAGCCCTGGGGACTAAGCTTCACCTGTGGGAAGCCACACCATCATTGCTGGAATAACATCATCTCCAGTGGACCCTTTTAAGCAGCGTCGGTCATCCCTGACCGAATACCACAGGTGGTGTCACGAACATTCTTTATTCCAAACAACTCCTTTAAAGACTTTCCCTTTAACTTGAATGCCCAGGGCCACAGACCAGGTCACTGCCACTGTGACTTCGCCCTTTAATGACCACTGGACCCGGTACCGAGTATCCTCTAGGCCTTAGCGGGCGCTCCATTGGGACTCGCAAGTGTGAGGACCCTTGATGCTGGATGCGAGCTTCCATATATTGGCCAAAATATCGAACAATACCTCACATATTTATATATATTTTTGCACTTTATTTTTCAGGGTGCAGCCATGCTTAGCACCTTTGGTCTTGTAAACTGGGGTGCCTATTCACATGGGATGCATTTAAATAGTGCTGGGCTGCCCACCTGATCGAATAGTATGGGCATCACTAATAGGCTGTGAACCAGATATTGTGCATTACCTGTATGTGAACAGCTCCCTATACAATGGTAGAGGGTAAGACGTGCACTCTCGCTATAGGTGGTGCAGACTGAACATGGAGGAGTCCTCCAAAATATCGTCCTGGACAACAACAGTCCCACTCAAAAAAGAAGTCTTGAAATTTCTTTGCCAAACAAACGTGGTTTTTTATTGTAAGCAAACACACCACCACCGCAGACACCTGCTACAGCCATATTCCAGCCCCTAACGGGACTCCTGCTTCTCTCCAGGGATCTGTGCCCTTCTTGATTTCTACTTGTTAAAAGTGGGGTTTGAGAAAGACCCAGCGGGTCGAAACGTTACCCTGAAACTTTGAAATACTTTGTAATACTGCGGTGATATCTCTTAAATTGGTGTTTGCTTACAATAAAAAACCACGTTTGTTTGACAAAGAAATTTCAAGACTTCTTTTTTGAGTGCGACTGTTGTTGTCCAGCTCCCTATACAAGTCTTTTTTGTGCAATCATATACAAAGCAGTCATCCTGTCCATGAATTGGTAGGCTGTGAGTGGTTGTCTCATCAGTATTTTGCACCTGTGTTGCCACCATCTTTACTACTTCGGTTTGCTGCATCCTGATAGTGCATTTGTTTGGAGACCTGGGCAGATAAGCACTGCTGCCACTGTTCTGCTGTACTAATTCATGGATTTAATTGTTGGTTATATATGGAGATGGCTACACTTAGTAAGCACCAGTCCACACCTGTTTTCTGTTTGGATATGACAGTCAGTCTTTTGACCTTTGTATACATAGGCTGTCTGACTGAGCACTCCATCCCTCGGCCTTAGGCATTTTTAGTTACAACATAATCCTACCTTCCCATATAAATGTAGGCTTTAGCCCAAGAGAAGATTCAGATAGGCAGGCTTCAGGCAATGAGAATCACCTTATCGTGGTTGCCAGGTAAACATGAATTGGTCAATATATCAAGTATTCTCAATTTTTCAAATTTTCTATAGCAGCAATTCAAGACACTCCTTTGTTGCCCTGGCAGTGTGCTTGATATCAATATCATGCTGAAAGACCCATCCACATTTCATCTTAAATGCCCTTGCTGGTGGAAGGAGGTTTGCACTCAAAATCTGACGATACATGGCCCCATTCATTTTTTCATGTACATGGATCAGTTATCCTGGTCCCTTTGCAGATAAACATCCCCAAAGCATGATGTTGCCACCCCCATGTTTCATAGTGGGTATGGTGTTCTTTGGATGCAACTCAGCATTCTGTCTCCTCCAAACACAACAAGTTTTTTTTCTTCCAAACAGTTCTACTTTGGCTTCATCAGACCATATGACTTTCTCCCAAAACTCTTCTGTATAATCAAAATGCTCTCTAACAAACTTCTGACGGGCTCGGACATGTACTGACTTAAGCAGGCAGGCACGTCTGGCACTGCAGGATCTGAGTCCCTGTCAGCGTAGTGTGTTACTGATGGTAGCCTTTATTACGGTGGTCCCAGCTTTATGTAGGTCATTCACTAGGTCCCCCCGTGTGGTTCTGGGATTTTTGCTCACTGATCTTGTGATCATTTTGGCCCCAAGGGGTGAGATCTTGCAGATCGAGGGAGATTATCAGTGGTCTTGTATGTCTTCCATTTTCTTATTGTTGCTCCCACAAATGATTTCATCATACCAAGCTGCTTGCCTATTGCAGATTCAGTCTTCCCAGCCTAGTGCAGGACTACAATTTTGTTTCTGGTGTCCTTCAACAGCTTTTTGGTGTTCACCATAGTGGAGTTTGGAGTCAGACTGTTTGAGGTTGTGGACCGGTGTCTTTTATACTGATATCAAGTTCAAACAGGTGTCATTACTACAGGCACTGAGTGGAGGACAGAGGTGCCTCTTAAAGAAGAAGTTACAGGTCTGTGAGAGCCAGAAATCTTGCATGTTTTTAGGTGACCAAATACTTGTTTTCCACCATAATTTGCTAAATAAATCTTGCCAAATCAGACAAGGTGATTTTCTGGTTTTGTTTTCTCATTTTGACTCTCATAGTTGTGGTCTATCTATGATGTCAATTACAGGCCTCTCTCATCTTTTTAAGTGGGAGAACTTGCACAATTGGTGGCTGACTAAATACTTTTTTTCCCCACTGTAAAGATCAGCAGAAAAAAACCGCAGCATTTACACTACATGTGAACATGGCCTCTTCATTTCATCTAAGTTTTTCGTGGAATTAGAGAAAAAAAAAATCAATTAAGCCAATTTTTTCACGTCATTTAGTGTATATAATCACAATAATCAGTTCACTGTATTTTACTGGTTGTTATGATTATAGGGATACAAAATATGTCTGTGTTATATGCCGATTTGTGATGTATTTTTAAAAAAAGTGTATTAAAAATGTCATTATTGCTAATGTCTTTCATTATGTTTTAGTAATTTTATAGGCAAAAAAACTGACTTTTATTTTGCCCATAAAATACAGGTATACAGAAATACAGTGGTACCGTATTTTGCAGATTATAAGATGCACCGGACCATGAGAAACACCCCAAATTTTGGGGTGGAAAATAGAGGAAAAAAATGTTTTCAAATAAAATGGAGGTATGTTTTCTATTCCCTTTTAACGGTAGCTGACCTGGGGGCCAGTTGCGGTGGAGTGGCGTCACAGGAGGCTGGGTCGCTGCTTCAGGAGGCCGATGCTGCGATGCCTGGGATCTCAGAAGGTTTCAGTGCCAGTGACTGGAGTACATTTTCCCAATGATATCCCTGCAGTGGACTTTGAGAAAACAGCCTCCTTTGGTGGCACATGCGCAGATTCAGTGAAGCCTGCATGGCAGGAGGCGAGACATCGCAGACACAGTAAATAAAAGTTGGAACAGAGCACTGTCCTTTTGGAACAGCGATACAGCTCCCCAAAATCTGCTGGATCGTTCTGATGGGTCTAGGAAGTTTTGCAGCTATGTGTGTAGTTCTACCAATCCTAAAGTTCTGCTGCACACCAGAATTGTCCCAGGGAGTGCCCAATCTGCCAGAAATGAGAAAGTAAGGAAATTGCATAGCTCTTAGCTTGAGAATACTCCTTTAACCTTCGTCAGGCTGCATAATTTTACAACGTTAACAGGCTGCAGAGGTACAATTGTACCTTCATATATATTTTATTGAAATTTGGCCAATATATTCTGGACCAAAACTGCAGAGATGTCACGAAATTTCAGCCCTCTACGGCTTTTCGAAAAAAAAAAGTTATTGCAATTTTAAAACGGAATAGTTACAATTGTACCTACTCAGCCGGACGAAGGTTAAGGCCAGCATTGGCTCCACCACTAAGGTGTTAAGCACTATTTATAGTCTTTAATGGATTCCTTCCATCGATAAAATGGATCAAAATAGCATATTCTGCATTTTTTAAAGCAGACATGAAAAAATATGTCCATGTGAAAAGCCCTATTGATTTACATTAGTTCTATATTTAAATCCATATAAAATGAATGAAACGTGAATAACAAATAAACTAGTGTGAGAGAGGCCTTAGAAGCAAAGGATAAATTGAGATCACTGATGGATAGAAAAGGAGGACGTGAAAAATGAATTATGGAGTGCAGAAGGGAAGAAAAAAACAGGAACAGAAACTCTTCTACAGTAAAGTGGTTTTCCTTTCTAGTGTTTGCTGTGGGGTCCAATTATTATCAGTTACACTCCTACCAAAATGGATTTGTAGAACCAGGGCCTTTCAATACATGTTTTTCACTGTTGTGCTGTAATTCTAACTCTTTTTAGCATAGTCATTTACTTATTTCTAGGTTTGGAGCTGTACAAATGAAGCCTTGAATTTTGCACTAGAGGTAAACTATGTATTACATTTTCATTAGAAATAGTCCTGCATGGAATGATGATCAGGAGGACATCGGCTAGAGCTAAATAAGGTCTTTATCCTGACTGCATGTAAACATTTCCACATTAGACATATAAATCACACACAGTACTATTTGACATCTCATTTATTGTATTGCTATGTAGATAAATTGTTTAGTTAAAAGTATTGGGTCATGTTTTCGAGGCACAGCTATTATCAGTGCTATGTCTTTAAATGATCAGTACTCCTTTGGGCACATCACACAATCAAAAAATATTTTTAATCACTGAGGGTAATCAATGAAGGATCCTACCAAATGACAGCAAGCAAAGATCTTGACAATCCAGAACTTACAGTATGTATAAAGTAACTTTTTACATTTACAATGAATAATCATTTTTTGCTACAACCCTTGCTCTCTGTATACTAATAATCACAGTATTTTAATGACGAAAATCAACGGCATTGCGCCACGAATTAGGATTAAAGATTGTTCTATCTGCTTTGCTCCAATTTCATTAAATAAAAGTGAAACTCTGCCCTCAAATATGCAATCTTCTGTGGTGTCTGTCTCTTGATGCTTGGCTGCATTTTTCATTAGATTTGTCTGAACATAGAACTGACATCAGAAGTTAATTTAGTTTCTCTAGACTTTAGCAGCAGACTTCAGCTCCCACTTAGCCCCATTGTAAATATGTTTACCTCCGACTGCTTAGGGACTAAAATCAAAACAAATTTAGGTAGGAAAGGCACGAAAAGACCACATGGCAGTATTATACTGCCCTCTGGTGAATGTTGAGGGAGATTTAGCTTTGCTTGTCACAAAAAAATTACCTTTGCCCATAAAGTTAAGCTCATACGAAAAGAGAAAATAAAACAACTTAAAAATAACTTTTATTAATTAATCTTTAAAACTGTGTCCATATTAGAACCATTCTCGTTAAAAATAGGGTGTAAATGTTACAGCGCATATACAGGATCCAACAAACTAACTGACCCTCATAAGCCCTACAGTGCTGGTAATCTACCTGACTGCAGAGCTTGGCACCCTAATTTGTCGATATGGCTCCCCCATTCACCGATGAATGTTCCTGGAAACTCTTATAGCCACCCATTCTACAATAAATACAAGAGATACATATCTATATATACACCAATGCATACAGTACAGACCTAAAGTTTGGACACACCTTCTCATTTAAACATTTTTCTGTATTTTCATGACTATGAAAATTGTACATTCACACTGAAGGCATCAAAACTATGAATTAACACATGTGGAATTATATACTTAACAAATAAGTGTGAAACAACTGAAAATATGTCTTATATTCTAGGTTCTTCAAAGTAGCCACTAGGGTTGAGCGAAACGGGTCGAAATATTTCAAAAGTCGCCGACTTTTGGCAAGGTCGGGTTTCATGAAACCCGACCCGACCCCAGTGTGGGGTCGGCCATGAAGTCGGCGATCTTCTGAATCTGGAATCGGAATTCCGATACCGATTCCCGATATGTTTAAGATATCGGGAATTGGTATCGGAATTCAGATTTAAGTGTAAAATAAAGAATTAAAATAAAAAATATCGCAATACTTACCCTCTGACGCGCCCTGGTACTAACCGGCAGCCTTTCTTCTTTAGAATCAGCCTTCCAAGACCTTGTGGTGACGTCGTGGCTTCTGATTGGTCGCGCGGCGGTCACATGGGCGGCCGCGCGACCAATCACAAGCCGCGACGTCACCGCGACGTCACCGAAGGTCCTGGAAGCGCTGATTCTTAGGAAGGACCTTCGGTGACGTCGCGGTGACGTCGTGGCTTGTGATTGGTCGCGCGGCCGCCCATGTGACCGCCGCGCAACCAATCAGAAGCCGCGACGTCACCGCAAGGTCTTGGAAGGCTGATTCTAAGGAAGAAAGGCTGCCGGTTAGTACCAGGGCGCGTCAGAGGGTAAGTATTGCGATATTTTTTATTTTAATTCTTTATTTTACACTAAAATATGGATCGCAGGGCCTGAAGGAGAGTTTCCGCTCCTTCAGACCCTGAAAACCATGGAAACCCAATGCACTGCATTGGGTTTCGCGTTTCGGCCGACCCCGACCCCGACTTTTTTATAGGATCGGCCGATTTCACTCGACCCGACTTTTGAAAAAGTCGGGTTTCGTGAAACCCGACCCGATCCTATAAAAGCAAAGGTCGCTCAACCCTAGTAGCCACCTTTTGCTTTGATGACTGCTTTACACACTCTTGGCATTCTCTTGATGAGCTTCAAGAGGTAGGCACCGGGAATGGTCTTCCAACAATCTTGAAGGAGTTATCAGAGATGCTTTCACTTGTTGGCCCTTTTGCCTTCACTCTGTGGTCCAGCTCACCCCAAAATATCTAGATTGGTGACTGCGGAGGCCAGGTCATCTGGCCCAGCACCCCATCACTCTCCTTCTTGGTCAAATAGCCCTTGTTGTAGAGATGTGTCTGCTGCAAAAATGTTCCTGGAAACTCTTATAGCCACCCATTCTACAATAAATACAAGAGATACATATCTATATATACACCAATGCATACAGTACAGACCTAAAGTTTGGACACACCTTCTCATTTAAACATTTTTCTGTATTTTCATGACTATGAAAATTGTACATTCACACTGAAGGCATCAAAACTATGAATTAACACATGTGGAATTATATACTTAACAAATAAGTGTGAAACAACTGAAAATATGTCTTATATTCTAGGTTCTTCAAAGTAGCCACTAGGGTTGAGCGAAACGGGTCGAAATATTTCAAAAGTCGCCGACTTTTGGCAAGGTCGGGTTTCATGAAACCCGACCCGACCCCAGTGTGGGGTCGGCCATGAAGTCGGCGATCTTCTGAATCTGGAATCGGAATTCCGATACCGATTCCCGATATGTTTAAGATATCGGGAATTGGTATCGGAATTCAGATTTAAGTGTAAAATAAAGAATTAAAATAAAAAATATCGCAATACTTACCCTCTGACGCGCCCTGGTACTAACCGGCAGCCTTTCTTCCTTAGAATCAGCCTTCCAAGACCTTGTGGTGACGTCGCGGCTTCTGATTGGTCGCGCGGCGGTCACATGGGCGGCCGCGCGACCAATCACAAGCCGCGACGTCACCGCGACGTCACCGAAGGTCCTGGAAGCGCTGATTCTTAGGAAGGACCTTCGGTGACGTCGCGGTGACGTCGTGGCTTGTGATTGGTCGCGCGGCCGCCCATGTGACCGCCGCGCGACCAATCAGAAGCCGCGACGTCACCGCAAGGTCTTGGAAGGCTGATTCTAAGGAAGAAAGGCTGCCGGTTAGTACCAGGGCGCGTCAGAGGGTAAGTATTGCGATATTTTTTATTTTAATTCTTTATTTTACACTAAAATATGGATCGCAGGGCCTGAAGGAGAGTTTCCGCTCCTTCAGACCCTGAAAACCATGGAAACCCAATGCACTGCATTGGGTTTCGCGTTTCGGCCGACCCCGACCCCGACTTTTTTATAGGATCGGCCGATTTCACTCGACCCGACTTTTGAAAAAGTCGGGTTTCGTGAAACCCGACCCGATCCTATAAAAGCAAAGGTCGCTCAACCCTAGTAGCCACCTTTTGCTTTGATGACTGCTTTACACACTCTTGGCATTCTCTTGATGAGCTTCAAGAGGTAGGCACCGGGAATGGTCTTCCAACAATCTTGAAGGAGTTCCCAGAGATGCTTTCACTTGTTGGCCCTTTTGCCTTCACTCTGTGGTCCAGCTCACCCCAAAATATCTAGATTGGTGACTGCGGAGGCCAGGTCATCTGGCCCAGCACCCCATCACTCTCCTTCTTGGTCAAATAGCCCTTGTTGTAGAGATGTGTCTGCTGCTAGAACTCTGTGTAGCATTGACCTGGTCTCTAATCTGAGCTGCTGTTAACCTGCGATTTCTGAGGCTGGTGACTCGGATAAACTTATCCTCAGAAGCAGAGGTGACTCTTGGTCTTCCTTCTCTGGGATGGTCCTCATGTGAGCCAGTTTCTTTGTAGCGCTTGATGGTTTTTGCCACTGCACTTGGGGATACTTTCAAAGTTTTCCCAATTTTTCGGACTGACTGACCTTCATTTCTTAAAGTAATGATGGCCACTCATTTTTCTTTACTTAGCTGCTTTTTTCTCGCCATAATACAAATTCTAACAGTCTATTCAGTAGGACTATCAGCTGTGTATCCACCAGACTTTTGCACAACACAACTGATGGTCCCAACCGCATTTATAAGGCAAGAAATCCAACTTATTAAACCTGACAGGGCATACCTGTGAAGTGAAAACCATTCCCGGTGACTACCTCTTGAAGCTCATCAAGAGAATGCCAAGAGTGTACAAAGCAGTCATCAAAGCAAAAGGTGGCTACTTTGAAGAACCTAGAATATAAGACATATTTTCAGTTGTTTCACACTTTTTTGTTAAGTATATAATTCCACATGTGTCATTTCATAGTTTTGATGCCTTCAGTGTGAATTTACAATTTTCATAGTCAAGAAAATACAGAAAAATCTTTAAATGAGAAGGTGTGTTCAAACTTTTGGTCTGTACTGTACATCTGGGTATATCAGATTTGAATAGCGGTTATATGAAGGTACCCACTAACAAATGTATCTGCAATAAGGTGCATTAGCATATATATCATGGCAAAGGTGTATCAATATCCTGTATGTCCATCAATATACAGTTTCAGATATAATTATCCAATCACATATAGGATCCCATTGAAATCTATTAAGCAATTACTAAAACGTTTGCAATTTTTTGCTGCAGAAGTGCTTGCTAATTCGCTTATAAAGACACCGGAGTATCTTTTTAGCCTTCCCATTGACTTCTTTTATACAGTATGTAGCATCTTCCTAGTAGAAAAAACATAAAGAATGTAAGTCACTTCTTTTTAACACCTGGCATCTTTGAAACCATGACGTACTTAAAAGATGCTCAACACCCTGATCATAGGAGCAGCAAGTCATTTTTCCATTCAAACAGATGAGACAAATCAGTTGAGCGCTTTTTCAGGCTTATTTTTATCAGAGGAGCTGCTCAAAAAATGCCAGAAAAAGACTCAGTGTGATCATACCATAACAATTTAGCAAAGCTATTTAATCTAGGCAAATTAGTAGTTTTTCCCACAGGAGATTATTGTACAGTTTGTCTTGAAAATATCAACACAACAATTTTAACAAGGTTGTAAACTTTCAGATAAAGTTCTTTTAACCACTTAAGGACAGAGTCATTTTATACGTTAATAACCAAGCCTCATTTTTTAAATCTTACCACTGTCACTTTATGAGGTAATAACTCTGGAACACTTCAACGAATCCCACTGATTTCGAGACTGTTTTCTCAGGACATATTGTACTTCGTGATAATGGTACAATTTGTTCAATATGACTTGCGTTTATTTGTGAAAAAAAGGAAATTTGACAAAAATGTTGAAAATTTCACAATTTTCATATTTTTCTTATGTCCTTAAACCAAAGAGTTATGTCATACAAAATAGTCAATAAATAATATTTCCTAAATGTCTACTTTACATTAGTAAAGTTTTGAAACATTATTTTTTGGAGTTAGGAAGTTAGAAGGGTTAAAAGTTGACCAGCAATGTGTTATTTTTCCAACAAATTTTACAAAACCATTATTTTAGGGACCATATTACATTTGAAGTGACTGTGGGGGCTTATATGACAGAAAATACCCAAAACTGCAACTATTGTAAAAACTGCACCCCTCAAAGATCATAAAACTACATTCAAGAGGTTTCCTAACCCTTAAGCTGCTTCACAGGAATTAATGCAATGTTGAAGGAAAAAATAAACATTGAACTTTTTTCACAAAAATTTTACTCTAGCCTCAAATTTTTAACAAGAGAAAATAAACTTCAAAATTTGTTGTGCAATTTATTCTGAGTACATTGATTCCGCTGAGCTAAGAAAGAAAGAAGCTCTGTTTGACTTTTTGAATGCAAAAATGTCTGGAATCGAAAGCAGACACCATGTCGTGTTTGGAGAGCCCCTGATGTGCCTAAACAATGAAAACCCCCACAAGTGACCCCATTTTGGAAAATGTGTATTGAATACCTTGAATCTCCAGGGGCTTCACACAAGTTAATAACGTAGAGCCATGAAAATAACAAAAAAATCACATTTTTCACACAAAAATTTTCATTTAGCCACAAATTTTTAATTTTTACAAGGGTAATAAGAGAAAATCCTCCTTACAATTTTTTATGCAAGTTCTCCTAAATGCACCAATATATGGTCAAAAAATACTTTTGAAGCACAGTGCAAAGCTCAGAAGGAAATAAGTGCCATATTGGAGTTAAGATTTTGCTGGACTGGTTTGAGGGTGCCATGCCACATTGGCAGAGCCCCAGAGGTGCCAGAACAGCAGAAACAACTCATAAGTGAGGTCATTTTATGAACTACACCTCTCAATGAATTTATCTAGGGGTGCAGTGAGCATGTTGACAACACATGTGCCTCACAGAAATTTACACCACTGGGCGGTGAAGAAAGAATAATTATATTTATACCGCTAAAATGTTGTTTTAGCCCCATATTTTTAATTTTTAAAAGGGCTAATAGGAAAAAATGGACAACACCGTTTATTGGGCAATTTCTCTGAAATGCGCCAATACCCTGTCCAGAATCCCGAAGTGTCTATCAGCCATATCCTCCTTCTTCTCCTCTCACTTCCTCAAACTCAATGTGGATGAATCTGAACTCATCATCCTTCCTCTATCTCATAGATCTTCCTTACCTGACCTATCTATCGCAGTAAAGGACATCATGCTTTCCCCAGTACTGGAAGGCCGCTGCCTCGGAGTAACCCTTGACTCTGCCCTGTCCTTCAAAGCGCACATCCAAGCTCTTTCCACCTCCTGTCGCCTCCAGCTCAAAAATATCTCCAAAATCCATCCTTTCCTCAACCGTCAATCAACTAAAATTCTTGTGCATGCCCTCATCATCTCCCACCTTGACTGCTGCAACATCCTTTTATGTGGCCTCCCTGCTAACACCCTTGCACCTCTCCAGTCCATCTTTAACTCTGCTGCCCGACTAATTCATCTCTCTCCTCGCTACTTCTCCGCTTACCCCCTCTGCAAATCTCTTCACTGGCTCCCATTCCCTCAGTGTATCCAGTTCAAATTACTAATACTGACCTACAAAGCCATCCATAGCCTGTCTCCTCCATATATCTCTGAACTAATCTCCCGATAGCTTCCCTCACATAATCTCTGGTCCTCCCAAGACCTCTTTCTCTCCTCCACACTTATTCGCTCCTCACCCAACCGCCTCCAAGACGTCTCCCGAATATCCCCCATTCTCTGGAATTCTTTGCTCCAACACGTCCGACTATCAACCACATTCGGATCCTTCAGACAGAACCTGAAAACCCAACTCTTCTGGAAAGCCTACAGCCTGCACTGACCCTGCTGCCTCCTCATCACTACCGAAGCTACTGCCTCACCAACACCTGAGCTCCTGCAACCCTCAGCCTATTGTCTCCATCCCCACCATCCTGTAGAATGTAAGCCCGCAAGAGCAGGGTCCTCTCCCCTTTGTATCAGTCTGTAATTGTTAGTTTGGCTTACTGTAAGTGATATCTGTAATTTGTATGTAACCCCTTCTCATGTACAGCACCGTGGAATCAATGGTGATATATTAATAAATAATAATAATACCCTATATGTAATCGATTACTACTATTCAGGCATAGTGGAATGCTCAGAAGGGAAGGAGCGCCATAATTTAATGCAGATTTTACTGTTATGGTGTGAATGACCCACTGGAAGAGCCCCTGAGGTGCCAGAACAGCATAATCCCCCTATAAATGACCCCATTTTGCAATGCATTATAGCACCAATAGAGAACAACCGAAGGACCAGACAATCAAGGTATATAAAAATAACAAATTTTATTTAGATAATATATAATACATAGTAACAGCACAGAAAAATAAAAATAAGAATAGGACTATACAGCCGTATTTGGAACCAGTCAGCATAGACCAACTACAGCAGAGAGTCCATGAGATACAACATCAAAATAATAACATCAGTTAATTTATAGTACCTTTAGATGTGTCCATGGAATAGCCCAGTGCGATGGACACTATGGCACAATATTAGAAAATGGCTACAATATGTGTAGGGCCATAAGTACAACAATAAGTAACACGGTCAAAAACGGATGAATTAGCCCCACAACAGCATTGAGCTATAACCACATTAAAAAAGTGACCCATATAAGAAGAACATATTATACGTCCTTTCAAAGGCAAGCTCTCATGTTGCCACAGCCATAGCTTGCACATTAATTACCTGTGTCCATGGCAGAGGAATAAATGGCTGCTGTAACCGCACCTCGACGTGCGTTTCACCGCCGCTTGCAGTTTCGTCAGGAGGTGGAATAGCATATCATGTGTGTCCACATAACTTCAACAAGTTCCACCCAACCATCAAGCTCACCCTCAACGTTTCAAAGACCCAAATACATTTTCTGGACATGACCATACAAATCAAGGACAATGCCATACAGACATCCATTTACCACAAGCCCACCGGACGTGCGGCTTATCTTAGATAGAACAGCTTTCATCCAAGACACACAAAAAAATCCATCATCTACAGTCAAGCTCTGAGATATATTCGGATCTGTTCAGACAGCAAAGACAGGGAACTACAGCTGCGATCACTGAGGAATACGTTCCTACAACAAGGATACCATCCACTGGTAATAGATGAGCAGATCCACAGGGCTACAAGGATCCCAAGAAACAGCCTCCTGGATTACAAACTGCGAGAGGATAACAACAGGGTACCTCTTGTGGTCACACACAACCCCCACATGAGCATCCTAAGGAAAATTGGTGCTGATCTCCAACCCATATTCCATAGAGATCACAAATTGAAAGACATATTCCCAGAGCTACCACTTCTCTCCTACAAACAGCCCCCTAACTTAAGGAATCTGCTTGTCAGAAGTGTCCTCTCATCACCATCAGTGACTGGCACATTCCCTTGTAACAATAAAAAATGCAAAACGTGTACCCACATATTACCAACAGATATAGTCCGTGTACCAAGCACAAATCAGGACTATAAGGTCATGGGTTCCTTTTCTTGTACATCCTCCAACGTGGTGTACATGATACAATGTACGAGGTGCCCTGGAAGTATCTATACTGGGGAAACTATGCAAAGACTACAAACTAGGATGAATCTACACAGACACAATCAGGAATGAAGTGGACACACCTGTGGAAAAACATTTCTCTGGACCTGGACACAGTATGACAGACTTAAAATTCTTAACTCTTAATACTAAAAGGTAATTTTAAGGACCACAGGGAAAGAAAAATTTGGGAATACAAACTAAGGCTGCCGTCACACTATCAGTATTTGATCAGTATTTTACATCAGTATTTGTAAGCCAAAACCAGGAGTGGGTGATAAATGCAGAAGTGGTGCATATGTTTCTATTATACTTTTCCTCTATTTGTTCCACTCCTGGTTTTGGCTTACAAATACTGATGAAAAATACTGACCAAATACTGCTAGTGTGATGGCAGCCTAATGAAGATGCTTAATTCGTTGACACTAAGGGTACCGTCACACACTGCCATTTCGATCGCTACGATGGTACGATTCGTGACGTTCCAGCGATATCGTTACGATATCGCTGTGTCTGACACGCAGCAGCGATCAGGGATCCTGCTGAGAATCGTACGTCGTAGCAGATCGTTTAGAACTTTCTTTCGTCGCTCGATCTCCCGCTGGCATCGCTAGATCGGTGTGTGTGACACCGATCTAGCGATCTAGCGATGCGATCTAGCGATGCGTTCGCTTGTAACCAGGGTAAACATCGGGTTACTAAGCGCAGGGCCGCGCTTAGTAACCCGATGTTTACCCTGGTTACAAGCGTAAAACTAAAAAAAAAAAAACAGCACATACTTACATTCTGGTGTCCGTCAGGTCCCTTGCCGTCTGCTTCCCGCAATCAGTGACTGCCGGCCGTAAAGTGAAAGCAGAGCACAGCGGTGACGTCACCGCTGTGCTGTGCTTTCACTTTCACTTTACAGCCGGCAGTCAGAGTGCAGGAAGCAGACGGCAAGGGACCTGACGGACACCAGAATGTAAGTATGTGCTGGTTGTTTTTTTTTACGCTGGTAACCAGGGTAAACATCGGGTTACTAAGCGCGGTCCTGCGCTTAGTAACCCGATGTTTACCCTGGTTACCCGGGGACCTCGGCATCGTTGGTCGCTGGAGAGCTGTCTGTGTGACAGCTCCCCAGCGACCACACTACGATTTACCTACGATCACGGCCAGGTCATATCGCTGGTCGTGATCGTAGGTAAATCGTATAGTGTGACGGTACCCTAAGACTCAATTTAACACCTGGATTTATGAGTCACTACATGGATACAATTCACACCTCCACCAGATAGACTCCAGATAACTAAGAACATTATTCCCACTGCCTCTCCATTTGTAAGAAAATGCCTAATTTGATTACCTTGGCTTATGTATGGACTCATCACACTTCCCACCCCCTAACAAATGTAGTATTCTTTAAATGTGCTTGTTTCTTATTCATCTATTTGTAATCGTGCCTGAAGAAGGAGCTCTGAAAGCTTGCGAACATATTATTTTCTGGTTAGCCAAATAAAGGTATCACTCCTAGAGTACTTCTGTCATCATTGGGCAGAAAAATATTCACATCGATAACACTTTTTTGAAGATAATAATCTATAAATCTACAGACTTGTTCAGACAGACGTCCCACACCTGACACAAGGGTCGTCCCTGTGGATTACTCACATTTTTGTGGATTTTGGGTGTTAACCCCTTCCCGACCCATGACGCCACGTAGGCGTCATGAAAGTCGGTGCCAATCCGACCCATGACGCCTATGCGGCGTCATGGAAAGATCGCGTCCCTGCAGATCGGGTGAAAGGGTTAACTCCCATTTCACCCGATCTGCAGGGACAGGGGGAGTGGTAGTTTAGCCCAGGGGGGGTGGCTTCACCCCCTCGTGGCTACGATCGCTCTGATTGGCTGTTGAAAGTGAAACTGCCAATCAGAGCGATTTGTAATATTTCACCTATTATAACGGGTGAAATATTACAATCCAGCCATGGCCGATGCTGAAATATCATCGGCCATGGCTGGAAATACTAATGTGCCCCCACCCCCCCCGATCGCCCCCCCCCCAGCCCCCCGATCTGGCCGGTACACTGCTCCGGCTCCCCTCCGTCCTGTGCTCCGCTCCCCCCCGTGCTCTTGTCCGCTCCCCCCGTGCTCCAATCACCCCCCCCGTGCTCCAATCACCCCCCCTGCACTCCGATCCACCCCCCCGGTGCTCCGTTCCACCCCCCCGTGCTCCGTTCCAGCCCCCCCGTGCTCCGTTCCACGCCCCCCGTGCCCCGTTCCACCCCTCCCGCGCTCCGATTCCCCCCCACCGTGCTCCGATCCCCCCCCCGTGGTCCCCCCCCACCCCATCATACTTACAGATCCAGCCGGGGTCCCGTCCGTCTTCTCCCTGGGCGCCGCCATCTTCCAAAATGGCGGGCGCATGCGCAGTGCGCCCGCCGAATCTGCCGGCCGGCAGATTCGTTCCAAAGTGCATTTTGATCACTGAGATAGATTATATCTCAGTGATCAAAATAAAAAAAATAATAAATGACCCCCCCCCCTTTGTCACCCCCATAGGTAGGGACAATAAAAAAATAAAGAAATTTTTTTTTCCACTAATGTTAGAATAGGGTTAGGGTTAGGGTTAGGGGTAGGGGTAGGGTTAGGGTTAGGGTTAGGGGTAGGGGTAGGGGTAGGGTTAGAGGTAGGGTTAGGGGTAGGGGTAGGGTTAGGGGTAGGGTTAGGGGTAGGGCTAGGGTAAGGGTAGGGTTAGGGTTTCGGTATGTGCACACGTATTCTGGTCCTCTGCGGATTTTTCCGCTGCGGATTTGATAAATCCGCAGTGCTAAACCGCTGCGGATTTATGGTGGATTTACCGCGTTTTTTTCTGCGCATTTCACTGCGGTTTTACAACTGCGATTTTCTATTGGAGCAGTTGTAAAACCGCTGCGGAATCCGCACAAAGAAGTGACATGCTGCGGAATGTAAACCGCTGCGTTTCCGTGCAGTTTTTCCGCAGCATGTGTACAGCGATTTTTGTTTCCCGTAGGTTTACATTGAACTGTAAACTCATGGGAAACTGCTGCGGATCCGCAGCGTTTTCCGCAGCGTGTGCACATACCTTTAGAATTAGGCTATGTGCACACGGTGCGGATTTGGCTGCGGATTCGCAGCAGTGTTCCATCAGGTTTACAGTACCATGTAAACATATGAAAAACCAAATCCGCTGTGCCCATGGTGCGGAAAATACCGCGCGGAAACGCTGCGTTGTATTTTCCGCAGCATGTCAATTCTTTGTGCGGATTCCGCAGCGTTTTAAACCTGTTCCTCAATAGGAATCCGCAGGTGAAATCCGCACAAAAAACACTGGAAATCCGCGGAAAATCCGCAGGTAAAACGCAGTGCCTTTTACCCGCGGATTTTTCAAAAATGGTGCGGAAATATCTCACACGAATCCGCAACGTGGGCACATAGCCTTAGGGTTGGAATTAGGGTTGTGGTTAGGGTTGTGATTAGGGTTATGGCTACAGTTGGGATTAGGGTTAGGGGTGTGTTGGGGTTAGTGTTGGAGTTAGAATTGAGGGGTTACCACTGTTTAGGCACATCAGGGGTCTCCAAACGCAACATGGCGCCATCATTGATTCCAGCCAATCTTGTATTCAAAAAGTCAAATGGTGCTCCCTCACTTCCGAGCCCTGACGTGTGCCCAAACAGTAGTTTACCCCCACATATGGGGTACCAGCATACTCAGGACAAACTGCGCAACAATTACTGGGGTCCAATTTCTCCTGTTACCCTTGTGAATCTAAAAAAATGCTTGCTAAAACATAATTTTTGAGGAAAGAAAAATGATTTTTTATTTTCACGGCTCTGCGTTGTAAACGTCTGTGAAGCACTTGGGGGTTCAAAGTGCTCACCACATATCTAGATAAGTTCCTTGGGGGGTCTAGTTTCTAAAATGGGGTAACTTGTGGGGGTTTCTACTGTTTAGGCACACCAGGGGCTCTGCAAACGCAACGTGACACCCGCAGACCATTCCATCAAAGTCTGCATTTCAAAAGTCACTACTTCCCTTCTGAGCCCCGACGTGTGCCCAAACAGTGGTTTACCCCCACTCATGGGGTATCAGCGTACTCAGGAGAAACTGGACAACAACTTTTGGGGTCCAATTTCTCCTGTAATCCTTGGGAAAATAAAAAATTCTGGGCTAAATAATTATTTTTGAGGAAAGAAAACGTATTTATTATTTTCACGGCTCTGCATTATAAACTTCTATGAAGCACTTGGGGGTTCAAAGTGCTCACCACCATCTAGATAAGTTCCTTTCGGGGTCTAGTTTCCAAAATGGGGTCACTTGTGGGGGGTTTCTACTGTTTAGGCACATCAGGGGCTCTGCAAACGCAACGTGACGCCCGCAGAGCATTCCATCAAAGTCTGCATTTCAAAACGTCACTACTTCAATTCCAAGCCCCGGCATGTGCCCAAACAGTAGTTTACCCCCACATATGGGGTATCACCGTACTCAGGAGAAACTGGACAACAAATATTGGGGTAAAATTTCTCCTGTTACCCTTGGGAAAATAAAAAATTGCAGGCTAAAAGATCATTTTTGAGAAAATAATTTTTTTTTTTTATTTTCATGGCTCTGCGTTATAAACTTCTGTGAAGCACTTGGGGGTTCAAAGTCCTCACCACACATCTAGATTAGTTCCTTTGGGGGTCTAGTTTTCAAAATGGTGTCATTTCTGGGGGATCTCCAATGTTTAGCCACACAGGGGCTCTCCAAACGTGACATGGTGTCCGCTAATGATTGGAGCTAATTTTCCATTTAAAAAGCCAAATGGCGTGCCATCCCTTCCGAGCCCTGCCGTGCGCCCAAACAGTGGTTTACCCCCACATATGGGGTATCAGCGTACTCAGGACAAACTGGACAACAATATTTGGGGTCCAATTTCTCCTATTATCCTTGGCAAAATAGGAAATTCCAGGCTAAAATATCATTTTTGAGGAAAGAAAAATTATTTTTTATTTTCATGGCTCTGCGTTATAAACTTCTGTGAAGCACCTGGGGGTTTAAAGTGCTCAATATGCATCTAGATAAGTTCCTTGGGGGGTCTAGTTTCCAAAATGGGGTCACTTGTGGGGGAGCTCCAATGTTTAGGCACACAGGGGCTCTCCAAATGCGACATGGTGTCCGCTAACAATTGGAGCTAATTTTCCATTCAAAAAGTCAAATGGCGCGCCTTCCCTTCCGAGCCCTGCTGAGTGCCCAAACAGTGGTTTACCCCCACATATGAGGTATCAACGTACTCGGGAGAAATTGCCCAACAAATTTTATGATCCATTTTATCCTACTGCCCATGTGAAAATGAAAAAATTGAGGCGAAAAGAATTTTTTTGTGAAAAAAAAGTACTTTTTCATTTTTACAGATCAATTTGTGAAGCACCTGAGGGTTTAAAGTGCTCAATAGGCATCTAAATAAGTTCCTTGGGGGGTTTAGTTTCCAAAATGTGGTCACTTGTGGGGGAGCACCAATGTTTAGGCACACAGGAGCTATCCAAACGCGACATGGTGTCCGCTAACGATGGAAATAATTTTTCATTCAAAAAGTCAAATGGCGCTCCTTCCCTTCCGAGCCTTACCATGTGCCCAAACAGTGGTTTACCCCCACATGTGAGGTATTGGTGTACTCAGGAGAAATCGCCCAACACATTTTAGGATCCATTTTATCCTGTTGCCCATGTGAAAATGAAAAAATTGAGGCTAAAAGAATTTTTTTGTGAAAAAAAAGTACTTTTTCATTTTTACGGATCAATTTGTGAAGCACCTGGGGGTTCAAAGTGCTCACTATGCATCTAGATAAGTTCCTTGGGGCGTCTAGTTTCCAAAATATGGTCACTTGTGGGGGAGCTCCAATTTTTAGGCACACGGGGGCTCTCCAAATGTGACATGGTGTCCGCTAAAGAGTGGAGCCAATTTTTGATTCAAAAAGTCAAATGGCGCTCCTTCCCTTCCAAGCCCTGCCGTGCGCCCAAACAGTGGTTTACCCCCACATATGAGGTATCAGCGTACTCAGGACAAATTGACAACAACTTTCGTGGTTCAGTTTCTCCTTTTACCATTGGGAAAATAAAAAAATTGTTGCTAAAAGATAATTTTTGTGACTAAAAAGTTAAATGTTCATTTTTTCCTTCCATGTTGCTTCTGCTGCTGTGAAGCACCTGAAGGGTTAATAAACTTCTTGAATGTGGTTTTGAGTACCTTGAGGGGTGCAGTTTTTAGAATGGTGTCACTTTTGGGTATTTTCAGCCATATAGACCCCTCACACTGACTTCAAATGTGAGGTGGTCCCTAAAAAAAATGGTTTTGTAAATTTCGTTGTAAAAATGACAAATCGCTGGTCAAATTTTAACCCTTATAACTTCCTAACAAAAAAAATTTTTGTTTCCAAAATTGTGCTGATGTAAAGTAAACATGTGGGAAATGTTATTTATTAACTATTTTGTGTCACATATCTCTCTGGTTTAACAGAATAAAAATTCAAAATGTGAAAATTGCGAAATTTTCAAAATTTTCGCCAAATTTCCGTTTTTATCACAAATAAACGCAGAATTTATTGACCTAAATTTACCACTAACATGAAGCCCAATATGTCACGAAAAAACAATCTCAGAACCGCTAGGATCCGTTGAAGCGTTCCTGAGTTATTACCTCATAAAGGGACACTGGTCAGAATTGCAAAAAACGGCAAGGTCTTTAAGGTCAAAATAGGCTGGGTCATGAAGGGGTTAAATAAAAAGTGGGGATCACTGGATGATGTACAGTCTGTCCCTCTAACATTTTTTATGTAATCACACCTCTATCTCTACCTATCATCAATAGGGAGTCCAATTATAATTTGAATTGATGCAAGAGGTTACTGTCCAACTTCTTATAGCACTCTGTCATATTAAGCTGTCTAAAAGCTCCGAAGGGAAGGAGCGCCATAATTTAGTGCAGATTGTACTGTTATTGTTTGCGGGTGCGAATGACCCACTGGAAGAGCCCCTGAGGTGCCAGGACAGCTAATCCCCCTATAGTTTACCCCATTTTGCAAACTACACCTCTCAATTAATTTATCTAAGGGTGCAGTGATCATATTGACCAATGCAGGTATAATGCACCAGCATTGCAATGCATTATACATGTACAGAAACTGTAACAACTCTGCTGGCATCACAGCATGGCCTCACATCTCTCACACAATCTTACCCACTGCTCCAGGCCATGATGTGCTTTCTCTTTAATGCCAGCTCCATGTTCTGTGTCTCTGCTCTCTGCATGCCTCATGGCTATGTGTATAGGGGGCCGGCGCCTGAACTCTCTGGTTCTTATAGGAATCAGGTGCACCTGTCCAATCAGTTCCTGACCAATTATCAAGAGGCCTCCTGTATATAGTGCAGCTCCACCCTGTGGTCTGGGCCTGTGCAATGTGTTAGCTCAGTTAGTGTTTAGCTGCTGAGTTTGCCTGGCCTTGCTCTGAGTTACTCCCTCTCTGGAGGCTTTTCTCTGTGCTATTGCCTTGATCCTGTAGTCCGCCCTCCAGGAGGCAGAATATCCTGGTCCCTGTGTCTTTGTCCCTGTGTCTTGTTCTATTGCCTTGTCTGTACTTTGTCTTTTCTCGGTCTCCTTTTCTGTGGCTTCCTTCCCTGCTTTCTTTCCTTGTGTTTTCTGTCTGCTTAGACTCCGCACTCTTGCGGCTCTGCACTCAGACCTTGCTTCGCACTCTCTGGCTTTGCTCTGTGGCTCCGCTCTTTGCGGTACTATCTGACTCTGCCTCCTGTGTTTCTGCACTTGGCTCCATCTCTGCTCTTGGCTCCGCCTCCAGTGTCTCCGCTCTTGGCTCCGCCTCCAGCGTCTCCGCTCTTGGCTCCGCCTCCAGCGTCTCCGCTCTTGGCTCCGCCTCCAGCGTCTCCGCTCTTGGCTCCGCCTCCAGCGTCTCCGCTCTTGGCTCCGCCTCCAGCGTCTCCGCCCTTGGCTCTGCCTTCTCCTTCTCTTTTCTTAGTTCCACCTTCTACTTGTTACTTGGTCCTCGTGTGTGAACAGGTCCCTACCTGTTTCTTCATACCTCATTCCTTTCTGCTTGTTTCCTTTCCTGAACCTCCTGTGTGATCAGGTCCCTACCTGTTCCTTCATTCTCCTTTCCTTCTGGCTTGTTTTCGTACCTGCATCTTCTGTGTGTACAGGTCCCTACCTGGTTCCTTCATCACACTCACAATAGGACTGCACTCGGGTGTCATCTGAGTGCAGCCTGATTCATACACCACATCAACCAGTCCTGTGTATCCTGTGTTCCTGCCAGTCCTGCCGTTCCTGCCCTGCCTTCCAGTCCTGTGTTCCTGCTGTCCTAGCCAGTCCTGTTTCCTGCCGTGTCTCTGCCAGTCCTGTCTCAGCCGTGCCAGCCTACTCGTCTGTGTTCCAGTCGTGCTCTTCTGCCAGTCCTGCCTAATGCCCGCACCAATCCAGGTGTTCCTGTCTCCGAAGTGGGATCAGCAGCCACAGCCAGACATCACCCTGGAGTGGCACCTGGTAGCTTCCTATTGCACAAGTCTGACCTCACCATCAGAGGCTCCAGCGAACACCTAGGAAGCTACTTAGTTATGCCCCTTCCAGGGAAGTTTGGTCTGTGGTCCAGTGGGGCCACACCCCCGTATGCCCACGCCAACCAGTCTGGGCGCGTGCGTGACAGTTTGCACAGGCCATGGTCCCCGCTGAGTCCCATGTGCCTTCGCTCTCGGAGCAAGATGAACTCTCTTCTTGCCAGTATTGGCCTCCGAGGAAAATGTTTACCCAGTCTGAAAGCCAGTCCTTCACTGCTCCATCCCCAATTGTCATCTCTAATGAGCTGTTTGATCGACATCAAGCCTGCGCTCCTAATGACGAATCCAAGCCAGCAGATCCTCCATGCTATTATGGGGACCCAAAGCAATGTCGTGTGTTCCTGGAGTGGTGCTTGCGTTAATTCAAGTGGCATGCTCCCCAATTCCCCACTGACTGGTTGAAAGTAGGTTTCTTAATGGCCTACCTTACAGGAGATGCTTTGATGTGGTGCGACCCCTTTTGGGAAGCAGGGGACCCCATCATCTCGAATCTGCCGGCCTTCCTGGTGGCCTTCTGTAAAGCCTTCGATGAGCCAAGTACTGCATCTCCTGAAAAGTCTTCCCCTTCAAGCTCACAGAGACGGTCCAGACGAAAGAAACCTGTAGGTAAACCGTCACTTCCGTCCATGACCGTCCAAGACTCATCTGTTCCACAACCCGCCAAAACGGCCACCCGAGCAAGATCCAAGAGGTCTAATAAAAGGGGTCTGGCAAATCTGCAGCCTGAATCTGGTGCTGAGATTGAAATACGGTATCCCTGTGGTTGTAAAGAACATTCAGATGGTCTTTGCCCTGTGAAGCCTGTACTCCAAAACCCTGGGCCAGTAGGAGAGGCTGCCCCTGGCGAGAGTACTTCCTCTCCGTCAAAGTTAATGACTGTTTCTCTGCCTTCTGGGAGCTTTAGTGTGGTAAAGTCGCCAACCATTCGGAGTCGGTGTGTGGTCTCTGTCATAAAGCTCCAGAACCCGGTAAAGGCGTTGTCTGAAGTTGGTCAAGCCCTACTCAAGAGCAGTCTAGTCCTGCAAGGACAACTACAGCTCCAAGTTGGAGCCTTATACACGAAGAAGTTTGTCTACCGTATGCTGTCTGCTATGCCCATGGGTCATTCTGAGCCAAGGACTCTACCACCCGCTCTGGTCAAGAGTTCCACTAAAGTGCTTCGTTTGCACTTTCCCAGTCTTGAGAAGTGTCTGGTTCCCATGCGTCAAAGACACTCAGCAGTGTCATCTTCTTCAGCTGGTCTGCTAGTCGTCGAGTCAAGGTGTGCTGACGTCACCGAAGATGGGGAAACGGTGACGATGTCTCCACACATCTCCAGCGACTATACCAGAAAACAGTTAGTCGTCGAGTCAAGGTGTGCTAACGTCACTGAAGATGGGGAAGCGATGACTATCTCTCCACACATCTCCCACGAATATTCCTGTAATCCATTCCTAGGAACATCCCCGCCATTTGGACGATTTCTTCTGGATAACGGGCACAAGATGGTTCCTATGTGGATACCTTCAGCGTCCTTGTGGCAGGCTGGTGAAGATTTCAAAACAGAAGTTTGTTCACCTCAATTTTTCTCTGAGCCGGTGGAGCTGTTCTCCACTCTCATCTCTAATGACTTTTCTTGTGTTCCGTACCTAAGAACATCTCTGCTACCTGTCGGACAAAAGTTGAATCCTTTGAGAGGGCTTCCAGTTTCCATGTGTCCGGCTGGTGAAGATGTCAAGACAGCAGCATTCAATTCCCTGTTACCTGTCTACCTGAAGGAGGTGGTCCAGCTCATTATGGAGCACCAAGAGACTTTGTTTTATGAGATTCCTGGTGACCCGCCTGCCTTATTCTACCCTGAAGATGTCATGTTGGCCTGGACTATGTGTGCTCCTATCCTTCTTCTACAAGTTATTCTGGCGGGCTTGAGGAAGAGGGGCCGTAAAGGCTGGCATCACAGCATGGCCTCACATCTCTCACACAATCTTACCCACTGCTCCAGGCCATGATGTGCTTTCTCTTTAATGCCAGCTCCATGTTCTATGTCTCTGCTCTCTGCATGCCTCATGGCTATGTGTATAGGGGGCCGGCGCCTGAACTCTCTGGTTCTTATAGGAATCAGGTGCACCTGTCCAATCAGTTCCTGACCAATTACCAAGAGGCGTCCTGTATATAGTGCAGCTCCACCCTGTGGTCTGGGCCTGTGCAATGTGTTAGCTCAGTTAGTGTTTAGCTGCTGAGTTTGCCTGGCCTTGCTCTGAGTTACTCCCTCTCTGGAGGCTTTTCTCTGTGCTATTGCCTTGATCCTGTAGTCCGCCCTCCAGGAGGCAGAATATCCTGGTCCCTGTGTCTTTGTCCCTGTGTCTTGTTCTATTGCCTTGTCTGTACTTTGTCTTTTCTCGGTCTCCTTTTCTGTGGCTTCCTTCCCTGCTTTCTTTCCTTGTGTTTTCTGTCTGCTTAGACTCCGCACTCTTGCGGCTCTGCACTCAGACCTTGCTTCGCACTCTCTGGCTTTGCTCTGTGGCTCCGCTCTTTGCGGTTCTATCTGGCTCCGCTCTTTGCGGTACTATCTGGCTCTGCCTCCTGTGTTTCTGCACTTGGCTCCGTCTCTGCTCTTGGCTCCGCCTCCAGCGTCTCCGCTCTTGGCTCCGCCTCCAGCGTCTCCGCTCTTGGCTCCGCCTCCAGCATCTCCGCTCTTGGCTCCGCCTCCAGCGTCTCCGCTCTTGGCTCCGCCTCCAGCGTCTCCGCTCTTGGCTCCGCCTCCAGCATCTCCGCTCTTGGCTCTGCCTTCTCCTTCTCTTTTCTTAGTTCCACCTTCTACTTGTTACTTGGTCCTCCTGTGTGAACAGGTCCCTACCTGTTTCTTCATACCTCATTCCTTTCTGCTTGTTTCCTTTCCTGCACCTCCTGTGTGATCAGGTCCCTACCTGTTCCTTCATTCTCCTTTCCTTCTGGCTTGTTTTCGTACCTGCATCTTCTGTGTGTACAGGTCCCTACCTGTTCCTTCATCACACTCACAATAGGACTGCACTCGGGTGTCATCTGAGTGCAGCCTGATTCATACACCACATCAACCAGTCCTGTGTATCCTGTGTTCCTGCCAGTCCTGCCGTTCCTGCCCTGCCTTCCAGTCCTGTGTTCCTGCTGTCCTAGCCAGTCCTGTTTCCTGCCGTGTCTCTGCCAGCCCTGAGTTCTCTGCCGTGTCTCTGCCAGCCCTGTCTCAGCCGTGCCAGCCTACTCGTCTGTGTTCCAGTCGTGCTCTTCTGCCAGTTCTGCCTAATGCCCGCACCAATCCAGGTGTTCCTGTCTCCCAAGTGGGATCAGCAGCCACAGCCAGACACCACCCTGGAGTGGCACCTGGTAGCTTCCTATTGCACAAGTCTGACCTCACCATCAGAGGCTCCAGCGAACACCTAGGAAGCTACTTAGTTACGCCCCTTCCAGGGAAGTTTGGTCTGTGGTCCAGTGGGGCCACACCCCCGTATGCCCGCGCCAACCAGTCTGGGCGCGTGCGTGACAGAAACTTCTTAGACCATGCTATTCCATAGCTTGGTTACCCTGGGGTAGTCATGATGATGTCAGGTCACCATGGCAATGATCATAGCGGGGCGCCGATCTGAATGTCTGAATGCGATCTCTCTCTATCACAGCTTTTAGGGGGTTACACATGATGTTGGCACCATCCCTGCCTGGCACAGCAGAACTCGACCATTAGCAGCGTCGAACTCCTGCTGTGATCATAAGCTTGTGCGATAATGCTGTCATCAGTTTAGTCAGATTGACTAACCGATCACAGCCTTCTGAGTGTGGGGACCAATGACATGGGTGCTCACACCTCTCCAGTTCTGCTCAGCTGTCAGTGACAGTTTAAATGCATGACGGACATAGCACATCATGGTGCGGCAACTGACACACGATCACGACGTTCTACATCCATTATTGGTCGTAAAGGGTTTAAATCGCCACACAGTGCGCGCTCAGTTTCTTTTATGCTCTTTTTCAACACTTTGTTTGAAGCACCCTGCAATCTTGTACAATCTATCTGTCCCTCTGACCACAATAGGTGGTGCTATTCTAGCATAAACAATTAATTTTAGCGTAAACAAATGACCAAAATAATTTGTATAAAATACAAATTTTTAAATATGATAATGTAGAATATAAAAATGATATTGTGTTAATCTATGTATGAAAAAGTATTAAAGGAGTGATCCTTTTTTGGCTAACCAGAGAAATTATATTTACAAGCTTTTAGAGCACAGATGCCCCCTTCATCATTCAAGCTTACAAATGAAGAGTAGAACATTTAAAAGATGTTATGACAAGACATTTGTACATGAACTTAATAGTATGATGTATCATAAAGATAAGCTAGGGTAATAAAACTGAGGTTCTTGTTACACACTGGGACTAGGTAATAAATGTGATGACCACACCACGTTGGAGGATGCCTTCTCATGTACATAGTCCAATGCGGTGTTCATGATCTAGTGTACAAAGTGTTTCAAAAGGAACCCTCATTGTGAAGAATAAACAAAAACTACAAACCAGATTTAAGTCTTGATATTAAAAGGTCATATTAAGAATGACAGAGAGAGAGAAAAATATGAGAATTCAAGCTAAGAACTTTCAAGTCTTTGACACAAAGTACTCAATTTAACACCTTATTTACAATCCACTGCATGAATACACTTCACACTCCGACAGACTGACCCATATAGTCATCAACTCTCTATTACCTCTTCATCTGTAATAAACTCCTCAGTTTGATTACGTTGGCCTCAGTTTTGGACAGAGATAGGAAAGGGCCCCAGTGTGAGAACAGCATATGAGCCCTTTGCAATTCAATAGTTCTGTCTATGAGAGAAGCTGCTTGCTGCTCTGGAGGAGGTAGTGGGCTCCCCTGGCTCTCAAAGGCCCCCATACATCTGCACAGGTTGCACCAATGCCTTGTCTGCCCCTGGTTGACTTATGCTTATGATGCATCACCTCATCAAGCCCATATATCATATATAATGTTATGTGTAAAACCTGTTAAATGTTGTACTATTGTCACTCATTTGTAAACTTGCGCAAAAAGTACTGGTTGTTGGTTGGAAATATCCTAATTAGTGTTGAGCCACCTCCCTAGTGTTCAGGTTCGGTTCGTCGATCAGGGAGGTGTTCGCCGAACTGTTCGTCGAAAGTTCGACGAACACCGTCGAACCCCATTGAAACCAATGGCAGGCAAACACAAACACATACAAACACATGGAAAACACATAGAAAACACCTCAAAAGGTGTCCAAAAGCTGACAAACTGCTCAGAAGACACAACAAACATGGAAAAGTCACAACTACATATAGTCATGCGAAAAGAAAAGAGGTGGAGGAGTAAAAGGAGGAGGAGATACAGATATAGGCATGTCATGCCCTTCTAAAATCAAGAAAGGCTGGAGTAAAAATCTAAACTCACTCTACCAACACCCAGACGTCTTGACAAAAAAAAATAAAAAAATAAATATCTTTAGGTAGAATGGCGGCGGGTCCATTCAGAACACTTTCCTTAGAAGACGTAGTGGTACCCCCATTGGGAGTTGTGCCAAAAATGAACCCAATACATTCAGACTAATCCACCATGTGTCATATCCAAGGGGCAGGTCAGTAAACGACAACATCGACGCGGAACCAAGTACAGTACTATGTACTGTACCTCCTTTGACGAGGCAGTCATGCGGGTCAAGAAGTTGGTAAGAGGCACCCTAATGGCCAAAACAGACATTGAGGGGGCGTTCCGGTTACTACCTGTGCCTCTGAATAGTGTCCTCCCATTGGCCTGCTTCTGTGAAGGAGCATACTACATAGATCGCTGTCTGCCCATGGGGTGCTCCATATCCTGCTTACTATTTGAGGCGTTTAGTTGCTTCCTCGAATGTGTCGTCATGGACGTTTGTAAGGCAGCACATATTATCCATTACCTCGCCCAAAAGATTTGCCACAGTGTGAAAACACGCGGTAGTCCACCTGTGAGAAGGAGAGAGCTGGAGGGAGAGTGGACACCCCAGAGCCAAGGGGTTAGATTGAGAAAGAAAGAAGGCTGTGTAGCTTGCTTCATGGGTGGCGTACTCTGCTGAGTAGCAGAAATTGCTACTAGGCCCAAAAGGATTTCCTGGGCCAGATGCCGTTAAAAAATAGTACTTAGGTAAACAGGCGGTGTAGCTTGCTTCATGGGTGGGGTACGCTGCTGAGTAGCACTAAATTCTACTAGGCCCAAAAGGATTTCCTGGGCTAGATGCCGTTACAAAATAGTAGTTAGGTAAACAGGCGGTGTAGCTTGCTTCATGGGTGGGGTACTCTGCTGAGTAGCACAAAATGCTATTAGGTACAAAACGATTTCCTGGGCTAGATGCAGTTAAAAATTAGTAATTAGATCAACAGGTGGTGTAGCTTGCTTCATGGGTGCGGTACGCTGCTGAGTAGCACTAAATTCTACTAGGCCCAAATGGATTTCCTGGGCTAGATGCCGATACCTACCCCTAAAACCATAAATCTTTATTAATAATCCCGTATAATACCAAAAATCCAAAAGACTAGATAAAACACATCCCTATAGGGACTACAAATACCAGGAATTAGGGATACAGCCTATATATAGAAACGCATATACAGAAGGCATTTTTGTGATACCAAAAAACACAAGTATAGAAAAAATGAAAAAAATGCCAAAAGTAACAATTAAAAAATATCAAAAAGAAAAAATGAATAATTGAAAAAAAGATATTGTTGAATATGATATGCCTCTCCTAGCCCTAATAGGCCCTAAAGTCTGATATCCTTCCTAGCAGCGGAGGTTGGCACCCTAAATATGTGATGTGGCCCCCCGCTTCACGGCGGCTGTCCCTTATATCCCTGGGTAATCCCTAGTAAACTAGTAATCACAGACAAGACACACACATATGGATCAAATTATATCCATAATGAATATACTTAAGCACTACGATGTATACTATAAACTATGGCTATCACTAGTGTTGAGCATTCCGATACCGCAAGTATCGGGTATCGGCCGATATTTGCGGTATCGGAATTCCGATACCGAGTTCCGATATTTTTGTGATATCGGGAATTGGTATCGGGATTTAGATTAATGTGTAAAATAAAGCATAAAAATAAAAAATATTGATATACTTACCCTCGGACGGGCCCTGGTTGTCACCTCTGCAATCGCCATGTTTTCCTTCCTATGAATGAGCTTGTTAAGTACCTTCGATGATGTCACGGCTTGTGATTGGTCGCTGAGCGGTCATGTGACCGCTCATGTGACCAATCACAAGCCGCGACGTCATTGAAAGTACTTAATGCGCTCATTCCTAAGAATGAGCGCGTTAAGGACCTTCGATGACGTCGCGGCTTGTGATTGGTCGCGTGAGCGGTCACATGACCGCTCAGCGACCAATCACAAGCCGCAACGTCATCGAAGGTCATTAAAGCGCTCATTCTTAAGAAGAAAAGCATGGCGATTGCAGCGGTGACAACCAGGGCCCGTCCGAGGGTAAGTATATCAATATTTTTTATTTTTATTCTTTATTTTACACATTAATATGGATCCCAGGGCCTGAAGGAGAGTTTTCTCTCCTTCAGACCCTGGGAACCATTACATGATACCTTCCGATATTTGTGTCCCATTGACTTGTATTGGTATCCGATATCGGTATCGGCGATATCCGATATTTTTCGGATATCGGCCGATACCATCCGATACCGATACTTTCAAATATCAGACGGTATCGCTCAACATTAGCTATCACTATTCCTTTCAATATTTAATAATAGTCACTTAGGACTTGAATAACTGTGGTTAGACTATGTAGTGTAACAAGGCAGAAACCAGCAGGACAGGGAGCTATATTGAATCTAAGCTACCCTGTATGGATATTACAGAAAAAATGCTTTGACAGCTTAAGCTTGCTTCATAGGTGGGGTACGCTGCTGAGTAGCACTAAATTCTACTAGGCCCAAACGGATTTCCTGGGCTAGATGCCGTTACAAAATAGTACTTAGGTAAACAGGCAGTGTAGCTTGCTTCATGGGTGAAGTACGCTGCTAAGTAGCACCAAATTCTATTAGGCCCAAAAGGATTTCCTGGGCTACATGCCGTTAAAAATAGTACTTAGGTAAACAGGCGGTGGGTGGCTGGGCTACTCTGCTGACTAGCAGATACTGAAGCTTTGGAGCAGACCTCTGAATCCCAGGCCATAGCATGAGGAAACAACTCTGCAGACGACCACACCCATCTGGAATTGACGATGGCAACGTCATGTAAAACTCAGCAAGGGGACTAAATAAAAGAGTCTCCATTTTTTCCAAAAATTCATCCACAGACACCACCTAAGTGGCATCAATTTCGCCAGAGTTTTTTAAAACGGTTGGTGAGGTGATTTTCAAAAATCATCAAGCTTTTAGTCTCCCCAAGATGACACAGGGGTATAAAAGTCCTTGTGGATGCAGGATTTGTTCATTTTGATGAACGTTAGTCTGTCTACATTGTCACTGGACAGCCGCGTGCGCCTATCTGTCAGCACACCACCAGCAGCGCTGAACACACATTAAGAGAGAACGCTGGCTGTGGGGCACGACAAGATCTCCAAGGCGTGAGTGGTGAGCTCAGGCCATTTTACAAGATTGGAAGCCCAAAATGAGCAAGGGTCCAGTTCCACAGTCATGGCATTGATGTTAACTTGGAGATACTCTTGTGCCATCCTCTCTAGGCGTTGGCTGTGTGGCAGACTTCTTGTCTCCTGTGGCCTTGCAAAGGATGGTCTAAAAAAATCTTGAAACGATTGGAAAAAATTGCTGTTACCACCAGATACGATGTTACTGTTACGGTTTGAGTGATGACTTGATAGTCCCACGGTTGGCAAGATAGAACTCAGAGATTGACTACGTGCACCACTGGTGTTTTGTGGAAAAGCAGATGTTAGATTATGTAACAGTCTCTGCTGATACTCCTGCATGCGTGAATCCCTTTCTATGGCAGGAATTATTTAGCCAAATTTGCTTTTGTACCGGGGAACTAAGAGTGTGGCAACCCAGTCTTCAGCATTACTTCGGATTCTGACAATCCGAGGGTCATGTTGCAGGTAGTGCAGCAAGAAGGCACTCATGTGTTTTGCGCATCCAGTAGGACCAAGTCCTTGTTGTCTTGGTGGTGGCGAGGTGAGAATCATGCTTCCTTCGTCTGCCCTCTCCCCCCAACCTCGCACAACAGAAATTTGATCAAGGTCTCCCTCATCTGATGAGTCTTCCATGCCCAGCGCCAGTTTGTCCTCCACTTCTTCCTCGCCTCCTGCACCTTTCTCAACAGTTTGGCTGCTACCATGCGCCATCGGTAACCTCTCTCCCCCAGCCTCCAATGCCAGCCGCCTTGGTGCTGCCAACCTTCTTGACCTTGGAGATATGATCCCTTCTGCATACGACTCTTCCTGTTCCTCATCCTCCTTCTCCTCCTCCTCTTGTTCCACCACCTGACTCTGAACACTGTGTAAGGTGTGCTCCAGCATGTAAATCACCGGAATGGTCATGATGATAATGGCATTGTCAGCACTAAACATCTTCGTTGCTATTTCAAAACTGTGCAGAAGTGTGCATAGGTCCCTGATCTGAGACCACTCCTGCAGCGTGATTTGCCCCACCTCTTGATCTCGTTGGCCCAGGCTATACGTCATAACGTATTGCACCAGGGCTCATCGGTGCTGCCACAGTCACTGCAACATGTGCAGAGTTGAATTCCACCATGTGGGCACATCGCATTTCAGCCGGTGAACTGGCTGGCCCAACGACTTCTGGAGAGATGCAAGTCGTCGAGCTGTGGGATGCGAACGGCGGAAGTGAGCACACAGCGACCGTGCCCTCTGCAGAAGCCCATCTAGTCCCGGATAGTGGGATAAAAATTGCTGGACAGCCAGGTTCAAAACGTGAGCCATACAAGGCACGTGTGTGACATTGCCCCGGCGAAGGGCCGCACCCAGGTTTGCAGCATTGTCGCACACAGCCTTCCCTGGCTGCAGGTTGAGTGGAGACAACCATTGATGGAACTCGGTCTCCAGAGCTGACCACAACTCCTCTGCTGTGTGACTCACATTTCCCATACATTTCAATGTAAACACTGCCTGATGCCGTTGAGCCCTGGTGACAGCATAGTGAGGAGGTGTGCAGGATTCCTTCTGCGCAGTTACAACGTGGGTGGCATTACCAGACAGGCTTTGGGTGCAGGTGGAGGACAGAGAGGAGGTTGAGGAGGCAGAAGCAGTGGAGGAACTTCTAGATACGGAGGATCGACAAGCAACTTGTGGGGACAGCAAGACTTGGACAGCAGCCCCTTCTCCTGATGTCGCCGTAGTTACCCAGTGCCCAGTCACCGACATGTAACGCCCCTGTCCATGTCTACTCGTCCAAGTGTCTGTGGTGAAATGCACCCTGTCACACACAGAGTTTCTCCAGGAAGCGGTGATGTTGTGTGCGACATGCTGGTGTAGCGCAGGCACAGCTTTCTTTGAGCAGTAGTGGCAACTGGGCATCTGGTACTGGGGCACTGCGATGGACATAAGGTCTCAAAAATCCTCTGTGTCCACCAGGTGGAAAGGCAGCATTTCTGTAGCCAACAGCTTGCTGATGGAGAAATTCAACCTCTTAGCTTTGTCATGGCTAGGAGGAAATGGTCTTTTACTTGTCCACATCTGAGGGACTGAGGGCTGGCTGCCGTGCTTAGACAGAGTTTAGTAGGGTGTCCCCGGCAAACTGCTGGTCTGTGAGGAAGGTGCATGCGGAGATGTTATGTTGCCTTGATAAAAAGTGGTGTCAATGTCGGAGAGTGCTCAACACCAGCAGGTGTTTCCACTTGCAAATGTCCTGACGACCTGCCAATCACACTGGCTGTTGCGGGTAAAGAGGTGGAAGGTCTGCATCCAAAACCATGTGCGACTGCTGTCCCCACAGTCACAGAGGATGAAGAGGACACAGATGCACTTGATGGGGCAGAGGGTGGTTGACCCAGCCCACTAGGCCGCATTGTAGCACAGTGAGCTTCCCACTGCAACTTATGCCTCATATCCATGTGACGGTTCATGCATGAAGTATTCAAGCTAGTGATTTTTTGGCCTCTATTGAGATTTTGTTGACAAATCTTACAGACAACATGAGTTGGGTCATCCTTTGCGATGTCAAAAAATGCCCAGGCTATGCAAGGCTTAGAGCCCGTGCGACCTTAAGAGCCACCACGACTTCTGGTCTGAGGCACAGTTGGGGTTGAGGATGCAGTTGTTGACGTGCTTCCAGTACTCCGTCTCTGTCCAGGAAGGCACACCGTTACCTCGTCATCAGACTCGTCACTAGCATCCTCCTCCACCTCCTCTGCTGACCTCATGGACTGGCGGACTGGGGGGTTGACAGTAAGTGGGGTCTACAACCTCGTCATCATCATCCTGTGTGTTCTCGCACCCGTCGTCCTCAGAGCCAACCTCTTCCTGCCTCGACCGAAAAGTTAAGTTTTCATTCCAATCAGGTATCTCAGTCTCATCATCATCTTCCTCATTGTCTCCACCAATAGGAGTTACAGTTTGGGAACGAGGGTCTACATTATGCTCAGAACCTTCTTCATCTGGGCCTGGATCCGACTCACAAAGATTCTGGACATCAGTTCAGATCATTTCCTCTTCTGGATTCACAGAAGCTCTGGAGCTGACCTCTGATTCCCAGGCTATAGTATGCGTAAACAGCTCTACAGACTCAACCATGTGTGTTACCCCATGCTCAGACGGGCAGCTGGAGACTTGGGAGCTGTGAGGAAGCAAGTGCGATTGGGGTGACAACTCTGAGGACTGCAGTAGTTGTGATGTTGAAGTTGACATGGAGGAGAGCCCACTTGAACGAGCACTTGATATCCGTTCAAGCACCTGCTGTTTTTGTGTCTCATCTGGAATTCTTGGCGATGCTTGTAGCGATGGTCGTAAGAAAGGGATCATATCAGATTGTCCACGAAAATAAGTAGACATGTTACTTTGGCTGGAAGATGGTCTTTCTTCTGCAGTTATTACTGTTGCTTTACCACCTACCCCACGGATACAACCTTTTTTTTTCCCTTTCCAACACACCTATTCCCCATTCCACCAGCAGCAGGCCAATTGCCACTCATTTTAGTGCTTAACTAATTGGAAACTCTGTATCTGTAGTTGTTGGCACAACAACCGATGGATGAAAACCGAGCAGAACCGAGTGGCCAAACTGTGGTACTAGGCCCAAAACTAATAACTGGATTAGATGCAATGAAAATTGAGATACACAGGCGGTATAGTTTGTTTCACAGGCGGGCTACTCTGCTGACGTGCAGACACTGCTCGTAGGCCCAACACTAATAACTGGATTAGATGCAGTGAAAATAGAGATACACAGGCAGTATAGTTTGTTTCACAGGCGGGCTACTCTGCTGACGTGCAGACACTGCTCCTAGGCCCTAAACTAATAACTGGTTTATATAAACCAAATAGAACAAAATAGGGGTAAAAAAACGTCCAAATTGAAAAAAGGTAAATTTATTTATACATAAACAAAGAAACAATATAACGGACTGGGATCAGGTAGTGAAGGCTACCAATGTCCAGGCACACAGAAAACATAAATGGGCAGGTACATAAAGTGCTTAGTGCATACTGTAAATAAGTATGCACTAAGCACTTTATGTACTTGCCCATTTATGTTTTCTGTGTGCCTGGACATTGGTAGCCTTCACTACCTGATCCCAGTCCGTTATATTGTTTCTTTGTTTATGTATAAATAAATTTCCTTTTTTCAATTTGGACGTTTTTTACTCCTATTTTGTTCTATTTGGTTTATAGTATTTTATCAGGAGTGTCCTTGAGGTGCACTTATATTTGGACATCCACATGGGGATTAGTCATTGTAGCACCTTATTGTATATTTGGCCCTTGGTGGTCCTGTTTTCATTAATAACTGGTTTAGATGCAATGAAAATAGAGATACACAGGCGGTATAGCTTGTTTCATAGGCGGGCTACTCTGCTGACGTGCAGACACTGCTCCTAGGCCCTAAACTAATAACTGGATTAGATGCAGTGAAAATAGAGATACACAGGCGGTATAGTTTGTTTCACAGCCGGGCTACTCTGCTGACGTGCAGACACTGCTCCTAGGCCCTAAACTAATAACTAGATTAAATGCAGTAAAAATAGAGATACACAGGCGGTATAGTTTGTTTCACAGGCGGGCTACTCTGCTAATGTGCGGACACTGCTCCTAGGCCCTAAACTAATAACTGGATTAGATGCAGTGAAAATAGAGATACACAGGCGGTATAGTTTGTTTCACAGGTGGGCTACTCTGCTGACGTGCAGACACTGCTCCTAGGCCCAAAACTAATAACTGGTTTAGATGCAGTGAAAATAGAGATACATAGGCGGTGTAGTTTGTTTCACAGGCGGGCTACTCTGCTGACGTGCAGACACTGCTCCTAGACCCTAAACTATTAACTGGATTAGATGCAGTGAAAATAGAGATACACAGGCGGTATAGCTTGTTTCACAGGCGGGCTACTCTGCTGACGTGCAGACACTGCTCCTAGACCCTAAACTAATAACTGGATTAGATGCAGTGAAAATAGAGATACATAGGCAGTATAGTTTGTTTCACAGGCGGGCTACTCTGCTGACGTGCAGACACTGCTCCTAGGCCCTAAACTAATAACTGGATTAGATGCAGTGAAAATAGAGATACACAGGCGGTATAGCTTGTTTCACAGGCGGGCTACTCTGCTGACGTGCAGACACTGCTCCTAGGCCCTAAACTAATAACTGGATTAGATGCAGTGAAAATAGAGATACACAGGCGGTATAGTTTGTTTCACAGGCGGGCTACTCTGCTGATGTGTAGACACTGCTCCTAGGCCCAAAACTAATAACTGGTTTAGATGCAGTGAAAATAGAGATACATAGGCGGTGTAGTTTGTTTCACAGGCGGGCTACTCTGCTGACGTGCAGACACTGCTCCTAGACCCTAAACTATTAACTGGATTAGATGCAGTGAAAATAGAGATACACAGGCGGTATAGTTTGTTTCACAGGCGGGCTACTCTGCTGATGTGCAGACACTGCTCCTAGACCCTAAACTAATAACTGGTTTAGATGCAGTGAAAATAGAGATACACAGGCGGTATAGCTTGTTTCACAGGCGGGCTACTCTGCTGACATGCAGACACTGCTCCTAGGCCCTAAACTAATAACTGGATTAGATGCAGTGAAAATAGAGATACACAGGCGGTATAGTTTGTTTCACAGGCGGGCTACTCAGATGACTATCAGACAATGCTACTAGCCCAAAAGGATTGACTGAGCTAGATTACACCAAATGCTGTGACAAACACTTGCACAGCACTGGCACAGACCTGCCTGGCAAACAGTGCTATGAACTGCTGTATCCTACCCTGAAAAGGGCTGATATTACAACTAGTCCCGACTCCTCCCGACTCCCTAAACCTATCTCTCTTACAATTCGCTTCAAAAAAACACTCTTTGTTGTATACAGCAGCAGCGGTGTCGTCTAACACTAAGCTGCAGCAGTGAGGAAATGGTGGCGATGGGGCAAATGGCTGGTTCTTATAGCGCAAGGACATGTGACATACACAGCCAATGACACATGCCCTTGCTTGTGTGCATTACAAGCACATTGCTGTTTGTGTGTGCACTGCTGATAGCCTGAGAGACTGCACCGCCCCACTGTAAATGCGGGAAAGAAAAAGAAAATGGAGATCGGCGTTATTTCAGCACAGATCTATCCCCCGCCCCCCGCCCACTATACACTGAAACAGTCTATTAACAATGATAAACAGTTTTAATGTGCAAATCAAGCGAGGCTTTTGCTGAACGAACAGTTATCGAACAGAAACTCGAACAGCCGAATTTTAAGTAAATTGTTTGTGTTCGTCGAACGACTCAAACACCGCCCAAAATAGCTCGAATTTGAGATTGGCGAAAAATTTGACTCATCTCTAATCCTAATGTGTTTAACACTTGTGCATATATATTAAAACTTTACCCCTCAACCCCTAACAATTTCACTATGTGTTTTCCTTTTTCTTTAAAGTGTAAGAGCTATTTTAATTTTCATTTCATAAATCAGTAGAACACTGGAAAATAAAAAATGTTGTAATATATCTTATCAGAGAAATGTATTTCTCTCTCTGCCAAAATTAATCAGTCATAATCAAACTTCTCAATTCTGAGGTTCAAATTGCCTCTTCAGAGTGGAAGGAGACCTGAACTCTATAGCGCCACCTGTTGGAAGCAACGGTCCTACAAGTCATTATCGACCCTTTACCGAGTCTTATAATATGACTTAAAAAGCCAAATCAGAATCTCGCACCTAGCCAAATCAGTTCTCATTGTTTGCACTGACGAGGGGCAATACACTGTCCAAATTGAGATTCTGATTTGGCTTTTATCCTAAGTCATATTGCAAGAGGTTACCCTTCCCACAATGTACCATGGTAGTTTGTGCAGGCAATAATAGAAATAACAGTACTGTGATCATAATGGCACATGAATTGTCTCCTGCTCTTACTCACCAAAATCAACACATTGTGACGGTAGTTTTATAAAACCTTAGGTTACATTCAACGGAAATTTTTACTGCAAAAATTACACCTACTTTTTGGTATCAAAAATCATCTGAAATGTGGCTGTACAAACATTTAGTTCAAAAATTTGGGAGGCGTATTTTTCATAGTGAAGCAGATTGAGATAGACATGTTTTAATTGTAATTGAAGACAAATAATATTTTATCATCTGGCGTTAGAATGGAGCAATGCTATAGACAGAAGTGAATATTGCCACCCAGGACACATCAGCTGTTTGATAAAAGAATAAAGTATTCAGTAGGAGACTTTAACACTTTGTGCACCCAGAGGAGCAACAAAGCAATTGTGCCTTTGTTGTAAGAATAGCACCAGTCTTTTAATCAGCCGCTGCACTTTTAATACAATGTTGTCATCATTCTACAGACATCACATTGATTTTAGACTTTGAAGAATATCTGATTGTTAAACCAATTATATTAACATATGACGTCTTGTATTTAATGTATTTTTTCACAGTAGGTTGTCTTTGTCAGATAATGTAACATCTCCTTTTTTGGAATAACCCTGTAGGACACCCACTGGCTCTGTATTATATTTCCCTCAGTTCTGTAAATTCTGTATTCCGTATTGTCTATTTTTCCCTCTGTATTTTATGCTCAGTATAGAGAAAAAGCTGCAAAAAGGCAGCCAGACGCAGAACATAAAAGAGTCAGCTGGACAAAAGGAGCAACACACTGAGCATTCTGCAGAAGAGAACTGTTCAGAAGTCTTTGCTGGCTAATAACATTAATTTGCAGTAAAAGGTTCCTGGGATGACCACAGTATATTAGGGACAATGAACTATAACTGTAATTTCATTTTTTTTAAATTATCGCAACAGTGATACATTTTGTAACATTTTAAAAATGTGAATGTGACAACATACTGATTTTGTATTTGTCCCTAAAGGGTAAATATGCACATTTTTCCATTTAATATTGATTTTTTTTTAATCTAAGAAGTATATATAATGGGTTGTCTAATAGGCCCACGCAGTAACCTCTGCTTTTGAGCAGAGGAGCACTAAAATTAATTTTAGAGTTCATTTAAAAGTACATTTCTTATAAAGAGGTGGCTGTTATAAAGTGTAGCCAACAGCTCATGTAATAGAAAAAAAAAGTAACAATACTCACCTAGAACCCTACCATCATCACCACCACCAATGGTTTAGCGATAACCCTCTTTGTTGTAATGGGCTGGGTGATGGAACCACTGTGCCAACGCACAAGGAAGACCTGGAGGGGCGTGACTAAGAGCCTCACCCAATCCGACCACGGACATGCAGCAGGTAACGACACCACAGTCTGTGGAGAGACAAGGGAGGTGATCCAGGTGCTACTCCAGGGCTGACCTTGGATAGATGGCGGCTGACCCCTAGGAGCGGATAACTGGAATAGCCCGGGGGAATGTCCGACGGATGCAGGATGGTGGAGAAGGTGAGAGGAACCACAGGTGCAGAGAGAGATGAGCACTAGCGGGTGCAGCTGGGTCTTCTGCCATTGGGGTGAGCACTGGTGGGGTGCAGCTGACTCAGCTGCCATTGAGGGAAGCACTGGTGGGTGCAGTTGGCTCTGTTGCCATGGAGGTGAGCACTGGCGGGTGCAGCTGGCTCTGCTGCTGTTTAGAGAAGCACTGGTGGGTGCAGCTGGCTTTGCTGCCGTGGAGGTGAGCACTGGTGGGTGCAGATGACTCTGCTGCCATTGAGGAGAACATTGACGGGTGCAGCAAACTCGTATACAAGTAAAGGGACCTGAGAAACTGACAAGCATGTTAGGAACAAACTCATAACATTGCACAGGAGGCGGTTTAAATAGAAACTCCTTTAAAAAAGAGGAAGGGTGCACACGTGCACACTTAGCACAGTGCCTGGAGACCCGTGCGCGCACCCCGGGCAGCAGCAGACCCGGAAGGGGCAGGATGGGCACCTTGGCGGTGAGTAAGCTTATGTCTCTGCAGGGAGAGAGGGACTGCAGGCAGAGATCTGAGTGCTACAGTATTTCCCCCTTGCACCCCCTCTTTTTCAAGCCTGTCAGAAATTTCTCTAGTAGGAGAAGGGCATGGATGTTCTCCTGGGCTCCCAGGACCTCTCCTCAGGACCAAACCCCTTCCAATCCACAAGAAAGAAGGTCTTTCCTCTTACCTTCTTAGTGGCCAAAACGTTCTCTTCCTCGAAAACGTCTTCAGCACTGACAGGAGTCAGAGTGGCACCAGGAACCTTGAAGAAAGAACTGAGGACAACAGGTTTGAGAAGAGACACCTGGAAGGAATTGGGGATTCGCAAGGAGGTCGGGAGCTTGAGTTGGTAGGCTACTGGATTACTGCCCTTTTCCAAGATGGCGTCTTTGGTCTCATGTGCACTGTGTCTTCCTGCTATAAAACTCCACCCCAGTCTTCAGTCTGCACTCCAGTATTCTGCCTTGCATCCAGCTCCTGACTCTGGTGGCTCCATGGCTGTATACCTGCTCCTGTGAATCTTTGTGGTTATCCTGCTAATCTGCTCTGAGTTCCTGCTGCATACACCAGTTTCCAGTAATCCTCCTTCATCTGCTGCTTGTGTTTACTTCCATCTGCATTTGCTGGACATGTAAGCTGTTTCTGCTCTGCAAAAACCTGAGACTATTACCCAGGCCTCCCTGGTTGAGCTAAGTTATTATTTGAACTGCCTTATAAGCATATCTATCTGTGTTTGGACTAAACAAGGACTTATTTGTGTCAAGTATCCTCAAAAATAATTGTGCTTCATAGATTTTCTGCGTGTTTGCATTTTCCTCTGAAGTTCCCTATAGACTGTTAAACTGCGTTTAAAATTTACTCCAAGTGTTATGGACTTGAGTTTCTCTCTGCACCTGTTTGAATCACCGTGTGATAATATAGACTTTACCACTTATAAGACTGTGTCCTGTAGTTGTCTTGTTCCACGCAAAGAGTCTCCTGAGTTATCCCCTATAATTATTAAAGGATACTCCAGCCAGAAAAGAGGAGACTGCTGGAACAATGACTGCAGAAAGCAGATTAGAGTAGGTGTTTTCCATAATTAGATCACTGCAGAAAGATGTGGAAGGTCTGCAAAAGAAGTTTGGAAGCATTGAACACAATCAACAAGTGTTTGGACAAACTTTGCAGGACTTAAGCACCCGCATGGCAGCCCAGGAAAACAAACTTGCTGGCATAGAGTCCCAGTATGGACGGGCTTTTCAGGACATAAGCACGCAAATAGCTGCACAAGCGACTTTACCCTCTGGGCAACCGCCACCAGCTAGCCCAACTAAGTTGCCCCCATTCAGATTTAATGCTGAACGTGACAAATTTCGTGGCTTTGTGAATCAATGTATGCTATATTTTGATGTACATGCCGACCATTTTGCTAATGATATATCCAAGGTATTGTGTGTAATAATGCTGCTGACCTCACGAGCGCTCGTCTGATCACTTTTTAATCAACTGTCCCAAGTGTCCCAAGTGGCCTAACAAGGTGCTAGCAGCAGTAGGGGAGTATGACAACTGTGTATTCCATTCACTTTCTATGACTTCACCCCCCAAGGAGCTTAAGGAAAAGAACGCTCACTGCTCTCTCTCTAAGATCCTGTGTTCAGGACAGTGGATTTCCAGTGCAGCTATGATTGACTCTGGTGCAGGTGGCAATTTAATGGATATCGCATTTGCCAAGGAACATGGTATTAAAATTCAGCAAAGAGCCTCTCCAATTACCATGGAAACAGTGGATGGGTCACCTTTAATCTCTGGGCCTGTGGAGACTGTACCCCTTGAAATTTTGTTGGAGCCTAATCATCAGGAGCAACTTTCTTTCTTGCTAATTTCTTCTCCTCATTTTCCTGTGATTTTAGGCATTCCTTGGTTGCGTTCTCAGAACCCAATTATCAACTGTGAGACAAAGGTGATTATCTTTCCAACAAGGAGCAACTCAGCGTTAACAGAAGCTGTCCCTGAGTCCACGGCTACGGAACCACATGTACAAATATTTACTTTACCTTCAGCATATAAAGAGTTCTCTGACATCTGTGACAAGAAGAATGCAGATCAGCTTCCTCCACACAGGCATTATGACTGTCCCATTGAGCTGTTTCCTGGGTCAGCTATTTCTTTTGGTAACGTATACCCTTTGGCGGCACCTGAGCTTCAAGCCTTAGGCTTCATACGTCCTTCTTCCTCACCAGCTGGGGCACCTATATTTTTTGTTAAAAAGAAGGATGGGACCCTGAGACTCTGTGTTGACTATCGGGAACACAATAAGGTAACCATACGAAACCGTTACCCTTTGCCTCTGATTCCCGAATTACTGGAAAGAGTCCGAAATGCCAAGGTGTTCTCTAAACTGGATCTTCGTGGGGCTTATAATTTGGTGCGTATTCGTCCAGGGGATGAGTGGAAGACAGCATTCAGATGCCGGTATGGACACTTTGAATATCTTGTGATGCCCTTTGGGCTTTGTAACGCCCCTGCAACGTTTCAACACCTTGCTTATGACATTTTCGGAGATTTATTGGACCAGTTTGTGGTGATCTATTTGGAAGATATACTAATCTTTTCTGACTCTCTACAGGAACATGAAAAACATGTCAAAACTGTTTTAAGACGTCTGAAAGAGAACCATCTGTATATTAAGCCGGAGAAATGCGAGTTCTATCATTCTGAGATACAGTTCTTAGGTTATATCATCTCTCCCCAGGGGCTGAACATGGAATCTGGTAAGATTCAGGCTATCCTTGACTGGCCGATGCCCAAGACCGTTAAGGAGGTCCAACGTTTTATTGGTTTTGCAAATTTCTACAGACGCTTTATTCAAAATTTTTCTGATATTGTCCGTCCCATTACTTCCTTGACAAAGAAGGAAAAGCCCTTTAAGTGGTCATCACAGGCTCAAGAGGCTTTTGATCGGCTTAAGATCTGTTTCACCTCAGCACCGCTGTTGATACACCCAGATCCAACATTTTCTTTCATTGTGGAGGTGGACGCTTCTGGTAATGCTTTGGGGGCTATTCTCTCCCAAAGAACTGGAGAGAAGAGTCTGTTACATCATTGTGCTTTCTTTTCCCGTAGACTAACCTCAGCAGAGAAGAATTACGGCGTGGGAGACAAGGAATTGCTGGCTATTATTGTGGCTTTCAAAGAATGGAGGCATCATCTGCAAGGAGCTGCACAAGAGATCATAGTGCTAACTGACCATCGCAATTTAGAGTTCCTTAGATCCGCTAGATGTCTTTCTCTTCGTCAGGCTCGTTGGAACTTATTTTTAAATCAATTTACCTTTGTTATCTCGTACCGTCCAGGTTCTTGTAATGGGAAGGCTAATGCTTTATACCAATTCCATGCTGCGGATTACGTACCTGGAGCCCCGTCCAAGACCATTCTATCTGAAGACAATTTCAATGGAGTTATCCACAATCAGGACTTGTGGAAGGAGTGCAGGGAGGCTTATGACGGTGATGTATTTCTAGCCAACCCACCTGTGGATATTAATCTTGTCTTTAAGGGTGGCATGTGGTTCAGAGATCAACGTATCTACATCCCTGAGGTCATCCGTCTGCAGATCCTCAAGTTGGTACATGACTCCAAGTTGGCTGGTCACAGGGGGGTACAGAAGACACAACAGTTCCTGAGCCGATTCTTCTGGTGGCCAATGTGCCTGAAGGATACCAAGGACTATGTTCTCTCTTGCGAGGTATGTGCTCATTACAAGACTCCTCATGTGGCACCTACGGTCTTCTACAACCATTACCTGTTCTGTCCCACCCATGGGGGTCTATATCAATGGACTTTATTGTGGAGCTGCCTACATCGGGGGGCATGAATACAATCATGGTAGTAGTTGATCGCCTGACTAAAGCCGCTCATTTTGTTCCATGCACCGGCCTCCCTTCAGCTAAAGATACAGTGAACTTAATTATACAGAATGTCTTTCAGTTGCATGGGGTCCCGGATGAGATCAATTCTGACTGAGGAGTACAGTTCACTTCAAGATTCTGGAAGGGGTTTTGCTCTGCACTCAATATTAATGTCTGTCTCTCTTCTGCTTACCATCCCCAGACAAATAGTCAAACTGCGCGTACCAACCAGACGCTGGAACAATATCTAAGATGCTCTGTCAGCCATCTCCAGGATGATTATGATCTCCAATTAATTCTCCGGTTTGGCAGTGGAGGAAAGGCTGACTGCGATGAGGCAAAATCTGGAGGTTCTGAAGGAATCTCTGACCACAGCTCAAGAACGTTTATAAGAGATCGGCTGATAGATACCGTAAACCTGCACCCATGTTCAAGGTAGGAGATTCCGTGTGGTTAGCAACTAAGAATCTGAAGGTAAACGTTCCTTCACAAAAACTTGGACAGAAATTCATTGGCCCTTTCAAGATCAGCGGTATTGTGAGCTCTGTCGCCTGCTGCCTGAAGCTGCCTAGGACTATGAAGGTACACCCAGTTTTTCATGTATCATTACTAAAGCCTGTATCTCCTAATACCTTTCAGGGACGTGTTGTGCCACCTCCGCAGCCTGTGCTGATTGATGGGCAAGAACAATTTGAGGTGGAGGAAATTATTGATTCAAGGATTCGCAGGAATCGGCTCCAATCTATATATATAATTGTCTAAGGGTTTTTCCGTCTGTCTGTCTGTCTGTCTTTCTGTCTGTCTGTCTGTCCAGGAAATCCCGCATCTCTGATTGGTCGAGGCCGCCAGGCCTCAACCAATCAGCGACAGGCACAGCGACGATGATGTCATAAAGGACGTAGACAACCCGCATCTCTGATTGGTCGAGGCCGCCAGGCCTTGACCAATCAGCGACGGGCACAGCGACGATGATGTCATAAAGGACATAGAAATCCCACGTTTCTGATTCAGTGACGGGCACAGTATCGACGTAGATGTCATAATGGTTGCCATGGCGACGATGATGTCATAAAGGTTGCCTCGACCAATCAGCGACGGGCACAGTCTGCCACGAATTCTGGAATCATCATTGTCCATATACTACGGGGACATGCATATTCTAGAATACCCGATGCGTTAGAATCGGGCCACAATCTAGTATCTGATAAGATGGCAGGGATATCCCCCTGAGGAAGACTCTTGGGAACCTGTGGAAAACATATACAGTATGCCCAACAGAAGATTTCTCGTTTTCATCAGAGATTCCCTGAGAAACCAGGTCCAGGATTGTCCGGAGGCCGCTTCTAAGGCCTGTTTCAACTCAAAGGGACCAATTAAGTGAGGACCCAATTTATAGGATGGTATTTTGAGGCAAATATACTCAGATGATAACTAGACCAGGGGTGTCAAACTGCATTCCTCGAGGGCCTCAGACCATGCGTGTTTTCAAGATTTCCTTTGCATTACACAAGGTGCTGGAATCATTCTGTGCAGGTGATTAAATTATCACCTGTGCAATACAAGGAAATCCTGAAAACATGACCTGTTTGTGGCCCTCGAGGAATGCAGTTTGTCACCCCTGAACTAAACCTTATTTCCAGGATGAAACACAGGTGAATCCAGACATCTCTTATCTGTGTGTCTTTTCATTTGTTCGGAAGATTTTACTAAAGACGCTTTCGTGTCTTCCCAGATCTCAGAAAAGTTCCTGATGAGAGAATCGGCAGCTGAAATATCGGAGGTCACAGCCACAGGGAACAGCACTTTGGGGTGTTGACCGTAGACCACAAAAAACGGAGATTTGATTGAAAATTCACTCAAGTTGTTATTGCAAGAGAATTCGGCCCAAGGCAGTAGTTCAGCTCAGTCACTGTGAAGAGCATTGACAAAATGCTTGAGAAAATTAATCAGGATCTGATTGACTCGTTCCACTTGGCCATTGGGCTGAGAATGCCTAGAAGATGAAAAATCCAAAGTAACATCCAGTATCTTACAGGTGGCCCTCCAGAAACGAGAAGTAAACTGGACACCTCTGTCGGAGACTACTGTATATGAAGCAGTAGACCATGGAGACAACAATCTGAAGAATGAATTATTTTGCCAGTACTGGCGCAGAACAAAGACCGGATAGCAGAATGAGCCATCTTGGAAAAAGATCCACCACCACCCAGATGACAGTACATCCAGCCGACACTGGCAGATCCGTAATGAAATCCATGGAGATATGTTACCAGGTAGCAGACGACACAGGAAAGGGAAGCAACTGACCGGACAGAAGCTGTTTGGGAGTCTTATTTCTGGCACACGAAAGACAGGCGGAGATGAAATTCACAACATCTTTGCGCACAGTTGGCCACCAATAGTGTCAAGAGATAAGGAGAGTAGTCTTCTTCTGACCTGCGTGACCCGGCACCTTAGAAGAATGTCCTCAGAGAAGAACCCGCTTCCTGTCAGGTTCAGCCACGTAAGTCTTAAAGGAGGGTAGACGAGATAAGTCTAGCAGAGCGACTGTGATTATTTTGGAGGGCTCGAAAGGACCTGGAGAATGCATCCATCTTAAAGTTTTTATCAGCCGGACGAAAGTGGAGTGCAAAGCTGAAGCATGCGAAGTACAAAGACCACCTGGCTTGACGAGGGTTAAGCCGCTGAGCAGACTGCAGATAAGTCAGATTCTTGTGGTCAGTGTAAATTACCACAGGGTGCAACGCTCCTTCCAGCAAGTACCACCACTCCTCCAGAGCCAGCTTGATTGCGAGCAGTTCTATATCACCCACAGAGTAATTACGCTCTGGTGCCGAGAAGAGTGTAGAGAAAAAGCCGCAAGACACATGCGACCGGATGAAGACTTCTGATTGAGGAAGGCTCCGGCCCCTGTGTAAGATGCATCCACCACCTGAAAGAACTGTTTGTTATGGTTTGAACTGTTTCCCATGGCCCTCGCACTGACGTCAGAAAGGTGTAGTGAGTTCACTGGCCATGAACTCCCGGGACCTTATTGGCAGCATTATGTCCCTGTTTCTGATTTGATGTCCAGTAATTTTTCTGATTGTTTGATTTTCATCATTTTAATGTATACTTAAAGTTCTAATTTTATAAGGATTATATTCTTTGATGGTAGTTTATTCACTCCCTTTTATTTATGTTTTAATTAAATACTTGTCCAGTAATTTACACACACACTGTACTAATTGTATTTGTCACTGACATCTATATATCTACCTATTCCATTTGTATACACTGTATACAATCCATCTCTTCTATCCTGTCAGCTCCTGAAGTGATTTTGTAGAACACGGCAGATGAAATACCGACTTTTCTTCTATATCTATCTATCTATCTGGTGATAATCAACTCTGCCTGCCCATAAATTTGTATGTTTAGCCCAGAGTGACATGTTTTGTCCAGAGTTGTAGGCTGGTGGCCCAAAAGTGGCATGTATGGTAGAGTAGGACCCATCAGAAGGAGATCACCTTGCCGTGGTTGATGGGCACACATGAATTGGCCAATTTATGTGCTAAGAATCTTCATTTCATCTATAACTGTAAGTTTAATGAAAAAAAAATTGTAAAAATTTTTTTATGAAAAAATATTTTTGAGAAGCATAATTCATATTGAATATTTGTCTGTGTTTTCACATGGCCTAGATTCATGTACGAGGGGCGATCCAAAAGTAATGATAATCAATACTAAACACAATGAATATAGTCAAAAAATAAATTTATTTTTCTACATAGTCTCCTAACAAGTCTATATATTTAGTCCATCTCTTTTCTAAACTTAGAATTCCCTTCGAAAAAAATTCTTGATCTTGACCCTCAAAAAAATCCCCAACAGCGGTTATCACATCGCTATTTTCGTCAAATTTCTTGCCCCGGAGGTGTTCCTTGAGCCGAGGAAAGAGAAAGAAGTCACTGACGTCAGAAAGGTGTAGTGAGTTCACTGGCCATGAACTCCCGGGACCTTATTGGCAGCATTATGTCCCTGTTTCTGATTTGATGTCCAGTAATTTTTCTGATTGTTTGATTTTCATCATTTTAATGTAACATAGTAACATAGTAACATAGTTAGTAAGGCCGAAAAAAGACATTTGTCCATCCAGTTCAGCCTATATTCCATCATAATAAATCCCCAGATCTACGTCCTTCTACAGAACCTAATAATTGTATGATACAATATTGTTCTGCTCCAGGAAGACATCCAGGCCTCTCTTGAACCCCTCGACTGAGTTCGCCATCACCACCTCCTCAGGCAAGCAATTCCAGATTCTCACTGCCCTAACAGTAAAGAATCCTCTTCTATGTTGGTGGAAAAACCTTCTCTCCTCCAGATGCAAAGAATGCCCCCTTGTGCCCGTCACCTTCCTTGGTACAAACAGATCCTCAGCGAGATATTTGTATTGTCCCCTTATATACTTATACATGGTTATTAGATCGCCCCTCAGTCGTCTTTTTTCTAGACTAAATAATCCTAATTTCACTAATCTATCTGGGTATTGTGGTTCTCCCATCCCCTTTATTAATTTTGTTGCCCTCCTTTGTACTCTCTCTAGTTCCATTATATCCTTCCTGAGCACCGGTGCCCAAAACTGGACACAGTACTCCATGTGCGGTCTAACTAGGGATTTGTACAGAGGCAGTATAATGCTCTCATCATGTGTATCCAGACCTCTTTTAATGCACCCCATGATCCTGTTTGCCTTGGCAGCTGCTGCCTGGCACTGGCTGCTCCAGGTAAGTTTATCAATAACTAGGATCCCCAAGTCCTTCTCCCTGTCAGATTTACCCAGTGGTTTCCCATTCAGTGTGTAATGGTGATATTGATTCCTTCTTTTTCAAAAACCTGACCTGCACATCCAAACATAGACTGAGTGTGAACAGGTGCTGAACCCAGAGTCGCCAACTCGTATATAGTTAAATAAATAGGGCAGCACACTGCAGCGCCAAAACATGCAAACTTGAAAAAACAAAATTTGAACTGCATTACTGCACTAGAAATATGAAAAATGAGAGCTTTTAGCGCACAAAAATGGCCAATTTTATGTGTACCTCGTAGCCACGTTAAGGCATCTCTCTTATACGAGGTCCTACGTTTGACCTACCTCACTGAGAATAAACGTCTCCATCTGAATGGGTACATGTAAAAACCTCTTCTTGGACTCAAATTCTCTCTCTATGTGGAGGGGTATTGGACCTACTATAATTAAAACACCTGAAGCTAGGAGGCGGGGAGTGCACGATCAGAAGGCTAGAGAATACATTTCAAAAACCTGACGTGCACATCCAAACATAGACTGAGTGTGAACAGGTGCTGAACCCAGAGTCGCCAACTCGTATATAGTTAAATAAATAGGCGCTGCAGTGTGCTGCCCTATTTATTTAACTATATACGAGTTGGCGACTCTGGGTTCAGCACCTGTTCACACTCAGTCTATGTTTGGATGTGCAGGTCAGGTTTTTGAAATGTATTCTCTAGCCTTCTGATCGTGCACTCCCCGCCTCCTAGCTTCAGGTGTTTTAATTATAGTAGGTCCAATACCCCTCCACATAGAGAGAGAATTTGAGTCCAAGAAGAGGTTTTTACATGTACCCATTCAGATGGAGACGTTTATTCTCAGTGAGGTAGGTCAAACGTAGGACCTCGTATAAGAGAGATGCCTTAACGTGGCTACGAGGTACACATAAAATTGGCCATTTTTGTGCGCTAAAAGCTCTCATTTTTCATATTTCTAGTGCAGTAATGCAGTTCAAATTTCGTTTTTTCAAGTTTGCATGTTTTGGCGCTGCAGTGTGCTGCCCTATTTATTTAACTATATACGAGTTGGCGACTCTGGGTTCAGCACCTGTTCACACTCAGTCTATGTTTGGATGTGCAGGTCAGGTTTTTGAAATGTATTCTCTAGCCTTCTGATCGTGCACTCCCCGCCTCCTAGCTTCAGGTGTTTTAATTATAGTAGGTCCAATACCCCTCCACATAGAGAGAGAATTTGAGTCCAAGAAGAGGTTTTTACATGTACCCATTCAGATGGAGACGTTTATTCTCAGTGAGGTAGGTCAAACGTAGGACCTCGTATAAGAGAGATGCCTTAACGTGGCTACGAGGTACACATAAAATTGGCCATTTTTGTGCGCTAAAAGCTCTCATTTTTCATATTTCTAGTGCAGTAATGCAGTTCAAATTTCGTTTTTTCAAGTTTGCATGTTTTGGCGCTGCAGTGTGCTGCCCTATTTATTTAACTATATACGAGTTGGCGACTCTGGGTTCAGCACCTGTTCACACTCAGTCTATGTTTGGATGTGCAGGTCAGGTTTTTGAAATGTATTCTCTAGCCTTCTGATCGTGCACTCCCCGCCACCTAGCTTCAGGTGTTTTAATTATAGTAGGTCCAATACCCCTCCACATGGAGAGAGAATTTGAGTCCAAGAAGAGGTTTTTACATGTACCCATTCAGATGGAGACGTTTATTCTCAGTGAGGTAGGTCAAACGTAGGACCTCGTATAAGAGAGATGCCTTAACATGGCTACGAGGTACACATAAAATTGGCCATTTTTGTGCGCTAAAAGCTCTCATTTTTCATATTTCTAGTGCAGTAATGCAGTTCAAATTTCGTTTTTTCAAGTTTGCATGTTTTGGCGCTGCAGTGTGCTGCCCTATTTATTTAACTATATACGAGTTGGCGACTCTGGGTTCAGCACCTGTTCACACTCATTCTATGTTTGGATGTGCAGGTCAGGTTTTTGAAATGTATTCTCTAGCCTTCTGATCGTGCACTCCCCGCCTCCTAGCTTCAGGTGTTTTAATTATAGTAGGTCCAATACCCCTCCACATAGAGAGAGAATTTGAGTCCAAGAAGAGGTTTTTACATGTACCCATTCAGATGGAGACGTTTATTCTCAGTGAGGTAGGTCAAACGTAGGACCTCGTATAAGAGAGATGCCTTAACGTGGCTACGAGGTACACATAAAATTGGCCATTTTTGTGCGCTAAAAGCTCTCATTTTTCATATTTCTAGTGCAGTAATGCAGTTCAAATTTCGTTTTTTCAAGTTTGCATGTTTTGGCGCTGCAGTGTGCTGCCCTATTTATTTAACTATATACGAGTTGGCGACTCTGGGTTCAGCACCTGTTCACACTCAGTCTATGTTTGGATGTGCAGGTCAGGTTTTTGAAATGTATTCTCTAGCCTTCTGATCGTGCACTCCCCGCTTCCTAGCTTCAGGTGTTTTAATTATAGTAGGTCCAATACCCCTCCACATAGAGAGAGAATTTGAGTCCAAGAAGAGGTTTATACATGTACCCATTCAGATGGAGACGTTTATTCTCAGTGAGGTAGGTCAAACGTAGGACCTCGTATAAGAGAGATGCCTTAACGTGGCTACGAGGTACACATAAAATTGGCCATTTTTGTGCGCTAAAAGCTCTCATTTTTCATATTTCTAGTGCAGTAATGCAGTTCAAATTTCGTTTTTTCAAGTTTGCATGTTTTGGCGCTGCAGTGTGCTGCCCTATTTATTTAACTATATACGAGTTGGCGACTCTGGGTTCAGCACCTGTTCACACTCAGTCTATGTTTGGATGTGCAGGTCAGGTTTTTGAAATGTATTCTCTAGCCTTCTGATCGTGCACTCCCCGCCTCCTAGCTTCAGGTGTTTTAATTATAGTAGGTCCAATACCCCTCCACATAGAGAGAGAATTTGAGTCCAAGAAGAGGTTTTTACATGTACCCATTCAGATGGAGACGTTTATTCTCAGTGAGGTAGGTCAAACGTAGGACCTCGTATAAGAGAGATGCCTTAACGTGGCTACGAGGTACACATAAAATTGGCCATTTTTGTGCGCTAAAAGCTCTCATTTTTCATATTTCTAGTGCAGTAATGCAGTTCAAATTTCGTTTTTTCAAGTTTGCATGTTTTGGCGCTGCAGTGTGCTGCCCTATTTATTTAACTATATACGAGTTGGCGACTCTGGGTTCAGCACCTGTTCACACTCAGTCTATGTTTGGATGTGCAGGTCAGGTTTTTGAAATGTATTCTCTAGCCTTCTGATCGTGCACTCCCCGCCTCCTAGCTTCAGGTGTTTTAATTATAGTAGGTCCAATACCCCTCCACATAGAGAGAGAATTTGAGTCCAAGAAGAGGTTTTTACATGTACCCATTCAGATGGAGACGTTTATTCTCAGTGAGGTAGGTCAAACGTAGGACCTCGTATAAGAGAGATGCCTTAACGTGGCTACGAGGTACACATAAAATTGGCCATTTTTGTGCGCTAAAAGCTCTCATTTTTCATATTTCTAGTGCAGTAATGCAGTTCAAATTTCGTTTTTTCAAGTTTGCATGTTTTGGCGCTGCAGTGTGCTGCCCTATTTATTTAACTATATACGAGTTGGCGACTCTGGGTTCAGCACCTGTTCACACTCAGTCTATGTTTGGATGTGCAGGTCAGGTTTTTGAAATGTATTCTCTAGCCTTCTGATCGTGCACTCCCCGCCTCCTAGCTTCAGGTGTTTTAATTATAGTAGGTCCAATACCCCTCCACATAGAGAGAGAATTTGAGTCCAAGAAGAGGTTTTTACATGTACCCATTCAGATGGAGACGTTTATTCTCAGTGAGGTAGGTCAAACGTAGGACCTCGTATAAGAGAGATGCCTTAACGTGGCTACGAGGTACACATAAAATTGGCCATTTTTGTGCGCTAAAAGCTCTCATTTTTCATATTTCTAGTGCAGTAATGCAGTTCAAATTTCGTTTTTTCAAGTTTGCATGTTTTGGCGCTGCAGTGTGCTGCCCTATTTATTTAACTATATACGAGTTGGCGACTCTGGGTTCAGCACCTGTTCACACTCAGTCTATGTTTGGATGTGCAGGTCAGGTTTTTGAAATGTATTCTCTAGCCTTCTGATCGTGCACTCCCCGCCTCCTAGCTTCAGGTGTTTTAATTATAGTAGGTCCAATACCCCTCCACATAGAGAGAGAATTTGAGTCCAAGAAGAGGTTTTTACATGTACCCATTCAGATGGAGACGTTTATTCTCAGTGAGGTAGGTCAAACGTAGGACCTCGTATAAGAGAGATGCCTTAACGTGGCTACGAGGTACACATAAAATTGGCCATTTTTGTGCGCTAAAAGCTCTCATTTTTCATATTTCTAGTGCAGTAATGCAGTTCAAATTTCGTTTTTTCAAGTTTGCATGTTTTGGCGCTGCAGTGTGCTGCCCTATTTATTTAACTATATACGAGTTGGCGACTCTGGGTTCAGCACCTGTTCACACTCAGTCTATGTTTGGATGTGCAGGTCAGGTTTTTGAAATGTATTCTCTAGCCTTCTGATCGTGCACTCCCCGCCTCCTAGCTTCAGGTGTTTTAATTATAGTAGGTCCAATACCCCTCCACATAGAGAGAGAATTTGAGTCCAAGAAGAGGTTTTTACATGTACCCATTCAGATGGAGACGTTTATTCTCAGTGAGGTAGGTCAAACGTAGGACCTCGTATAAGAGAGATGCCTTAACGTGGCTACGAGGTACACATAAAATTGGCCATTTTTGTGCGCTAAAAGCTCTCATTTTTCATATTTCTAGTGCAGTAATGCAGTTCAAATTTCGTTTTTTCAAGTTTGCATGTTTTGGCGCTGCAGTGTGCTGCCCTATTTATTTAAATTGATTCCTTCTTCCCATGTGTATAACCTTACATTTATCATTGTTAAACCTCATCTGCCACCTTTCAGCCCAAGTTTCCAACTTATCCAGATCCATCTGTAGCAGAATACTATCTTATCTTGTATTAACTGCTTTACATAGTTTTGTATCATCTGCAAATATCGATATTTTACTGTGTAAACCTTCTACCAGATCATTAATGAATATGTTGAAGAGAACAGGTCCCAATACCGACCCCTGCGGTACCCCACTGGTCACAGCGACCCAGTTAGAGACTATACCATTTATAACCACCCTCTGCTTTCTATCACTAAGCCAGTTACTAACCCATTTACACACATTTTCCCCCAGACCAAGCATTCTCATTTTGTGTACCAACCTCTTGTGCGGCACAATGTATACTTAAAGTTCTAATTTTATAAGGATTATATTCTTTGATGGTAGTTTATTCACTCCCTTTTATTTATGTTTAATTAAATACTTGTCCAGTAATTTACACACACACTGTACTAATTGTATTTGTCACTGACATCTATATATCTATCTATTCCATTTGTATACACTGTATACAATCCATCTCTTCTATCCTGTCAGCTCCTGAAGTGATTTTGTAGAACACGGCAGATGAAATACCGACTTTTCTTCTATATCTATCTATCTATCTGGTGATAATCAACTATGCCTGCCCATAAATTTGTATGTTTAGCCCAGAGTGACATATTTTGTCCAGAGTTGTAGGCTGGTGGCCCAAAAGTGGCATGTATGGTAGAGTAGGACCCATCAGAAGGAGATCACCTTGCCGTGGTTGATGGGCACACATGAATTGGCCAATTTATGTGCTAAGAATCTTCATTTCATCTATAACTGTAAGTTTAATGAAAAAAAAATTGTAAACATTTTTTTATTAAAAAATATTTTTGAGAAGCATAATTCATATTGAATATTTGTCTGTGTTTTCACATGGCCTAGATTCATGTACGAGGGGCGATCCAAAAGTAATGATAATCAATACTAAACACAATGAATATAGTCAAAAAATAAATTTATTTTTCTACATAGTCTCCTAACAAGTCTATATATTTAGTCCATCTCTTTTCTAAACTTAGAATTCCCTTCGAAAAAAAATTCTTGATCTTGACCCTCAAAAAAATCCCCAACAGCGGTTATCACGTCGCTATTTTCATCAAATTTCTTGCCCCGGAGGTGTTCCTTGAGCCGAGGAAAGAGAAAGAAGTCACTGGGGGCTAGATGTGGTGAATAGGGGGTGTGTTTCACCAGTTCAAAGCCCGCTTCTTGAATCGTAGCCATGGCAACAGCAGCTTTGTGAGCCGGCGCGTTATCTTGTTGAAACAACACTCCAGCCTGCAGTTTGCCGCGCCTTTTCTCCTTGATAGCCTCCCGCAATCTTCTTATTTGTTCTGCGTAGTAGGAGCCCTTAATAGTGGCTCCCTTCTCCAAATAGTCCACCATAATAATTCCTTCAGCGTCCCAAAAAACGGACGCCATAACCTTCCCTGCTGAGCTTGACACTTTGAATTTCTTCGGCGTCGGTTCGTCGGCTCGTTTCCTTGTCATCGATTGTTGTTTAGTTTCGGGATCAAAGTGGTGGATCCAGGTCTCGTCCATGGTCAAAAAACGTGACGAAAATTTTCCTTGTCTGCTTGGAACTTTTCGAGATTTGCTATTGAAATGTCAACTCGTTTCTTCTTTTGTTCGTCGGTTAACATTTTTGGCACCCAACGCGCGGAGACCTTTCTCATATGCAATTCTTTTGCAAGGATTCTTTGAATACTGCCATATGAGATCCCTGTGACCTCAGCTACATGCCTGATAGTCACTCTTCGATCTGCCAATACAACTTCTTCAACTTTTTTCACGTTTTCTTCATTGAGGGACGTGGATGGGCGTCCTTCACGATGTTCATTTTCCGTCGATGTTCTTCCCAGCTTAAATTCCTTGGCCCAGCGTGCAACTGTGGAATATGGAGGAGAAGAGTCCCCCAATGTTTCCACCAAGTCGCTGTGTATGTCTTTGGTAGTCATTTTTTTCAAGCAGAGGTATTTGATGACAGCTCTGAGCTCGTTTTTTTCCATTTTGATGTTCACTCTTCGGCAGTTCATATTCAAATGAATGTAGCTCCCGGGAATTGTGCTCTATTTAAGTGATTTTTTTTTCCTGGACTAGTGGGTACCTAAGAGAGAAGAAAACATTTTATTTTAATTTCTGTGTGCAATAGAAATAACCGATTATCATTACTTTTGGATCGCCCCTCGTACATGTGCTGCTGTGTTCTTCTTTATCTATATGATGCAGCTTGCAGCTTGCACGTGTTCACATTAGGAGTGCTGGTTGTTTTTTTTTCTCTATTTGATGTATGGATGCGGCTGCATCCCGACTGATCTTGCACTCCTCCCATTAACCTTGCAGGTGGTGATAATCAACTCTGCCTGCCCATAAATTGTACGTTTAGCCCAGAGTGACATGTTTTGTCCAGAGTTGTAGGCTGGTGGCCCAAAAGTGGCATGTATGGTAGAGTAGGACCCATCAGAAGGAGATCACCTTGCCATGGTTGATGGGCACACATGAATTGGCCAATTTATGCGCTAAAAATCTTCATTTCATCTATAACTGTAAGTTTAATGAAAAAAACATTTTTGAAAAATTTTTATGAAAAAATATTTTTGAGAAGTATAATTCATATTCAATATTTGTCTGTGTTTTCACATGGCCTAGATTCATGTACATGTGCTGCTGTGTTCTTCTTTATCTATATGATGCAGCTTGCAGCTTGCACGTGTTCACATTAGGAGTGCTGGTTGTTTTTTTTTTCTCTATTTGATGTATGGATGCGGCTGCATCCCGACTGATCTTGCACTCCTCCCATTAACCTTGCAGGTGGTGATAATCAACTCTGCCTGCCCATAAATTGTACGTTTAGCCCAGATTGACATGTTTTGTCCAGAGTTGTAGGCTGGTGGCCCAAAAGTGGCATGTATGGTAGAGTAGGACCCATCAGAAGGAGATCACCTTGCCATGGTTGATGGGCACACATGAATTGGCCAATTTATGCGCTAAGAATCTTCATTTCATCTATAACTGTAAGTTTTATGAAAAAAAATTGAAAAAATTTTTATGAAAAAATATTTTTGAGAAGTATAATTCATATTGAATATTTGTCTGTGTTTTCACATGGCCTAGATTCATGTACATGTGCTGCTGTGTTCTTCTTTATCTATATGATGCAGCTTGCACGTGTTCACATTAGTAGTGCTGGTTGGTTTTTTTTCTCTATCTATCTATCTATCTATCTATCTATCTATCGATCTATGTGTGTGTATCACTGACATCTACAGTGGGTATGGAAATTATTCATATCCCTTTAAATTTTTCACTCTTTGCTTCACTGCAGCCATTTGGCAAATCCAAAAATTCTTTTTTTTTCTCATTAATGTACAATCTGCACCCCATCTTGACTGAAAAAACAAAAATGTAGAATTTTTTTCAAATATATTAAAAAAGAAAAACTGAAATATCACATGGTCATACGTATTCAGACGCTTTGCTCATTATTGAATTGAAGCACCCTAGTACAGCTATGAGTCTTCTTGTGAATGATGCAACAAGTTTTTCACACCTGGATTTTGGATCCTCTGCCATTCTTCTTTGCAGATCCTCTCCAGTTCCATCAGGTTGGATGGTGAACGTTGATGACAGTCATTTTCAGGTCTTTCCAGAGATGACCAATTGGGTTTAGGTCAGGTCTCTGGCTGGGCCAGTCAAGAATGGTCACAGAGTTGTTCTGAAGCCACTCCTTTGTTATTTTAGCTGTGTGCTTAGGGTCATTGTCTTGTTGGAAGGTGAACCTTTGGCCAAGTCTGAGGTCCAGAGCCCCCTGGAAGAGGTCTTCATCCAGGATATCTCTGTACTTGGCCACATCCATGTTTCCTTCAATGACAATGAGCCATCCTATCCCTGCAGCTGAAAAGCACCCCCATAGCATGATGCTGCCACCACCATGTTTCACTGTTGGAATTGTATTGGGCAGGTGATGAGCAGTGCCTGGTTTTCTCCACACATATCGCTTGGAATTATCACTAGTGTTGAGCGATACCGTCCGATACTTGAAAGTATCGGTATCGGATAGTATCGGCCGATACCCGAAAAGTATCGGATATCGCCGATACCGATATCCGATACCAATACAAGTCAATGGGACACCAAGTATCGGAAGGTATCCGTAATGGTTCCCAGGGTCTGAAGGAGAGGAAACTCTCCTTCAGGCCCTGGGATCCATATTAATGTGTAAAATAAAGAATTAAAATAAAAAATATTGATATATTCACCTCTCCGGCGGCCCCTGGACATCACCGCGGGTAACCGGCAGGCTTCTTTGTTTAAAATGAGCGCGTTTAGGACCTGAGAATGACGTCGCGGCTTCTGATTGGTCGCGTGCCGCTCATGTGACCGCCACGCGACCAATCAGAAGCCGCGACGTCATTCGCAGGTCCTAAATTCTTAGAATGAGGAGTTTAGTGCCTGAGAATGATGTCGCGGCTTGTGATTGGTCGCGTGGCGGTCACATGAGCGGCACGCGACCAATCAGAAGCCGCGACGTCATTCTCAGGTCCTAAACGCGCTCATTTTAAACAAAGAAGCCTGCCGGTTACCAGTGGTGATGTCCAGGGGCCGCCGGAGAGGTGAATATATCAATATTTTTTATTTTAATTCTTTATTTTACACATCACTATTGATCCGATACCGATTCCCGATACCACAAAAGTATCGGAACTCGGTATCGGAATTCCGATACCGCAAGTATCGGCCGATACCCGATACTTGCGGTATCGGAATGCTCAACACTAATTATCACCAAAAATGTCTATCTTCATATCATCAGACCAGACAATCTTATTTCTCATAGTCTGGAAGTCCTTCATGTGTTTTTAAAGGGACTCTGTCACCTGAATTTGGAGGGAACAATCTTCAGCCATAGGGGTGGGGTTTTCGGGAGTTTGATTCACCCTTTCCTTACCAAAGCAATCTTGCCTTGCGCAGGCATGTACTATGGAGGACAGAGAATAAACTTCAATCCAATATTGCAGCCAGCATGCAGCCAGCGGGTAAGGAAAGGGTGAATTAAACACCCGAAAACCCCGCCTCTATGGCTGAAAATTGTTCCCTCCAAATTCAGGTGACAGAGTCCCTTTAAGCAAACTCTACGCAGGCTTTCATATGTCTTGCACTAAGGAGACGCTTCTGTCAGGCCATTCTGCCATAAAGGCCCAACTGATGGAGTGCTGCAGTGATAGTTGACTTTGTGGAATTTTCTCCCATCTCCCTACTGCATCTCTGGAGCTCAGCCACAGTGATCTTGGGGTTCTTCTTTACCTCTCTCACAAAGGCTCTTCTCCAATGATTGCTCAGTTTGGACGGCCAGGTCTAGGAAGACATCTGGTGGTCCCAAACTTCTTCCATTTAAAGATTATGGAGGCCACTGTGCTCTTAAGAACCATGAGTATTGCAGAAATTCTGTTGTAACCTTGGCTAGATCTGTGCCTTGCCACAATTCTGTCTCTGAGCTCCTTGGCAAGTTCCTTTGACCTCATGATTCTCAGTTGGTCTGACATGCATTGTGAGCTGTGAGGTCTTATATAGCCAGGTGTGTGACTTTCCAAATCAAGTCCTATCAGTTTATTTAAACACAGCTGGACTCCAATGGAGGAGTAAAACCATCTCAAGGAGGATCACAAGGAAATGGACAGCATGTGACTTAAATATGAGTGACTGAGCAAAGGGTCTGAATACTTATGATCATGTGATATTTCAGTCTTTCTTTTTTATTAAATTTGCAAAAAAAATCAACATTTCTGTTTTTTTCAGTCAAGATGGGGTGCTGAGTGTACATTAATGAGAAAAAAATGAACTTTTTTGAACTTAGCAAATGGCTGCAATTAAACAAAAAGTGAAAAATGTAAAGAGGTCTGAATACTTTCCGCACCCACTGTATATACAGTACTGACCAAAAGTTTGGACACACCTCATTTAAAGATTTTTCTGTATTTTCATGACTAGGAAAATTGTACATTCACACTGAAGGCATCAAAACTATGAATTAACACATGTGGAATTATATACTTAACAAAAAAATGTGAAAAAACAGAAATTATGTCTTATATTCTAGGTTCTTCAAAGTAGCCACCTTTTGCTTTGATGACTGCTTTGCACGCTCTTGGCATTCTCTTGATGAGCTTCAAGAGGTAGTCACCGGGAATGGTCTTCCAACAATATTGAAGGAGTTCCCAGAGATGTTTAGCACTTGTTGGCCCTTTTGCCTTTACTCTGTGGTCCAGCTCACCCCAAACCATCTCGATTGGGTTCAGGTCTGGTGACTGTGAAGGCCAGGTCATCTTGTGTAGCACCCCATCACTCTACTTCTTGGTCAAATAGCCCTTACACAGCTTGGAGGTGTGCTTGGGGTCATTGTCTGCTGAAAAATAAATGATGGTCCAACTAAACGCAAACCGGATGGAATAGCATGCCGCTGCAAGATGCTGTGGTAGCCATGCTGGTTCAGTATGCCTTCAATTTTGAATAAATCCCCAACAATGTCGCCAGAAAAGCACCCCCACACCATCACACCTCCTCCTCCATGCTTCACAGTGGGAACCAGGCATGTAGAGTCCATCCGTTCACCTTTTTTGCGTCGCACAAAGACACGGTGGTTGGAACCAAAGATCTCATCACACCAAAGTACAGATTTCCACTGGTCTAATGTCCATTCCTTGTGTTCTTTAGCCCAAACAAATCTCTTCTGCTTGTTGTCTGTCCTTAGCAGCGGTTTCCTAGCAGTTATTTTACCATGAAGGCCTGCAGCACAAAGTCTCCTCTTAACAGTTGTTGTAGAGATGTGTCTGCTGCTAGAACTCTGTGTAGCATTGACCTGGTCTCTAATCTGAGCTGCTGTTAACCTGCGATTTCTGAGGCTGGTGACTCAGATAAACTTATCCTCAAAAGCAGAGGTGACTCTTAGTCTTCCTTTCCTGGGGTGGTCCTCTTGTGAGCCAGTTTCTTTGTAGCGCTTGATAGTTTTTTGCCACTGCACTCGGGACACTTTCAAAGTTTGCCCAATTTTTCGGACTGACTGACCTTCATTTCTTAAAGTATTGATGGCCACTTGTTTTTCTTTACTTAGCTGCTTTTTTCTTGCCATAATACAAATTCTAACAGTCTATTCAGTAGGACTATCAGCTGTGTATCCACCAGACTTCTGCTCAACACAACTGATGGTCCCAACCCCATTTATAAGGCAAGAAATCCCACTTATTAAACCTGACAGGGCACACCTGTGAAGAGAAAACCATTCCCGGTGACTACCTCTGGAAGCTCATCAAGAGAATGCCAATTGTGTGCAAAGCAGTCATCAATACGATTTTTTTCTCGCACCCAAAGGCTTGCATTGGCGAGTCTCAGATGATATACGTGTAAAATGTCAGCATGCTGCGATTTTGCACGCACGTTGAATAAGCCTGAGAAAAAATAGTGATGTGAGCTGCCCCATAGATAACACTGGTCCGAGTGCTATGTGATGTTTTCTCGCATAGCACTCATCCATATTCTATGGTAGTGTGACCGACCCTGGCCTTAGAGTGGTTCTCATTCTGGTGGACTTAAGTCACCCTTACATTACATGGACATTCACATATCTGAATAGCTGCCACACTCTGACCTGTACTGGAAAGTTATGCCTAGCTGAGATCTAAAAAGAAACATTTTTAATTGCTATGATTTAAACATTCCCCAAATAAATCTTATTTTAGATGGACAATGTAATATAGCCTGGAAATGATGACTCCTAGTAAAACAAATGGCTGCACCTTCATTTCTCATGTATAATAATATGAGGTTTCTGTTGGTTATTTATCATGTCAGCCTTGATGCTTTTTTTTCCAAGGGTATGACAGAATACATATATAAAAAGATGAATATGATAACTTCTAGTCAGGTCAATTTACCGAGCAACTATAACTCATATCTGTCCTGTTTTTCTGAAATATTATTGGCAAGTTCTTCTGAGGTCAAAATTACTAAAATAATATATTATAGTCAAAATGCTATGTTAACATATTCCTGAATTTCATTTAAGAACAACCTATCATAAGTTTCGGAAAATATACCTACTCATATAAAAGTATGTGATTTTGCTTAAAAGATTTTTTTCCTATAAATTGTTACAAAAAACATTGTTCAGATTTTTTGTAGTTAGTAACAGAAAATTGAGCTGTCATGTTAGATTTATCCATCTTGTGAAGATAAAATATCTGCATGACGTAAAAAATGGGAAACTAGACAAAATGTACTTTCAGAAAAGTTGACATACTGTAGATGTTCTTTATATTCTCCTTCAATGCATGTCACATCATTGCACACACAAAAAGGAACAATGATCATGTACTAATGGTCTGGAATTGCTGCTAATTTTGCATTTGGGATTTTAATATTTGATCGACATGGAGTCTGACAATCGCTTAGGAGCTCAGGTTCTAATCTAGAAACTTAAAGAAGCCGTCCCGTGAATATTGTTTTTCATTAAATGGGTGTATATGTGCATGTAATGCATGTAATGATTGTATTAATATACTCAGCTACCGTCACTTTCTCCAGGATCCAGAGGTGTTTTTCTCCTCTTCTCAGTGACGTCACTGCTCTTCAGACTCTCCGGGTCACTCTATGCTCTATGTGTGACCAGGAAGTCTCTTTTGCAATAGAAGCCTCCTTCTGACGCTCCATAGACGTACATTGTAAAAGTCACTTACAGTGGAGAAAATAAGTATTTGATATTTGTATCATAGGTACACTTCAACTGTGAGAGGCAGAATCTTAAAAAAAATCCATAAAATCACATTGTATGGTTTTTTACATAATTAATTAGCATTTTATTGCATGAAATAACTATTTGATCACCTACCAACCAGCAAGAATTCTGGCTCTCACAGTCCTGTTAGTTTTTCTTTAAGAAGCCAACCTACTCTGCACTCATTACCTGTTTCATCTCATTACCTGTATAAAAGACACCTGTCCACACACTCTATCAATCACACTCCAGCCTCTCCAAGATGGCCAAGACCAAAGAGTTGTCTAAGAACCTTTACGCTTGAGATCAAGCCAAAGGCCATTAAAAAAATAAAAACCTGGAAGTATAACATAGTTATTGACCTTTTTCACCTGGCCACTTGCAACTGCATTTAGAGTACATCCCCATACAGCAGATTTTGTTGCAGAAATTTCTGCGAAACTGATTTCCTTGCATCTAAATGAATGGCAAGCAAATGGATTTCAGAAAGTTCTACTCAGATGAGTTGGATAGTGGTAGAAATTTATTGCAACAATGCTTTATTATTTTTAACTTTTTATTCAATATATATTTTAGCATACAAACAAATAAATTAATGACATGAAAAATACATAGTATAAAGAAAACAAGGTAAATGACATGTCTAGTACAGTATAGAAGGTGGTGACATTCAAATGTCATTTTTAAGCAGTTTTTGAAGCCAATACTAGGTGAAAAGGGGTGAATTTGAAAATAAGGACTCTTGTAAACTGCCCTCCTATTGCAATCCATGCATTGCATTGCATATAAATAATGTCTATAAATTGGCATCAAAACATTTCACAAGAAAGCATCATACATACATTTATTTAGTTCTAAAATCAACAAAGTAAGAATAAAAAAAGCTTATGCCTTGCGTGACAGGGTCACTGGCAATGTATGTGAGTGGAGATACGTATCAAGAAGTTTGATATCCTCTATAATGTAAAAACCCAGAAGTTTCTTTCCAGCATGTTATGTGCTGACAGGGGTTAATCAGCCATGACAGGATTGTACTTTTTGTGCATAGCTGTAAGAGATGGGTGGGATGGTAACTCAGCATATCTACACCCCAAGGGTGAGGTCTGGTAAGTTAAATTTCCTGCCACTGTCTGTGGATCTGGAGGCAGGAGTGCTCCAGAGAAGTCTTTATGTGCAGCTGTGCTGGACTCTGTTGATTGTACCCCTAACGGGCAGATTCCCGCAGGTATAAGGACTGTGCTATACGTTATCTTTTTGTTTGCCGGTTTTGCCAGAAAGGTCATGTTTATTTTGTTGAACCCTGCACTGGTTTATGCAGTAATTTAAATAAACCAGCAGAAGAAATGTTCCTGTGACTACCTCTGTGAGCAGCTGACTGAGTCAACCTACCACAGTTGGGTTTTCAAATGCGGGCAACGTTCCAGGAACATGTAGCTGCTACAGATACTCTGTATGTCTTGGGTGAATTTGGCAGTGAGCCAGGAAGCAAAGTCAGACAACCTGATTAAGGACCTTGTGAAAACACAGCAGCAACAACAGCTGGCACATCAGGAGACAAGTAAGCTGCAACAGTTTCAGCAGCACAAGCAGCAGATTCAACAACAGCAGCAACAAGACCAGCACTGACAGCAGCAGCAGATTGAGTTGCTTGCAGAGGCAATGCGTTTGAGGCTGGCAGCCCCTTCCCCAAGTCCAGATGACGACTCACATGTCCAGAAGACAGTAAAGACAGGCCATGCAGAAGATGATCTTGGGGGATTATATGGAAGTCTTTCTCACGATTTTCGAGAGGGTGGCTGAACCAGAGATTTCCGCCATAGCAGTGCCATGGTTGACAGGCATACTATGACTTAGCACTGCAGGATGCCAAGGAATATGCCAAGTTAAAAACTGAAATCTTGGCACGCCTGGGAGTAACTATGTCGGTTACAAGTCCACTACTGGGCATATACTGGGTACAAACACTCCTCGCTCGCAGATGTTTGACTTGCTATGTCTAGTCCAGAAGTGGTTGCAGTCAGAGTTTTCCACTCCTGCCCAGATTGTCAAGCATGTAGTGATGGACAGATTCATCCACACCCTTTCCAACCTGGTGCAGACATGGGTCGCCCAGAGCGATCCTCAAAATGCAAGCGACCTGTTTGTCCAGTGGAGAGGTACCAGATTGTTGAGAAATCCCTAGGGAAATGGGACATCACCACTTCCCCATATTGCAATACCCAAAAGGGGTATAAACAATTAGGAAAAAAGGAGTCAAAACGCTGCCAAATAGATCGATAAAATTATTTCAAGCATTTATTAGATAGTAACATGATATATACAATCAAAAAAACAACTAGTAAAAATCTACAGTACATATAGAGGAAAGAGGCAAAACTAATTTGCTCATTGAGCCCAAAGGAGACCAGTGTGTTAATTTCGTTAAATAGTAGTATCTGGACTTGGTTTTTAAAGTCTGTGTGTGTCCTTGTATTGTTATATTTATATTTAGATTTTTATCTTTATTTTTAGTTATTTAGCATAGGACTATCTTGTGACCGATGCCCACCTCACCATAGTGTGTGACCATGAAAGCAGGAACTTTATCTACTTCTTCAAATATTTGGATATTTGGATCACGTTTTTCTATACACTGTATTTCAATAATTCTTGTTGTATTTATGATGATTATTGCTTTATTATTGTACAATGTTTACATGTGAAGCATATGTGTTTATTATGTATATCTGTTTTTATGATCAACTACTAGTTTGCACAGCACTTTAGTTACATATGCACAGCTTATTATTCCACATTGAGCGCAGCACTGACCTGCTTCTGTGTTCTTACCTATTATGGGGACGTGTGCGCATGCTTGTGACGTCGGCGTGACGGTGCATCGCTGCCGGCGCCCATTGGGTGAGGCGGGGCTGTCATTGTTGCCATGGTTTCGGCTTCTCTGACGTCTTGCTGCGCTCAGGAAGCCGCGCGGCGATGCTAGTTCCGGCGCTGACGTCGCTAGCGCATGCGCAGTACACACAGTCCTGTAATGACTTCCAGGTGCGGTGGCATTATAAATAACCGGGTAGTGACACACGCTGTACAGCCCCCCGAAGAAGCCTACGCGAAACGCACGTAGGGGCTGGCAATCCTCACGTGCACACCACGACTGACATGGGTAAGGTCCAGTCCTATACATTTTTTGTGACAGCTACTTTCACATAGGTTCCCAGAGGGACTAAATAAGTGTTTTTTCACTTTTGGTATACTTATCTCGCGCTCTGAACCTTGGACCTTAAGTCATATAACCTTTTTGTGTGGTATGTGATCTTATTACCTGTACCCTTCACATGAGTAACCCTATATGTACTGTAGATTTTTACTAGTTGTTTTTTTGATTGTATATATCATGTTACTTTCTAATAAATGCTTGAAATAATTTTATTGATCTATTTGGCAACGTTTTGACTCCTTTTTTCCTAATTGTTTATGCTATCATTGGGAGTTTTGTCTGTCCTTTATTGGACGCATTTGTGGCTCTGATCTAATTAATCAAATACCCAAAAGGGGGTGGACTCATTGTGGAAGGGGTCTAGAGCCCCAAATGGGGATACCCAAATTCTGCTTAGGGTCCTCCAAAGACTTGTATAGAATGTGGGCGGTTGGCGATGTCACAATCCTGGTCATATGTCCTCTGAATTGATGGACTGCAACCTAGGGCAGCCATGCTCCTTTTATGCATATCCGGCCTGCAGTAAGGACCGTCAACTCGGCAAGGAGCCGCAGGCGTGTGCCGTGTCAGTTAATGGGGTACTGGTACTTGTATTCGGGAATTCTGGTGACCCTGATCAGTTCCCCACCAGTTGATCCCTTACAAATTCATGGGCATTCACTGTATACACAGAGATGGCATGGACTGCCCGGTGAACAGAGTAACTATGGGAAAAGACTGTGGTATCAAGTCCCATTAGGTCTGGGTAGTCAAGGATTTGATACATTCAGTTAGGGAAGATTTTTCCTTATTTTGGAATTCATGGCAAAAGTGGGCCATACCGAGCATCGCGGACAAAGGCCAGTCTCTTCAGGAAGAGGCTCCGTCAAAATCAAAGGTGGATGAGTTACCCGTGTGTCCTTGCTGGTGAGGAGGATGAGACACTGACCAGGAAGACTAACCTCCCTGAGTTGAGAGTGTCTGGAAAGAACTTTGGAACTGCTCAAATTAGTGACCTTACCTTAAAGTGGGAATTTGATAATGTTACCATATGTAACGGGGTTGCTCAAGAGCCTTGGAGAGATACCAGGCTCGAGTGACTAAACTAAGGCGAGGGGAAATCATGGAGCAGCTGTTGGTTCCTGGTCCCTATCAGCGGAGAGTTTTAGAGAGGGCCCATTCGCATGTTTTGGGGGGACATCTGCATGTAGAAAAAAAACAGGAGAGGATAATGCAGAGGTTCTATTGGCCCGGATGCTACTGAGCATTATTGTAGGTCCTGCCCCACCTGCCAGATAACCTCTCCCTTTTCCAACTTCCAAAGTACATTAGTCCCATTACCTGTTATAGAGATCGCATTTGAGAGAATTGCAATGGACCTAGTAGGTTTCCTAGTTAAGTCTAGGACCGGCCTGCCAAAGGAGATCTTGATGGACCAAGGGACACTCTTCATGAGCAAGGTGATAAAGGAACTGTGTAGGGTCCACCAGATTGCCCAGCTGCAAACCTCCAACTATCATCCACAGACAGATGGCCTAGTGGAGTGCTTCAATAAGACCTTATATAGGCAATGCTCAAGAAGGTCATTGAGAAGTATGGTCGAGACTGGGACTATCTGCTTCCATTCCTGCTCTTCTCTGTTAGAGAAGTTCCTCAAGTCTCCACTGGTTTCTCTCAGTTTGAACTCCTGTATGGTCGTCATCTGCCAGGGCGATATTGCCAAAAAAACCTGGGAAGCTGAGGTCTCACCCCATCGGAGCATCATAAAACACGTTGCTCAGATGCAGGAGAGAATGGTGAAAGTGATGCCTATCATGAAGGCACATCTCTTCTAGGCAAGGGTGTATAACCGATTAGCAAGGCTGAGGCACTTCCAGTGCAAGATGCTGGCCAAGTGGCAAGGCCCATTTGAGGTGGTCGAAAAACTGGGTGAGTTTAATTACAAGATCCACCAGCCAGGAGGAAGGAAGCCTCACCAAGTATACCACGTGAACTTGCTAAAGCCTTGGCAAGATCGGGAATCGACGAAGAATACATTCTAGATCTGTGTTTGCCTTTTTGCTGCTGCATCTCGCTGTTGACTCATGGGCAGTCTGTGATCCATTAGAATACAAGTCTTTTTTATATGTGCTGTTGCTTAGTTCTATTCCTCCCATATTGTTGTTGTATTTTTCATTTTTCTTGCCTAGATGTAGAATCTTGCATTTCTCCTTTTTAACCCCATTCCGACCTCAGCATAAATGTACCCAGTCAGTGATTCCATCATAGAAGGAAATTAGATTAGTCTGGCATAACTTGTTTGCTGCAAACCCATGCTGGCTTTGGATAACTACTGTATTCTTATCCAAGTACTTACATATATGCTGCTTAATAATTTGCTCAAATATCTTTCCTGGTATGGAAGTAAGGCTCACTGGCCTGTAATTTCCAGGCTCTATCTTCTTTCTTTTTTGAAGATTGGGACAACATTTGCCCATCTCCAATCTTGTGGGACTTCTCCTGTTGTACAGGATTTTTCAACAAAGATTCTTGCTAGTGATTCTGCAATTTCCTCTGCAAACTATTTCAGTACTCTAGTGTGATGCACAATAACAAATTATATTGTGGTACCGTATTATCTAGAAAAATCGATGTGAATACTATTCTGCCCAGTATTCTCAAGGTGATAACTTTGTAATACCGCCTGAAGAAGGAGCCTCTGTGCTCTGAAAGCTTGCAAACATATATTTTTTTCTGGTTAGCCAATAAAAGTATCACTCCGAGAACATTTTTGTCATCATTGGGCAGAAAAGTATTCACATTGAGTACCTTAGTGTGCAATTCATCTGGACCAGGAGATTTAAATTAATTTAAATTAGCTAAGTGTTCGCACACCATCTCATTAGATGATTCTAGTTATACAGAATTATATTTATCGCCGGCGAAGTTGTAGTAAGACTATTGATTGCACACACTACCTCCATGTTTTTACAGTTAAAAACCACCTTCCTGTCCTGGAACTCTCACCTACACAAATGAATCGCCACCAAAATGGGAAAAATCTCCAACAGCGCTACATGTTTAACCAGGCCTGACAAAAATAAAAAAACTAAAAATCTTCAAGCAATCTGCATGACCCCAAAACCAATACCACCTCCCGAATCTGTAAATTAATCCAATGCACAGTCTACTGCCTCATCCATAAGCAACGAACTGCTATTATATTGTTCCAAGAATTTACCCCAAACCACAATCGGCTTGTGCTCTGCAGACAGACAAACGTAGTGATGCGGAGCTCGCACTCACACAGAAGCACAAGCCAGCCGACTAGAAAAAAGCCTCCCCATCGGGATGATGCGGCAAGCAAGATTAAGTTTTCCGAGAAGTGACTGTACTTACCACAACAACAATTTTTTCAGATGGTATGCTCTAGCTAACTCCTCCCTTAGCGCTACAACCTTCTCTGGCAATCTAAATTCCCAATTAACTGAATCAATTACAATGCCTAAAAAGACACGTACTCGGGCCTTCCATTTTTTTCCCAAAGCTAAAGGTGCCCCGAAGCGCTCTGCCTCCCACTCAAACAAATGCCCTCAGAATGGTTTCACAGGATACAGAATCACCAGGACCAACACATAAAAAGTCATCTAAATAATGTATCAGTGAATGAAAACCTGACACATCACCGACATCCCATTCTAAAAAGGAACTGAATGCCTCAAAAAGCGCACAAGACAGAGAACAGCCCATTGGCAAACATCTATAAAAAAATTCCCCTTCCCACAATAACAACCCAACAATCTAACGATTTCAGGATGAACCGGTAGCAACCTAAATGCATATTCAATGTTTGTCTTAGCCAGAAGGGGCCCTCCGACAACTCCTAACCCAACACGCTGATTCATCGAATGACGTACACGTCACAGAGCAAAGCTCTGGGTCAATCCTGTCATTCACAGACATCCCCCAGGATAAGACAAATGTGAATGAGCTGAATAAATTTTATTTGGTTCCTTCTTAACCACAACCCCTAAGGGGAGTCTACCAAATCGACAACAGGAGGGTCAGTGAACGGTCCAGACATCCAACCCAAGGCAAATTCCTTACCCAACTTCTCTGAAACCACCAGTGCGTACTGATCCAACAAGCGAAGATTTTTAAGGAATATCAAATGGAGGTGCAGGAATTTAAAAACTTCCTTAAAACCAAACAACAATAGTGCCGCCTTACCCCTATCCAGAAATCTATTTAGATAAGGGACCATCACAATTAGCTTCACTGGCTTCTCTCCCTTGAGTATTATTGTTACCTGACTTTGCCTTGTTATTTTTAAAACATCTGGCAGCACCATGGGAGAAACCACTGCAATGCAAGCAGAGAAGCTTGAACCTACAGTTAGCCCCAAATTTACGCTGGCTTTCGTTTAACTGCCAGCATAAATCCGGCTTTTGTATTCCTGACTGACTGACTGGATTGCCCCCAGCCCCTTGTGTACTTGACTGACTAGCAGAATGCCCAGGGCCCCATCCCCCCATTCCCCCCCATCCCCCCCCCCCCCCGTGAAAGGAATGATGAATCTAGTAGGAGCCATAACTCTCAACCAAAGACTTATGTCCTTCTGATCCCACCGAATCGCAGCACGAATAGCTTTTCTCTGACGGAACTGCTCATCATAGCGGAGCCATACTTGTCCCCCATAAATCTTATGGGCATCACCAACGGAGTCCATATAGTAGAGTAGGGGAGAGCAGTTCTCCGGCACTCTCTCACCTATAACACTTGCCAAAATGGCGAAAGCTTGAAGCCAATTAACAAATGTTTCATGACTCAGGCGCCACCTACGTTTTTCCTCCTCCTCCTTACTATCATCCTTTTTGCTCTACTTCAAATTAAAGCTTTCTAATCGTAGGAGGGAACTAAATTTTGATGTATTTGTCCTTCCAAATTTTTTTCCTTACCGCCTTTTTATGATGAGCCCCCAGTGGACCCTCGAAACAAACGTACACCTTCCCATGTGCCCAGTAATCCAAATGAATCCTACACTCCTTCTCCTTTTCCGTCTGCACTGATATAGACACAGGATCAGAAAGTCTACTTGGCACTCCGGTCCCACTACCCGAATAACCATGCCCATGCAGCTAAATGCCCCGGATTCGCCCCACTCCCGTCCAAATGTGTCAGTAAATCTGTTACATTTGCAAGGACATTTCAAACTCCCTCACCAACCAAATCTTATCGAACGCCAACAACCCCCTGACACGAACCTAAGGGCCCCATTACCTGACTACCACCCATCCCCGGAGACATCAAAATTGGAGGAAATGGACATGACATGGAGTAATACTCACCAGGCTGCAAGGGAGCTGTGATCCCTCCAGCCGGAAATCCCAAGTCCAGATATCCGTCATATACTCCGATTCTTCCCAATGGACCCTCAGGTGCCTGAGGTCCGAATCCAGAGGATCCAATAAAAGCCGTCATCATGGCCCTGGGAGGCCGCACCACACTGGAGGGGACCGATCCGTATACAGCCCCAGGACCAGCAGGCTGTAGCCGAGAAGTCGACCCCCCCAGCAAGCAACCCGCTACCCGATACACCCCCTGGCAGCAGGGGCTGAGTAGTACTAGTCAAGGATCCTGATGATGCAGGTGGAACTACCACAGGGGTTCCTAACAGGGATGATAGCCCTGCAGGCAGGGACATACCACCCGCCGGAAAGTCATCCTGGTATATCCCGATGTCATGCACGGAGGAAGAGGTGGGCCGCCCAACAGGATCATCACCATGGCAACCAGCCGTGACATCACTGGTCCTACGATGCCCGGCACGCACAGGACCCACCTACAACACAGGCTGAGGTGGAGGCCTGTTAACCGCCACTGGACCCAGCCTGGCTGATGGATTCCTCCCAGATAGGGGCCTGCTAGTGCACTTGCTTGACCCAATCTTAACCAAATAAGTTTCTCACCAGTCCACAGGACTTAGTTCAAGTAACTCATGTCCTTCTCTGCTTGTCTTCAGCAAAGTGTTTACGGGCTTCCATGTGCATCATCTTTAGATGAGGCTTCCTACTGGGATGACAACCATGCAGAAAAATGTGATGCAATATGTGGTCTGAGCACTGACAGCCCACATCTTTAACCTTTCAAGTAATCCTGGCAGCACTCACATATATTTTGAAAACTCAACCTCTGGATATGACGCTGAGCACATGCTCAACTTCTTGGCTAGAAAATGGCATGGTCAACTCTGAGTGGAACCTGTCTTGTTAAACCTCTGTATGGCCACTGTGCTGCAGTTCAGTCTCAGGGTGTTGGCAATCGTCTTAGACCCTGGGCCATCTTTATGTAGAGCAACAATATTTTTTTTTAGATCCTCAGAGAGTTTTTTTGCCATGAGGTGCCATTGTAAAATTAGTGGTAGCTGATGGATTGCTCCCCGACACTCAGAGGTTAAGTATTTTTGATCCCCGTGTATATGATAAAGGTATTACACCCTCTAAGGCTGCAGGTAGCTGCGACAGTGTTAGCTGTAGTAGCCAGCCCAGTTTGGGAGTGGGAACTGAGTGCTTGTGGCAAGTGCAGGAATTGACAAGTCAGTCAGTGTGTGAACAGCAGAGAGTATACTTGCGGGCTGCAGCAGGCTGCTAGGGACGTCATGAGCCAAACAATTGGGGCAGTGGATTACCCTTCCGTGTGATTCAGTCTAAATGGCCTGGGGCAACCTCAATATGGACAGCGGCGGCCAGAGGCACAGTGAGCTTGTGAAGCTACAGGGAAGGATGGACTACATGGGGCAGAAGGTATTGCAATCTAGATATACTGCTAGAGGTGAGGAAGATCCCCAAGGGCTAGGAAAGCCAGAGACTGGCATATGCCACCTATACCGAGAACCAGGACTGAAGTTGTATCTTGTACCTGTGGGAAAAATGACAACTGTTGGGCCTTATCCTTTGCATCTGCTTGTAAATACTGTACAGACAGCCATTCACAATGTAAAAGTTTGGTTTTTATGAACCACATGTCTCCTGGATTAATTGCTACCCTTGTTCCAGAAGAAGGATTTCTGGAGTCAGAAGAGGCCTGCAGGCCAAAAGTAAGTGGAAAGCACCACATACTTAGCAGTACACAGGTACTGAGACATATCTTGTCTGTAGGATGCCAGAGCGAGTGGCACAAAAGCTCGCCCACAACTACCTTCATTGAGCATCTTACACCATGTTGAACTTCCACTGTCCATTATGAGAGTGTGAGAGAGATAACACCAAATTAAACCCACCTGTTCCCCCTTCACATCTGAGACCTTATAAAATTAATGAGTCACATGACACTGGGGAGAAAAAATGTTTAATTGCGCACAATATGGCCATTTACACTTACTCACTTTTGTTATATAATGTAAGTCCTCAGCATAAATCATCAATATCTTGTGACTGAAATGCGCTTTAACATTGTGTGTTGTATCTCCATTCTATGTAGGAAAAAGACACCTACCACCTGGTAACCAGCCCCAGCCTACCAACGGGCAACCAGCTGCCACCTACCACCTGGCAACCAGCTGCCACCTAACACATGACAACCAGCCACCAGCTACCACCTTACAACCAGCCAACACCTACCACCTGATAACAGCTGCCACCTACCACCTGGCAACCAGCCGCCAACTACCATCTGCCAACATCCACCACCTAGCACCTGCCAACAAGCTGCCACCTACCACCTGACAACCAGCTGCCATCTACCACCTGGCAACCAGCTGCCATCTACCACCTGGCAACCAGCCGCCATCTACCACCTGGCAACCAGCTGCCACCTATCATCTGGCAACCAGCCGCCACCTACCACCTGGCAACCAGCCACCTACCACCTGGCAACCATCCACCAACTACCACCTGCCAACATCCACCACCTAGCACCTGCCAACAAGCCGCTACCTACCACCTGGCAACCAGCTGCCACCAACCACCTGGAAAGCAGCTGCTATCTACCACCTGGAAACAGCCACCACCTACCACCTGGTAACAGCCGCCACCTACCACCTGGCAACCAGCCTCCACCTACTACTTGGTAACCAGTTGCCACCTACCACTTGGCAACCAGCCACCACCTACAACCTAACAACAGCTGCCACCTACCACCTGGCAACCAGCCGCCACCTACCACCTGCCAACAAGCCGACACCTTCCACCTGACAACCAGCTGCCACCTACCACCTGGCAACCAGCTGCCATCTACCACCTGGCAACCAACCGCCATCTACCAATGGGCAATCAGCTGCCACCTACCATCTGGCAACTGGCTGCCACCTACCACCTTACCACCTGGCAACCAGCCGTCAACTATCACCTGCCAACATACACCACCTAGCACCTGCCAACAAGCCGCCACCTACCACCTGACAACCAGCTGCCACCTACCACCTGGCAATCAGCTGCCATCTACAACCTGGCAACCAGCTGCCATCTACCACCTGGCAACCGGCCGCCACCTACCACCTAGCAACCGGATGCCACGTACCACCTGGCAACCAGCCACCTACCACCTGGCAACCAGCCACCACCTATCACCTGGCAAACAGCCACCACCTACCACCTGGCAACAGCCACCACCTACCACCTGGCAACCAGCTGCCACCTACCACCTGGCAACAGCCGTCACCTACCACTTGGTAACCAGCTGCCACCTACAACCTAGCAACAGTCGTCACCTACCACCTGTCAACCAGCCGCCACCTATCACCTGGCAACCAGCAGCCACCTACCACCCAGCAACAGCTACCACCTACAATCCGTCAATCAGCTGCCACCTATTACCTGGCAAGCAGCCATCATCTACCACCTGGCAACAGCTGCCACCTACCACCTGTCAACCAGCTACCACTTACCACCTAGAAACCAGCCGCCTCTTACCACCTGGCAATGAGCCGCCTCTTATCACCTGGCAACAAGCCGCCTCTTATCACCTGGCAACCAGCTGCCACTAACCACCTGGCAACAAGCTTGCATATTACCACCTGGCAACCAGTCGCCACTTACCACCTGGAAACCAGCTGCCACCTACCACCTGGCAACCAGCCACCACCTACCACCTGGCAACCAGCTGCCACCTACCACCTGGCAACAGCCGTCACCTACCACTTGGTAACCAGCTGCCACCTACAACCTAGCAACAGTCGTCACCTACCACCTGTCAACCAGCCGCCACCTATCACCTGGCAACCAGCAGCCACCTACCACCCAGCAACAGCTACCACCTACAATCCGTCAATCAGCTGCCACCTATTACCTGGCAAGCAGCCATCATCTACCACCTGGCAACAGCTGCCACCTACCACCTGTCAACCAGCTACCACTTACCACCTAGTAACCAGCCGCCTCTTACCACCTGGCAATGAGCCGCCTCTTATCACCTGGCAACCAGCTGCCACTAACCACCTGGCAACAAGCTTGCATATTACCACCTGGCAACCAGTCGCCACTTACCACCTGGCAACCAGCTGCCACCTACCACCTGGCAACCAGCCACCACCTACCACCTGGCAACCAGCTGCCACCTACCACCTGGCAACAGCCGTCACCTACCACTTGGTAACCAGCTGCCACCTACAACCTAGCAACAGTCGTCACCTACCACCTGTCAACCAGCCGCCACCTATCACCTGGCAACCAGCAGCCACCTACCACCCAGCAACAGCTACCACCTACAATCCGTCAATCAGCTGCCACCTATTACCTGGCAAGCAGCCATCATCTACCACCTGGCAACAGCTGCCACCTACCACCTGTCAACCAGCTACCACTTACCACCTAGTAACCAGCCGCCTCTTACCACCTGGCAATGAGCCGCCTCTTATCACCTGGCAACAAGCCACCTCTTATCACCTGGCAACCAGCTGCCACTAACCACCTGGCAACAAGCTTGCATATTACCACCTGGCAACCAGTCGCCACTTACCACCTGGCAACCAGCTGCCACCTACCACCTGGCAACCAGCCGTCACTTACCACCTGGCAACCAGCTGTCACTCACCACCTGGGAACCAGCCACCATTTACCAATTGGCAATCAGCAGTGACTTACCACCTGGCAACCAACCACAAGGTTGTCCAACCAATTTTATGTTTTAATAAAGATAATTTTGTAAGACACCCCAATAAATTGTTTTCTTCTCAACCTTTCCTTCACTCTTTAATTTAACTTCATTTCCTGCACCACTTTTGTTTACATGGTACTTTCTAGACTATCTGTGGCAGTGCAGCACTGATCACTACACTTCATACCACATCCACAGTGTTGATAGTCATTACATCTCCCCTATATTACCCACAGGCGTAATGATTGCGGTTGCAGAAAGTCCAACTGGGTCCATGCTGATGCCAGTGCCTACGTCAGTTGGATGTGCACCTGAGGACTCACAATCAGCTGAGGTGTGTTACGGAGCAGAGACATTGCTGGGTCCCTGCACTGCAATACATACCACTGGCCAATCAGAGGCCAGCAGCTGACGTTGGCATGGCATTGACTCTAGCCTACACACAGTTTAGCCCAGACCTGGGCAAAGGGTGGCCCGTGGGCCACATCTGGCCACTTGCCTGTCTCAATCCGGACCACGAACCAAGACAGCCGTGGGGCTGGAAACCAGAGGTCCACATGCCACACCGTGCCCGCCCGCTCGCTGTCTCCGCTGTCTATATCCACACTGACTGCACTGATGGAGGAGGGCTTCCGGCCACTTCCTCCACCAATCAGCGTGGTAAACAGCTGATGCGATGATGTCATCACGTCAGCTGTGTACTTCGGAGAGCCAGCACACCGGATACACAGAGAAAGGAGCAGAAGCAGAGTGCCGGGGAACGGCGCCGAGGTGAGTATGTGAGGGTCCTTTTTTTCATGTTTGTGGGATGTTTGGGTGGACATGGGGAGGCTATAGGGGTGACATGCTTAACATGGGGGTGCTATGGGGTTACATGCTGCACATGGGAAGGCTATGGGGGCCTCATGCAGTATATGGGGAGGATATGGGAGCCTCATTCAGTATTTGAGGAGGCTATGGGAGCCTTGTGCAGTATATGGGGAGGTTGTGTGGGGCCTCATTCAGTATTACCTGAATGGTAATCATATCATTGTATCTCTGAACTGAACTACCTTCCATGTCTTTTTCACTGCATTCTATGTCAGCAAGCAACCTGAATGGTAATCATATCATTCTATCTCCGGCATTGAATCCTGCATGTATTTAGATTTGTTTGCCATCTTAGCAAGCATTTGTTATATTTTGTTATATAGCTATTGAACTTACTTCTGCTTGTCCCTTATGCAGAGAGGCATATAACTGTCTTCAAAGTGGTGTATGATCCATGTAGACCAGGACATTTGTTTATCTGTTCACTACATTTATTGTGTCCTACTGTCTCTATTTAGTTTGATTGCTAATGAGTAGTGTTGAGCGATACCTTCCGATATCGGGAAATATCGGATTGGATTGGATCGGACCGATACCCAAAAAATATCGGATATCGCCAATTCCGATACCGGAAACCAATGCAAGTCAATGGGACACAAATATCGGAATGAAAATAAACCCTTTCTTTCCTTGTAGGTTAATTCTACATGAAGGAAAACAACTAAGAATAATGTAGAATGCATTGGGGGAGGTGGAGGAGACATTAAAGGCATAGAGGTTTAGCCCAATCAAATGGAATAGCAGGAATTAAAAAATTTTTAAGACGTTCGGAGTTACAAAGATATTGACTATGTTAAGTTTCTTTATATTTTGTCAGATATTTATGTTTCACTACTTCCATGCTCTTCACCTTCTTCTCCCACACTTTCTCCTTCATCATTCTCAGCAGCATCTTTTTCATAAACTTCTTCTTCACCTTATTCATCTTCTTCTTCACATTCTTCCTATTATTCTTTTTTTTTACATTCTTCATATTCTTCTTATTCAACTATTATTCTTCTTCATATTCTACTTCTTCATTTTCTTCTTCTTCATCCTATTCTTATTTGTGACATGCATTCCTGTAGTTGTTATCTATATAAGTTTGAAGATTACACCTTCCGTTCTGCCTGTCACAAAAGATTTACAAAAGGATTTGTCCGCGTTCAGTTTGGCCTGCAGCAGCAGGTATTTTCCAGGGGCACCACAAGGAGGAAAGGACTCACCCTCATACACTGCTTAGTCTTCTTCTGCTTATAATTTAGATAATATCTTTTGCTCTGTTTTTTAGTCTTATGCTTAATGTTCTTCTGCTTTTTGTTCTGCAGCTTCTTGTTCTTCTGCTTCTTGGTCTTCTGTCTCATGTTCTTCTGTATCTTGGTGGTTGTCTTCTTGCTCTTTGTCCTCTTGGTCATCTTCAGAGTCATCTTCTTGGTCTTCTTTGAGGTGGTCTTCGGGGTGGTCTTCAGGGTCGTCATCTTCAGGGTCGTCGTCTTCGGGGTCGTCATCTTCTTCGGGGTGGTCATCAGGGTGGTCTTCAGGGTCATCGTCCTCTTCGGGGTGGTCTTCAGGGTCATCGTCTTTAGGGTCATCGTCAGGGAGATCCAGAGTGATTACCAAAACTCATTTCAAAAAGCTTGAACTTGGAAATGTAGCAGAAGGTACAAGAAGGCCGAGGAACTACCGAGGACCAGCTGATGGTAATGGAACCCGGATGGGTAGCAGAAGGTACAAGAGCCAATGGAACTACCGAGGACCAGCTGATGGTACTGGAACCAGGTTACTAAGCAGGAGGTACCTGTGCCAGAAAGCACTACCAAGGACCAGCAGACGTTGGTGGAACTCGGATACCGAAAAGGAGGCACCTAATCCAAAGGCACTGCCTGAAACCAGCTGATGTTACTGGAACCCAGGGGGACATATTCAAGATTGACTTCCAAAGAACCAGCTAATGGTACTGGAACTCATATAGGCAGCAGAAGGTACACATGAAAAAAAAAGTTGCAAGGCCGTGAGCCGGCCGGAGTTACCGAAACCCACAGTCCTACAGGGGATGCTTGTCCTATTGCCACTATGGAACCACCCTTCATTGCCAGATCCCTCAGCCCACATAGGAAGCACCTAAACTGCAGGCGCCATAGAGTCGGCTAACCCGACCGCAACACGACAGGACAACGTATTGGAGGCAAAGTGACATTGACACTACTCGGAAACAGCTGGCGTGCTGGAACCAGGCTGGGCAAGAGGGAGCACACGTGCCAAAGACACTGCCGGGAAACAGCTGGTGGTGCTGGAGCCCAGGGTAAATACTAGAAACAGAGTGGAGGCAGAGGCCTAATTGGAGCAAGTTTAAAATGAGTAGTAGTGTGAATGTGGACAGAGCAGGAGAAATTGCTGGACACACAGCAGGGGATCAGCTGACATTACTGAACCCCAATTACACAGGAGCAAGTGTTGACTGTGCAGACGGCACTTCTGAGCAGCAACCGGCGGTGTTGGAGCCCAGGGTAAATACTAAAAACAGAGTGGAGGCAGAGGCCTAATTGGAGCAAGTTTAAAATCAGTAGTAGTGTAAATGTGGACAGAGCAGGAGAAATTGCTGGACACACAGCAGGGGATCAGCTGACATTACTGAACCCCAATTACACAGGAGCAAGTGTTGACTGTGCAGACGGCATTTCTGAGCAGCAACCGGCGGTGTTGGAGCCCAGGGTAAATACTAAAAATAGAGTGGAGGCAGAGGCCTAATTGGAGCAAGTTTAAAATCAGTAGTAGTGTAAATGTGGACAGAGCAGTAGAAATTGCCAGACACACAGCAGGGGATCAGCTGACGTTACTGAACCTCAATAACACAGGAGCAAGTGTTGACTGTGCAGACGGCACTTCTGAGCAGCAACTGGCGGTGTTGGAGCCCAGGGTAAAAACTAGAAACAGTGGTGGAGGAGGCCTAATTGGAGCAAGTTTAAAATCAGTAGAAGTGGGAATGTGGACAGAGCAGGAGAAATTTCCGGACACACAGCAGGGGATCAGCTGACGTTACTGAACCCAAATAATACAGGAGCAAGTGTTGACTGTGCAGATGGCACTTCTGAGCAGCAACTGGTGGTGTTGGAGCCCAGTGATTACAGTTCAGGTGGTAGAAACATGAACACAACAGGGGACCTGGATACTGTTGCCAACCAATTATTTAATCTGGAAGAGCACTGGCAAATTCCTGCGAGATCAAGCCTTGTTCATTTTCAGAAAAGTAAGCCGGTCAACGTTATCGGAGGATAGTCGCATGCGACGGTCTGTTAGTACACCACCTGCGGCACTAAAGATGTGTTCCGATAATACACTAGCAGCAGGGCAAGCCAGCACCTCCAATGCATACTGGCTAAGCTCTGGCCATGTATCCAGCTTAGAGACCCAAAACTTGAAGAGGGAAGAGCCATCTGGGAGTACAGTGAGAGGGCAAGACATGTAGTCTGTCACCATCTGACGGAAACGTTGCCTCCTGCTGACTGGAGCCGTCTGTGATGTGTAGACATTTGTGGCGGGGACACAAAACTTTGCCACATTTGGGCCATACTGGTCTTGCTTTGTGCTGAGGCGCTGCTTCTGCTCCCTCTTTCTGCAGAGCTTCCTCCACTGCCTCGACGCACTGAGCTGCTTTGTAAAGCACTAGCAGCACTGCTCCCGGGTGAGATGGAGAAGATGATGGAATGCACCAGTGCGTCTTGGTACTCCCGCATTTTACGCTCCCGGTTCAACAATGTTATGAGGCTTTGTACGTTGTCCCGGTAGCAAGGATCTAGGAGGGTGGACACCCAATAATCAGCCGTGTTGAGAATGTGGGCGATGCAGCGGTCGTTTCTCAGGCACTGAAGTATGAAATCAACCATGTGCTGCAGACTGCCAACTGGCCAAGAAATGCTGTTCCCTGCTTGAGGCATGATCTCTGCCTGCTCTGCATCACCCCACCCTCGCTCTACATACTGACGACTAGAGCATTGTTTACCTCCCTCCTCTAGACAGATGTCTTCATCCTCCATTGACTCTTCCTCATCCTCCTCACAAAGTGACCCCTGCCTAGGCCTTTGTGAGGAACCACAGTGCACAGACCGTCCAGAAGCAGATGGCATTTGTGACTCCTCATCCTCCATCTCTTCCAAAACCTCCTCCCTTAGTGCTTGCAGTGTTTTTTCAAGTCGGCAGATAAGGGCGATAGCCATGCTGACTAGTGCATTATCTGCACTCGCCATCCACGTGGAATCATCGAAGGCACGCAAAACGTGGCAGACGTCCTTCATAGAGGCCCACACAGTGGTGGTGAAGTGTGAACGGCACGCAGTGCGACTTGTTTGCGCCTGATGCAGCTGGTACTCCATTACTGCTGTGTAAGAGGGTGAACTGTAGTCCCACTGAGAGGGCACTAGGACCCTGTGGTTTTTGCCTGTTGCAGCAGAGGACAGACCTCCCAGAGACAATGTGTGCTGCGGGGTGGGGTCTAGTGTCTCGAGTGTAAAGTGAAAGTAGGAAGTGAGAGCTGAGAGAGAAAAGGCGGGAAGAAAAGGAGAAGCTGCTGTGAGATCTTAAAAAGAGACTGTGTGGATTTACTGCAAGTGTTTTTGGAGGAAAAGAAGCTTTTGAGAGACTTTTTGTTGCTAACGTTCCCCTGGAGAAGAGCTAACCTTTTGTTTAACTCTGTGAGAGACTTGTGTTGCTAACGTTTCCTGGAGAGGAGCTAACCCTTTATCTAAGAAAAGACGGAGACTTTGCTAAGAACCCAGTACGAATTTGGAAGTCTGTGGATTCCCTGTGCATTGAGTGGAGGAACAAGTCTGGACAGACTGCTGATACAGAGACGGACGGATTGTCGTGGAACCATTCCTAGGAGCTACAGAAGCAGAGACTACATCGTGAGACCACTAACTAAGTCCCCGGCGTTTGGGCTTGGCATCGGCCGACAAGACAAGAGGAGCTTGCTGTAACTTATTGGCGCTGAAGATATGAACTGGCTACAGCCTCTGCGGATTCCTGCCTGAGAGGAAATCCATCTCAGGATACGGTACCATAGTTATAGATACCCGGGTATCTCTGCTCAGAGTGTTAAATTGTTACTTTAGAGGTGTATCTTATATTAGAGTTGTGTAAGTTATACTCAATGTGCCATTCCAGGGGCTCCCTTAATAACACTACATTCAATTTACACTTGTTCCTGTTTTTAGTTGCCTGTTAGGTAAATTTCTTACTAGTCTGTTGTAGTACACAGTTCTCAGGAGACCTTTGAGTGGCACAGTGATTTCAGCTGCTGCTGAATTAGTGTATCTTTGGGGTGCATCTGCCTTAATATTCTCCATATTACCTTGATTAATTTGCCTTTGAGTAAATACCGTTGGAGATTTCTGCCTTGGTCTTGGTTTGTGACTCACTGGATCTTATTCGGACCTCTGGTCATTACATTTTTGGCGTAGTCGGCAGGATCCAGTGTTTGTCATGGACGAGGGCGAGGGTGGAAATGACCCCGCTGTATCCGCATCCTCCTCGGGGGTTGGGGTTCCCCTGGCAGCCGCTGCGACTCCGGGAGGGTATGTGCCTGTAGGAGCTTTACTTCAGCACATGCCGAAATACGATGGGCGCAATATGGCGTTGCAAGATTGGGCTGAGAGAATCCGGAGTATTCTGCGCATGTGTAATTTGACCCCCGCGTTACGCGCTGAGCTGGCATTAAATGCACTGGAGGGTGATATTAGGCGTATGGTGATGGTGCGCCCAGAATCAGAGAGGGATACATTAGAAAAGATTTTGGAACTGTTAGAGGGGAGTTTGGGGGGCCGAGCGCGTGTGGCCCAGCTTCGGTCCCTATTCTTTAATCGTCCCCAGAGAGAGTGTGAGTCCCTGATGCAGTACTCTAATATTTTACAAGAGATGTTGAATGAGATGCAGCGACTAGACCCGGGGGCCATGGGGGCGTTCCGGGAGGTAGACCGCTTGCTCCGGGACCAATTCATCACCGGTTTAGTCCATAGACTTCTCCGGGACAAGCTGTTGGAAATGGCCCGGGTTGCACCAGAGTTATCTTTCTGGCAGATTTACCGAGCTGCAGTGGAAAGGGAAGAGAAATCAGCCTATGTTCCCGAGGGGTCAGTGAACAGTGCCCAGCTGGAGGAAGGTGTGTCATCAGGGTCGGGGGGAGAGGGGCTTGTAAGCGTGGTACAAGCTTTGCGTGCTGAGGTGAAGGAGTTGAAGCTGAAATTGTCTCAACTGACAGTTGATCCCGCCTCTACCACCTCACGGGAACCTCCTGCCCCACCCCCTGGAACGGTGACCCCGCAAATGGCCAGGTCGTCCTATCAGAATGAGTCAAGCCCTCGCCCACGAGGAACAATCACCTGCTGGAAGTGTGGCCGCCAGGGACACATCTCGCGTTACTGCCGGGCGCTTACAGCCCCAGAAACCCCGTCGCCGGCTTTAAACTTCCGGCCGCTGCCATGAGAGGGCAAGCAGCAGCGGCCCCACCCACACAAAGCCCTCGACGGAATGAACAAGATTTGTTTGCATGTAGTCCAGTGATAGAAGCAGAGTTTGAAGGGCGGAAGATGAGGTGCTTGGTTGACACGGGATCCGAATGTACTATAATGCCTCTAGAAGTATATGAGAGATACTTCAGTCGACTAGTGATTCCAGAGGATGGCCGAGTGATACGACTGACCGCCGCAAATAATGGTCAATTGTCAGTCAAAGGGATCGTGTGGATGCAACTAAAAATGTTTGGTCAAGAGCTGGGGCAGAAAGGGGTAGTACTGGTGGATCACCCCCCTAGAAGAGGGATGGAAGTGACGCTCGGAATGAACGTGCTGCGAGATTTGAATCACCAGATGTATGCCAGTGAAGGACCCCGATACTGGGCCCGTGCGACAAGACACCGACCCACACAGAGAATTCTACACCGTCTAGTGCTGAGTTGCGACTTGCTGAAAAGTGCGGTCCCAGGTGGCCGGGTGGGCCGGGTCCGAGTGACTTCGAGGGCCCCGATCCTGCTGGGACCCAGACAAGAGGAACTCTTAATGCTGCCTGTGGGAGCTGCACAGAGATTGAATGGGCTTGAAGTGCTACTTGAGCCCGCTCGAGAGGGTTCCTCATTTGCCAAGGTACACGTGGCCCGGTCTTTGGCGATTGTGAAGAATGGGCGAGTGCCGGTCCGATGCATCAATGTTTTAGATGAAGCTGTTGCAATTCCCGCTGGGACCATACTGGCTGAACTGTTCGTGCCGGCAGAGAAGGTGCCGGAAAATGCAGGGTTCGAATTGCGACCAGACCAACAGTCATCCTGGACATTCGCGGTCGAGGTAGGCCGGACTGAACCTCCTACGGAGGAATGGAATGTTCATGTGATCATGGAGCAGATGGGAGTGGATCGGGAGAAGCTGACCCCCGTGCAGTTGGAGCAGTTGGAGAGAGTTTTGTGGGAACATCAAGAGACATTTTCCCGACATGGAGAGGACTTCGGGTGTACCCAGACGATTGAGCATGAGATTCCAACGGGGGATACTCCACCCATTAGAGAAAGATATCGTCAAATTCCTCCGGCGCTCTATCAAGAGGTGAAGAGCATGGTGGCCAGTATGCTGGACAACCAAGTGATCCGAGAGAGCCGGAGTCCCTGGGCGGCCCCTGTAGTCTTGGTCCGCAAGAAGGATGGGACACTCCGATTTTGTGTGGACTATCGGAAATTGAATGTCCACACCGTATGGGACGCATATCCTTTACCCCGTATTGAAGAATCCCTGTCGGCCCTGGGTCGGGCCAAGTATTTCTCAATGTTGGATTTGGCAAGCGGGTACTGGCAGGTCCCAATGGCTGAAAAAGATCGGGCCAAGACGGCGTTTGTCTTGCCAATGGGGCTCTTTGAGTTCAACCGGATGCCCTTTGGCCTCGCTACCGCCCCAGGAACCTTCCAACGCCTGATGGAACATTGCTTGGGCGATCTAAATTTTGAATCAGTCCTGATATATCTAGACGACATTGTGGTGTTCGGAACCTCATTTGAAGATCATCTGGAGAAGCTGCGTCAAGTTCTCCGGCGGCTCAAGAGCTACGGCCTGAAAATAAAGCCAAAAAAATGTCAACTGTTACGAAACCAGATTGAATATTTGGGGCATCTGGTGACCCTGGACGGGGTACTACCTTTAGCCAGTAAGATTAAGGCGGTACAAGAGTGGCCACCTCCTTGTGACCTGCGAGAAGTGCGGGCCTTCCTGGGCCTAGCAGGATACTATCGGCGGTTTGTGCCTAAATTCTCACAGGTGGTGAGTCCCTTGAATGAACTTTTGAGAGGGACAGCGCTGGGTCCTCGAAATCGCCCCATTCCATGGGGGCCCCTACAGAAAAAGGCATTTGATGGAGTGAAAACCGCCCTAACGAGTGCCCCATTGCTGGCCTACGCCCGGTTTGACACCCCTTTTTTGTTGTATACCGATGGTAGTCTTCATGGGTTGAGGGCAGTACTAGCACAGGTGCAGGACGGCCGAGAACGAGTGATTTCTTATGGCAGCAGATCTTTAAGAGACTCCGAGCGAAATCCGGCTAACTACAGCTCATTCCGGCTGGAATTGCTGGCCCTGGTGTGGGCAATGACAGAATGTTTCGCCGAGTATCTAACAGGGGCTGAGGTGCTAGTCATGACAGATAACAACCCGCTAGCTCACTTAGAGAATGCAAAACTGGGGGCGTTGGAGCAGCGGTGGGTCGCCAGACTGGCCAAGTTCAATTACCGCATTAACCCCTTCATGACCCAGCCTATTTTGACCTTAAAGACCTTGCCGTTTTTTGCAATTCTGACCAGTGTCCCTTTATGAGGTAATAACTCAGGAACGCTTCAACGGATCCTAGCGGTTCTGAGATTGTTTTTTCGTGACATATTGGGCTTCATGTTAGTGATAAATTTAGGTCAATAAATTCTGCGTTTATTTGTGATAAAAACGGAAATTTGGCGAAAATTTTGAAAATTTCGCAATTTTCACATTTTGAATTTTTATTCTGTTAAACCAGAGAGATATGTGACACAAAATAGTTAATAAATAACATTTCCCACATGTTTACTTTACATCAGCACAATTTTGGAAACAAAATTTTTTTTTGTTAGGAAGTTATAAGGGTTAAAATTTGACCAGCGATTTCTCATTTTTACAACGAAATTTACAAAACCATTTTTTTTAGGGACCACCTCACATTTGAAGTCAGTTTGAGGGGTCTATATGGCTGAAAATACCCAAAAGTGACACCATTCTAAAAACTGCACCCCTCAAGGTACTCAAAACCACATTCAAGAAGTTTATTAACCCTTCAGGTGCTTCACAGCAGCAGAAGCAACATGGAAGGAAAAAATGAACATTTAACTTTTTAGTCACAAAAATTATCTTTTAGCAACAATTTTTTTATTTTCCTAATGGTAAAAGGAGAAACTGAACCACGAAAGTTGTTGTCCAATTTGTCCTGAGTACGCTGATACCTCATATGTGGGGGTAAACCACTGTTTGGGCGCACGGCAGGGCTTGGAAGGGAAGGAGCGCCATTTGACTTTTTGAATCAAAAATTGGCTCCACTCTTTAGCGGACACCATGTCACGTTTGGAGAGCCCCCGTGTGCCTAAAAATTGGAGCTCCCCCCACAAGTGACCCCATTTTGGAAACTAGACGCCCCAAGGAACTTATCTAGATGCCTAGTGAGCACTTTGAACCCCCAAGTGCTTCACAAATTGATCCGTAAAAATGAAAAAGTACTTTTTTTTCACAAAAAAATTCTTTAGCCTCAATTTTTTCATTTTCACATGGGCAACAGGATAAAATGGATTCTAAAATGTGTTGGGCAATTTCTCCTGAGTACACCAATACCTCACATGTGGGGGTAAACCACTGTTTGGGCACATGGTAAGGCTCGGAAGGGAAGGAGCGCCATTTGACTTATTGAATGAAAAATTATTTCCATCGTTAGCGGACACCATGTCGCGTTTGGATAGCTCCTGTGTGCCTAAACATTGGCGCTCCCCCACAAGTGACCCCATTTTGGAAACTAGACCCCCCAAGGAACTTATTTAGATGCCTAGTGAGCACTTTAAACCCTCAGGTGCTTCACAAATTGATCTGTAAAAATAAAAAAGTACTTTTTTTCACAAAAAAATTCTTTTCGCCTCAATTTTTTCATTTTCACATGGGCAGTAGGATAAAATGGATCATAAAATTTGTTGGGCAATTTCTCCCGAGTACGTCAATACCTCATATGTGGGGGTAAACCACTGTTTGGGCACTCGGCAGGGCTCGGACGGGAAGGCGCGCCATTTGACTTTTTGAATGGAAAATTAGCTCCAATTGTTAGCGGACACCATGTCGCGTTTGGAGAGCCCCTGTGTGCCTAAACATTAAAGCTCCCCCACAAGTGACCCCATTTTGGAAACTAGACCCCCCAAGGAACTTATCTAGATGCATATTGAGCACTTTAAACCCCCAGGTGCTTCACAGAAGTTTATAACGCAGAGCCATGAAAATAAAAAATAATTTTTCTTTCCTCAAAAATGATTTTTTAGCCTGGAATTTCCTATTTTGCCAAGGATAATAGGAGAAATTGGACCCCAAATATTGTTGTCCAGTTTGTCCTGAGTACGCTGATACCCCATATGTGGGGGTAAACCACTGTTTGGGCGCACGGCAGGGCTCGGAAGGGATGGCACGCCATTTGGCTTTTTAAATGGAAAATTAGCTCCAATCATTAGCGGACACCATGTCACGTTTGGAGAGCCCCTGTGTGCCTAAACATTGGAGATCCCCCAGAAATGACACCATTTTGGAAACTAGACCCCCAAAGGAACTAATCTAGATGTGTGGTGAGGACTTTGAACCCCCAAGTGCTTCACAGAAGTTTATAACTCAGAGCCATGAAAATAAAAATAAAAAAATTATTTTCTCAAAAATGATCTTTTAGCCTGCAATTTTTTATTTTCCCAAGGGTAACAGGAGAAATTTGACCCCAAAAGTTGTTGTCCAGTTTCTCCTGAGTACGCTGATACCCCATATGTGGGGGTAAACCACTGTTTAGGCACATGCTGGGGCTCGGAAGTGAAGTAGTGACGTTTTGAAATGCAGACTTTGATGGAATGCTTTGTGGGCGTCACGTTGCGTTTGCAGAGCCCCTGATGTGGCTTAACAGTAGAAACCCCCCACAAGTGACCCCATTTTGGAAACTAGACCCCCAAAGGAACTTATCTAGATGTGTGGTGAGCACTTTGAACCCCCAAGTGCTTCATAGAAGTTTATAATGCAGAGCCGTGAAAATAATATATACGTTTTCTTTCCTCAAAAATAATTATTTAGCCCAGAATTTTTTATTTTCCCAAGGGTTACAGAGGAAATTGGACCCCAAAAGTTGTTGTCCAGTTTCTCCTGAGTACGCTGATACCCCATATGTGGGGGTAAACCACTGTTTGGGCACATGCCAAGGCTTGGAAGTGAAGTAGTGACGTTTTGAAATGCAGACTTTGATGGAATGCTCTGTGGGCGTCACGTTGCGTTTGCAGAGCCCCTGATGTGGCTTAACAGTAGAAACCCCCCACAAGTGACCCCATTTTGGAAACTAGACCCCGAAAGGAACTTATCTAGATGTGTGGTGAGCACTTTGAACCCCCAAGCGCTTCATAGAAGTTTATAATGCAGAGCCGTGAAAATAATAAATACATTTTCTTTCCTCAAAAATAATTATTTAGCCCAGAATTTTTTAATTTTCCCAAGGGTAACAGGAGAAATTTGACCCCAATATTTGTTGTCCAGTTTCTCCTGAGTACGGTGATACCCCATATGTGGGGGTAAACTACTGTTTGGGCACATGCCGGGGCTTGGAATTGAAGTAGTGACGTTTTGAAATGCAGACTTTGATGGAATGCTCTGCGGGCGTCACGTTGCGTTTGCAGAGCCCCTGATGTGCCTAAACAGTAGAAACCCCCCACAAGTGACCCCATTTTGGAAACTAGACCCCGAAAGGAACTTATCTAGATGTGTGGTGAGCACTTTGAACCCCCAAGTGCTTCGTAGAAGTTTATAATGCAGAGCCGTGAAAATAATAAATACGTTTTCTTTCCTCAAAAATAATTATTTAGCCCAGAATTTTTTATTTTCCCAAGGGTTACAGGAGAAATTGGACCCCAAAAGTTGTTGTCCAGTTTCTCCTGAGTACGCTGATACCCCATGAGTGGGGGTAAACCACTGTTTGGGCACACGTCGGGGCTCAGAAGGGAAGTAGTGACTTTTGAAATGCAGACTTTGATGGAATGGTCTGCGGGTGTCACGTTGCGTTTGCAGAGCCCCTGGTGTGCCTAAACAGTAGAAACCCCCCACAAGTGACCCCATTTTAGAAACTAGACCCCCCAAGGAACTTATCTAGATATGTGGTGAGCACTTTGAACCCCCAAGTGCTTCACAGACGTTTACAACGCAGAGCCGTGAAAATAAAAAATCATTTTTCTTTCCTCAAAAATTATGTTTTAGCAAGCATTTTTTTAGATTCACAAGGGTAACAGGAGAAATTGGACCCCAGTAATTGTTGCGCAGTTTGTCCTGAGTATGCTGGGACCCCATATGTGGGGGTAAACCACTGTTTGGGCACACGTCAGGGCTCGGAAGTGAGGGAGCACCATTTGACTTTTTGAATACGAGATTGGCTGGAATCAATGCTGGCTCCATGTTGCGTTTGGAGACCCCTGATGTGCCTAAACAGTGGTAACCCCTCAATTCTAACTCCAACACTAACCCCAACACACCCCTAACCCTAATCCCAACTGTAGCCATAACCCTAATCACAACCCTAACCACAACCCTAATTCCAACCCTAACCCTAAGGCTATGTGCCCACGTTGCGGATTCGTGTGAGATATTTCCGCACCATTTTTGAAAAATCCGCGGGTAAAAGGCACTGCGTTTTACCTGCGGATTTTCCGTGGATTTCCAGTGTTTTTTGTGCGGATTTCACCTGCGGATTCCTATTGAGGAACAGGTGTAAAACGCTGCAGAATCCGCACAAAGAATTGACATGCTGCGGAAAATACAACGCAGCGTTTCCGTGCGGTATTTTCCGCACCATGGGCACAGCGGATTTGGTTTTTCATATGTTTACATGGTACTGTAAACCTGATGGAACACTGCTGCGAATCCGCAGCGGCCAATCCGCAGCCAAATCCGCACAGTGTGCACATAGCCTAATTCTAAAGGTATGTGCACACGCTGCGGAAAACGCTGCGGATCCGCAGCAGTTTCCCATGAGTTTACAGTTCAATGTAAACCTACGGGAAACAAAAATCGCTGTACACATGCTGCGGAAAAACTGCACGGAAACGCAACGGTTTACATTCCGCAGCATGTCTCTTCTTTGTGCGGATTCCGCAGCGGTTTTACAACTGCTCCAATAGAAAATCGCAGTTGTAAAACCGCAGTGAAATGCGCAGAAAAAAACGCCATAAATCCGCAGCGGTTTAGCACTGCGGATTTATCAAATCCGCAGCGGAAAAATCCGCAGAGGACCAGAATACGTGTGCACATACCGAAACCCTAACCCTAGCCCTAACCCTAACCCTAACCCTAGCCCTAGCCCTAACCCTACCCCTAACCCTAACCCTACCCCTAACCCTACCCCTAACCCTACCCCTAACCCTACCCCTAACCCTAACCCTATTCTAACATTAGTGGAAAAAAAAAATTTCTTTAATTTTTTTATTGTCCCTACCTATGGGGGTGACAAAGGGGGGGGGTCATTTATTATTTTTTTTATTTTGATCACTGAGATATAATCTATCTCAGTGATCAAAATGCACTTTGGAACGAATCTGCCGGCCGGCAGATTCGGCGGGCGCACTGCGCATGCGCCCGCCATTTTGGAAGATGGCGGCGCCCAGGGAGAAGACGGACGGGACCCCGGCTGGATCGGTAAGTATGATGGGGTGGGGAGGACCACGGGGGGGGGGGATCGGAGCACGGGGGGGGAATCGGAGCGCGGGAGGGGTGGAACGGAGCACGGGGGCGTGGAACGGAGCACGGGGGGGCTGGAATGGAGCACGGGGGGGTGGAACGGAGCACCGGGGGGGGGTGGATCGGAGTGCAGGGGGGGTGATTGGAGCACGGGGGGGTGATTGGAGCACGGGGGGGTGATTGGAGCACGGGGGGGTGATTGGAGCACGGGGGGAGCGGACAAGAGCACGGGGGGGAGCGGAGCACTGGACGGAGGGGAGCCGGAGCAGTGTACCGGCCAGATCGGGGGGCTGGGGGGCGATCGGTGGGGTGGGGTGGGGGCACATTAGTATTTCCAGCCATGGCCGATGATATTTCAGCATCGGCCATGGCTGGATTGTAATATTTCACCAGTTATAATAGGTGAAATATTACAAATCGCTCTGATTGGCAGTTTCACTTTCAACAGCCAATCAGAGCGATCGTAGCCACGGGGGGGTGAAGCCACCCCCCCTGGGCTAAACTACCACTCCCCCTGTCCCTGCAGATCGGGTGAAATGGGAGTTAACCCTTTCACCTGATCTGCAGGGACGCGATCTTTCCATGACGCCACATAGGCGTCATGGGTCGGATTGGCACCGACTTTCATGACGCCTACGTGGCGTCATGGGTCGGGAAGGGGTTAAATTTCGCTCTGGTCGAGAGAACGGCAATGCAGATGCATTGTCAAGGGTGCCCCTTGTGTCATCCGGGGAAGATGTTGACGAACAACTTGAGGATACTGAAACTCCAGCTTTGGGGCAGATACCTATCTTCCAAAGTGTGGTACACTCAAGTGGGGTGGCCACCGGGATGCCCTGTGTCCTGGGTAAAACACCCTCAGATTGGACAAGAGTCCAGGATGAGTGTCCGGACATTGCACTTGTGCGCCGTTGGGTACAAAACAAGGCCTGGCCCAGTGCAGAGGACAAGGCTCAGTTGTCCATGGAAGGAATGAAACTCCTTCGACAATGGGATAAATTGTGTGTGGAGCAAGGTCTTTTGTATCGTAAGGTGTACCTGCCATCGGAGCTGCAGCATCGGTACCAACTGATAATTCCTGTGGGGATGGGGCCAGTGGTCGCTCGTGAGGCGCATGAGAAGGGGGCCCATTTTGGAAGTGAAAAGACACTTCAGTGGTTGCAGCGAGTCCTCTACTGCCCTGAGTTGGGAGGGATGGTGGCCGACGCGTGTCGGCAGTGCCGAATTTGTGGGCTCAACAAAAGCCCTGAGCAGCGGGCTCCCACACAGTCTATTAAGACTTCAGCTCCACTGGAGCTACTCATGATTGACTACGTGTTGATAGGGTACTCTACGTCAGGGTACTCCTATTGCCTGGTGATGACAGATCACTTTACCAAGTATGCTGTAGCGGTGCCGACAAGAGATCAGACGGCCAAGTCGGCGGCTGAGGCAGTGTGCCGACATTTCTTCCAAGTGTTCGGGTGTCCGCAGAGAATACATTCAGATCAAGGGGCCTGCTTTCAGGGGACGCTGATGAAAGAGTTGCACCAGCTCTATGGTATCGAGCAGTCGAGAACAACGCCTTACCACCCTCAGGGTAACGGGGCGTGTGAGCGTTTTAATCGGACTCTGTTGCAAATGTTGAGGTCCTTAGAGAGTCAGCAACAGACATGCTGGCCTGAGTATCTCCCCGAATTGATGTGGGCTTACAATAACAGGGTGCACAGTACTACTGGTTACTCACCACACATGTTGATGTTTGGTAGACCTGGCCGAGACATTGAGGATTTGAACATGCCAGATCCCTCCTCCGCCCCCCTTCGGACTGCATCCGAGTGGGTACGAGAGCATCGGCGGCGGTTGAGGGTGGTGCATCAGGTGGTGGGCGACCGCCTTCGACAGGTGGTCCATAAGGACACGCGACCTGTACAAACAGAGCTGTTCTCTCCGGGGGACAGAGTGTTGGTGAGGACAAAACGACGGTCAGGAAAGCTGAGTGACCGATGGGAGGCGATACCGTATCTGATAAAAAAACAGGTGAACCCTGAGATTCCAGTGTACGAGGTCGAACCGGTGGGGACAGGGGGGCCAACCCGTAATTTGCATCGTAACATGTTACAACGGTGCTGGTTTGAAGATTCAGCGCCTACCCCCCTAGAGCCAGAGGCCATGTTCCAAGGGGCGGAAGCTCTGAATGATCTTGAATTTGATGGTGTGCTTACTCCTGCGCCTGCTTATTTGCCCCCTGTGACCGATCTGGCCTCGGGTGATGAGAATGTTGGGGATATGGAGGATGTTGTTGAGGAGAGTGCATCAGGTCAACTGCTTGGTCCTGACGCTGTATCACAGGACATCGAGCCGCAGGAGGAGACAACTCCACTTACGCCCACTAACACGACCACGGAAGAGACTCTAGCTCCACCTAAGGTCGCACCTGTTGATGTAGGACTCAGGAGAACTACACGATCTACGGCAGGAATACCGCCTCAGCGATATGCTCAAGATGAATTTGAGTGGGAAGGTATGTCGAGGACGCCAACCTCTAGTGGGGTGGCATGTAAGAGGGTGAACTGTAGTCCCACTGAGAGGGCACTAGGACCCTGTGGTTTTTGCCTGTTGCAGCAGAGGACAGACCTCCCAGAGACAATGTGTGCTGCGGGGTGGGGTCTAGTGTCTCGAGTGTAAAGTGAAAGTAGGAAGTGAGAGCTGAGAGAGAAAAGGCGGGAAGAAAAGGAGAAGCTGCTGTGAGATCTTAAAAAGAGACTGTGTGGATTTACTGCAAGTGTTTTTGGAGGAAAAGAAGCTTTTGAGAGACTTTTTGTTGCTAACGTTCCCCTGGAGAAGAGCTAACCTTTTGTTTAACTCTGTGAGAGACTTGTGTTGCTAACGTTTCCTGGAGAGGAGCTAACCCTTTATCTAAGAAAAGACGGAGACTTTGCTAAGAACCCAGTACGAATTTGGAAGTCTGTGGATTCCCTGTGCATTGAGTGGAGGAACAAGTCTGGACAGACTGCTGATACAGAGACGGACGGATTGTCGTGGAACCATTCCTAGGAGCTACAGAAGCAGAGACTACATCGTGAGACCACTAACTAAGTCCCCGGCGTTTGGGCTTGGACAAGACAAGAGGAGCTTGCTGTAACTTATTGGCGCTGAAGATATGAACTGGCTACAGCCTCTGCGGATTCCTGCCTGAGAGGAAATCCATCTCAGGATACGGTACCATAGTTATAGATACCCGGGTATCTCTGCTCAGAGTGTTAAATTGTTACTTTAGAGGTGTATCTTATATTAGAGTTGTGTAAGTTATACTCAATGTGCCATTCCAGGGGCTCCCTTAATAACACTACATTCAATTTACACTTGTTCCTGTTTTTAGTTGCCTGTTAGGTAAATTTCTTACTAGTCTGTTGTAGTACACAGTTCTCAGGAGACCTTTGAGTGGCACAGTGATTTCAGCTGCTGCTGAATTAGTGTATCTTTGGGGTGCATCTGCCTTAATATTCTCCATATTACCTTGATTAATTTGCCTTTGAGTAAATACCGTTGGAGATTTCTGCCTTGGTCTTGGTTTGTGACTCACTGGATCTTATTCGGACCTCTGGTCATTACAGCTGCCTACTGCTCACACAACCTCTCCAACATACAGTGGGGCAAAAAAGTATTTAGTCAGTCAGCAATAGTGCAAGTTCCACCACTTAAAAAGATGAGAGGCGTCTGTAATTTACATCATAGGTAGACCTCAACTATGGGAGACAAACTGAGAAAAATAAATCCAGAAAATCACATTGTCTGTTTTTTTAACATTTTATTTGCATATAATGGTGGAAAATAAGTATTTGGTCAGAAACAAAATTTCATCTCAATACTTTGTAATATATCCTTTGTTGGCAATGACAGAGGTCAAACGTTTTCTGTAAGTCTTCACAAGGTTGCCACACACTGTTGTTGGTATGTTGGCCCATTCCTCCATGCAGATCTCCTCTAGAGCAGTGATGTTTTTGGCTTTTCGCTTGGCAACACGGACTTTCAACTCCCTCCAAAGGTTTTCTATAGGGTTGAGATCTGGAGACTGGCTAGGCCACTCCAGGACCTTGAAATGCTTCTTACGAAGCCACTCCTTCGTTGCCCTGGCGGTGTGCTTTGGATCATTGTCATGTTGAAAGACCCAGCCACGTTTCATCTTCAATGCCCTTGCTGATGGAAGGAGGTTTGCACTCAAAATCTCACGATACATGGCCCCATTCATTCTTTCATGTACCCGGATCAGTCGTCCTGGCCCCTTTGCAGAGAAACAGCCCCAAAGCATGATGTTTCCACCACCATGCTTTACAGTAGGTATGGTGTTTGATGGATGCAACTCAGTATTCTTTTTCCTCCAAACACGACAAGTTGTGTTTCTACCAAACAGTTCCAGTTTGGTTTCATCAGAAAATAGGACATTCTCCCAAAACTCCTCTGGATCATCCAAATGCTCTCTAGCAAACTTCAGACGGGCCCGGACATGTACTGGCTTAAGCAGTGGGACACGTCTGGCACTGCAGGATCTGAGTCCATGGTGGCGTAGTGTGTTACTTATGGTAGGCCTTGTTACATTGGTCCCAGCTCTCTGCAGTTCATTCACTAGGCCCCCCGCGTGGTTCTGGGATTTTTGCTCACCATTCTTGTGATCATTCTGACCCCACGGGGTGGGATTTTGCGTGGAGCCCCAGATCGAGGGAGATTATCAGTGGTCTTGTATGTCTTCCATTTTCTAATTATTGCTCCCACTGTTGATTTCTTCACTCCAAGCTGGTTGGCTATTGCAGATTCAGTCTTCCCAGCCTGGTGCAGGGCTACAATTTTGTTTCTGGTGTCCTTTGACAGCTCTTTGGTCTTCACCATAGTGGAGTTTGGCGTCAGACTGTTTGAGGGTGTGCACAGGTGTCTTTTTATACTGATAACAAGTTTAAACAGGTGCCATTACTACAGGTAATGAGTGGAGGAAAGAGGAGACTCTTAAAGAAGAAGTTACAGGTCTGTGAGAGCCTGAAATCTTGATTGTTTGTTTCTGACCAAATACTTATTTTCCACCATAATATGCAAAAAAAGTGATAAAAAAACAGACAATGTGATTTTCTGGATTTTTTTTTCTCAGTTTGTCTCCCATAGTTGAGGTCTACCTATGATGTAAATTACAGACGCCTCTCATCTTTTTAAGTGGTGAAACTTGCACTATTGCTGACTGACTAAATACTTTTTTGCCCCACTGTATGTAACATTGAATTCCACCTGGTGGGTAGGTCGCATATGATGCGATGTTCCGGAAGGCGGAATCGGCGCTGCAGAGCCTCAATGCGCGATCTTGCCATGCTGGAATGCTGCAAGTGAGCGCACTTTATGTGGACCTTGTGCAGCAGTGCATCAAGATCCGGATAGTCCCCAAAAAACTCTGCATGACCAAGTTGAACATATGTGCCAGACATAGGATGTGAGTGAGATTGCCTAGGCCCAGAGCTGCCACCAGATTTCAGCCATCGTCACACACTACCATGCCTGGCTGGAGATTCGCTGGCACAAACCACACGTTGCTCTCCTGCTTGATGGCATTCCAATGCTACTGTGCTGTGTGAAATCGATTCCCCAAAGAAATTAATTTCAATACGGCCTGTTGACGTTTGGCCACGACTGTGCTCATATTGGTCGTAACAGGTAAGCGTTCACGGGTCCATGTGGAGGTTGACCTTGACGGCTCCTGCAGCGCTGATTCAGAGGAACTGGAGTATGAGGAGGAGTCAATGTGTACAGACTGGATTCCTGCAATCCTTGGAGTTGGCAGAACACGTACAACGCCACTCTCAAAATCTGTACCTGGCTCCACAACATTGACCCAAAGGGCAGTGAGGGAAAGGTATCATCCCTGTCCATGGTGACTGGTCCACGCATCGGTGGTGAGGTGGACCTTGCTACTGACAGCGTTTAGTAGTGCATGTTTAATGTTTCCATTCACATGCTTTTGCAGGGCAGGTACAGCTTGCCTGCTGAAATAAAAGTGGCTGGGCACGTTGTATTGTGGGAGTGCCAATGCCATGAAGTTACGGAAGGTGTCAGTCTCCACCAGCCTGAATGACAGCATTTCAAGGGACAGTAGTTTTGCAATGCCAGCATTCAGAGCCTGTGCTCAGGGGTGGTTTGCCGAGAATGGCCGCCATTTCTCCCATGTCTGTGCTACCGATGGCTGTAGTCTGGGCTGGGAGTGTGAGGATGACTGGGAACGTGGTGCTGTGGGTGGAATTACACTGGGTCTCTGTACAACAGTGCCAGAGGTTCTTCCATGGCGATCCTGTGAGGAAGCCGAACCAGCTGTGTGTGAGCTGGAAGAAGAGGCTACAACACGAGCTGAAGAGGTGGTAGGTGCCGCTGTTGGTTAGCCTAGGTCTTCAGTGTGTTTTTGTAACTCCACCGCGTGCTTGGTCCGCACATGTTTCCACATATTTGTGGTATTGAGGTTGCTGACACTTTTCCCTCTTTTGACAAAGCAAATGTCATCTGCAACTGTGTCAAAAAAGGACCAGGCACTGCAAGTCTTCGGAGCACCCGTTTTGGCTTTTGGAAGAGGCATGCTCCTAATGAGTGCCGAAGTGGAGGCAACGCAGTCTTCCTCCTCCCTCTTTGGGCCGTTCAGGGAATCTCTTCCTCAGAGCTGCTCCCACCACCTTCCTGTACCTCATACCATGATGGGTCAAGGACCTCATCATCTACACTACCCTCTTACACAAAGTGTTCTCCTGGGTAGTCTCAGCAGCACAGTACGCACCAGAAAGTGGCACCTGAGTCGCATCATCAGATGCGTACTGAGGTGTGCTTACCGGAGGCACTGGCCCACCCGCCTCTTTAGATTCAGAGAGACAAAGCTGTTGGGCATCACTGCATACTGCCTCTTCTTCCATTTCTCGAATGCTGCTTGGCTGGCCCCCTCTTTCCAAGCCAAGAGATTCAGAGATCAGAAGTAGAGATGGCTCCTGTCATGGGCTCTCTGACTGCCTGGGCAATTTGGCAGGTCGTGAAGAGACAGATGGGTGCTCTTCAGTACTCTGTGCCTGAGAGGATGTGGCACTAATTGAAGTCGATGCATTAGCTGCCATTTATCCGACAATGGCTTCAATTTGTTCATCCTGCAGCAGCGGGGTAAGGCGATCTCCTACAAAGCTGCGCATGAAGGACTGTTCCCTGCTGAAACTGGGGGATAAGTCACCGGTGCCCGCAGCAGGCACAAAATCCCCATGTCCTTTCTCTGCTCCACGCCCACGCCCACCTGCCTTGCTCCCTACCTTCTTCATCTTGGTAGACTGATAAAGATAGGCAGAAAAGTACTAACGGCTTAGTTTGCTTATTCCTGAACAGCTCCATACAGGTATAAGAAACACTAATTTGCTAAAGTGTGGACTAAACTTTAATATGAGCTAATGTAGCCTACACAACTGTAAAGTGGAGTGTTTGGTGAACTTTATTAACTTTTTGATTTTTTCGCAGAACAGACTACAGAGTGAGCTGCACTCACACAGACCATGCAGACAGCCGTGAACGGCGCTGCAAGAAAAAAAAAGCTCCTCTATGTACTCCTTTATAGTGTTTTTCCACAATCTAGCAGGATACGGATGGAAAGCCACTAATAGGATAATTTTTAAAAAATGTGCAGCAGGCAGCACTAATTGAAAAAAGGACAATGGAACAGTATGAGGCAGTGACGCACCCTGAGCTGACTACAACCGGCTATGGTGGCTGTTATGACCTGGTGGTGAGGACAATAATGGACCTGGTGGTTAAGAGCACACGGAATGACCTGATAGTTACTAATAATACAGACAAGCTCTGAGACGTGGGAACTCTGCTGACCGCAATCCCTAATCCTATCACACACACTAGAAATAGCCGTGGATTGCTCCTAACGCTCCCTATGCAACTCATCACAGCCTAAAGAACTAGCTAGCCCTAGAGATAGAAAAATAAAGCCTACCTTGCCTCAGAGAAATTCCCCAAAGGAACAGGCAGCCCCCCACATATAATGACTGTGAGTTAAGATGAAAATTACAAACACAGAGATGAAATAGATTTAGCAAAGTGAGGCCCGACTTACTGAACAGACAGAGGATAGGAAAGGTAACTTTGCGGTCAGCACAAAAAACTACAAAAAGACCACGCAGAGGGCGCAAAAAGACCCTCCGCACCGACTCACGGAGCGGAGGCGACCCTCTGCGTCCCAGAGCTTCCAGCAAGCAAGACAAAAATCAAAATAGCAAGCTGGACAGAAAAAATAGCAAACAGAGAAAAACAAGCAGGAACTTAGCTTCTGCTGGGAAGACAGGTCACAAGAACGATCCAGGAGCGAACTAGACCAATACTGGAACATTGACAGGTGGCATGGAGCAATGATCTAGGTGGAGTTAAATAGAGCAGCCAGCTAACGAATTAACCTCGTCGCCTGTGGAAGGAACCTCAGAAGCCGCAGCCCTACTCACAACCACCAGAGGAAGCCCATGGACAGAACCAGCCGAAGTACCATTCATGACCACAGGAGGGAGCTTAACAACAGAATTCACAACAGGTGGCAGAACAGACTACAGAGTGAGCTGCACTCACACGCAGACCATGTAGACAGCCGTGAACGGCGCTGCAAGGCCAAAAAAAGCTCCTCTATGTACTCCTATATAGTGTTTTTCCACAATCTAGCAGGATACGGATGGAAACCCACAAATAGGAGAAAAACAGGAAAAATGTGCTGCAGGCAGCACTAATACAAAAAAGGACAATTGAACAGTATGAGGCAGTGACGCACGCTGAGCTGACTACAACCAGCGGTGGCTGTAGAACAGACAACAGCGTGAGCTGCACTCACACAGAGACCTTGCAGACAGCTGTGAACAGCGCTGCAAGGCAAAAACAAAGTTCTCACACAGCGGTTGCTAAATTAGCCTGGGTAAAGCACAATGAAGCAAATTGATATCTCAAAACTGGCCCTCAGTCAGAACACAGCGTCCTGTCCCTAACTGAATTCACAGCAGAGTATACCCAAAATGGCGGCGGCGACTTTAATAGTGCATCATGACATCATTTCAGCAGCCAATCACAGCCATGCCAGTAGTTACATGCCTAACATGCAGGACAGGATGTGCCCACACTTCTAATCATTCCTCATTGGCTGAATTCTGGCTCTTAGAATTATGGGAACTTCCGATTCCGGTATCCGATATACTGAAAGTATCGGAACTCGGTATCAGAATTCCGATACCGCAAATATCGGTCGATACCCGATACTTGCGGTATCGGAATGCTCAACACTAACTTGAATAAATAATTACTGGAAACCCCATTTAACCCCTTTCTGACCTCGGACGGGATAGTACGTCCGAGGTCAGATCCCCTGCTTTGATGCAGGGCTCCGCGGTGAGCCTGCATCAAAGCCGGGACATGTCAGCTGTTTTCAACAGCTGACATGTGCACGTAATAGGCGTGGGCAGAATCGCGATCTGCCCGCACCTATTAACTAGTTAAATGCCGCTGTCAAACGCAGACAGCGGCATTTAACTACCGCATCCGGCCGAGCGGCCAGAAATGATCGCATCGCCGACCCCCGTCACATGATCGGAGGTCGGCGATGCTTCAGAATAGTAACCATAGAGGTCCTTGAGACCTCTATGGTTACTGATCCCCGGCAGCTGTGAGCGCCACCTTGTGGTCGGTGCTCACAGCACACCTGATTTTCAGCTACATAGCAGCGATCAGCAGATCGCTGCTATGTAGCAGAGGCGATCGGGTTGTGCCTGCTTCTAGCCTCCCATGGAGGCTATTGAAGCATGGCAAAAGTAAAAAAAAAAAAAGTAAAAAAAAATGTGAAAAAAATAAAAAAAATATAAAAGTTTAAATCACCCCCTTTCGCCCCAATCAAAATAAATGAATAAAAAAAACATCAAATCTACACATATTTGGTATCGCCGCGCTCAGAATCGCCCAATCTATCAATTAAAAAAAAGCATTAACCTGATCACAAAATAGTGTAGCGAAAAAAAATGCGAAATGCCAGAATTACGTTTTTTTGGTCGCCGCGACATTGCATTAAAATGCAATAACGGGCGATCAAAGGAACGTATCTGCACCAAAATGCTATCATTAAAAACGTCATCTCGGCACGCAAAAAATAAGCCCTCAACCGACCCCAGATCATGAAAAATGGAGACGCTACAAGTATCGGAAAATGGCGCAATTTTTTTTTTTTTTTTTTTTTTTTAGCAAAGTTTGGAATATTTTTTTCACCACTTAGGTAAAAAATAACCTAGTCATGTTAGGTGTCTATGAGCTCGTAATGACCTGGAGAATCATAATGGCTGGTCAGTTTTAGCATTTAGTGAACCTAGCAAAAAAGCCAAGCAAAAAACAAGTGTGGGATTGCACTTTTTTTTGCAATTTCATCGCACTTGGAATTTTTTTCCCGTTTTCTAGTACACGATATGGTAAAACCAATGATGTCGTTCAAAAGTACAACTCGTCCCGCAAAAAATAAGCCCTCACATGGCCAAATTGACGGAAAAATAAAAAAGTTATGGCTCTGGGAAGGAGGGGAGTGAAAAACGAACACGGAAAAACGAAAAATCCCAAGGTCATGAAGGGGTTAAGGACAAAGCAATTTTTGTTACTTTGATTTTTTTCTGTATTCCAAGAGCCAAATTCTTTTTCTGCTTCAAAAAACATAAATGGGATTGTTTTGTTTAGTTTATTTTTGCAAAGTGTATTTCTCATTGGCACCATTTTTAAGAATGTCATGCACTGAAAAACTTTAATTTTGGGAGTGCTGCAATCCTAGGAGATTGGTTTTGTGGGTATTGTTTTTTCAGCATTCTAATTGTACATGGGTTATTGTTTGACTGTGATTGTATCAAATGTTTATCTTTTTTATTTTAATACTTTTGCATAATAAATACACTTTAAAAATAATATTTTCTTTTCCGAGCAACAAATTTGTGTCATTGCTTGGTTTTCACATGAAAAGTTGACATTTTTATTGTTATTGCAATCATTTGGCGGCTCTGGTTCTACTTGATAGCTTGTAATTCTATTTTCTTTTGGGAAATGTCATAACTAGAGTTGAGCGACCTTGACCTTTTTAGAGTCGAGCCGGGTTTCGCGAAACCCGACTATCTCAAAAGTCGGGTCGAGTGAAATCGGCCGATTATGGCGAAAAGTCGGGATCGACCGAAACACGAAACCCAATGCAAGTCAATGGGGCAGCATAGTCGGCAGTGAGTGGGGGCCAGGAAAACACCTAGAGTGCCCATTTTAATGTCAAAACCATCCATTCTTCTTAATGAAGCTTGTCAAGCGTAATTTACCTTATAATAATTGGAAGGCATTTGAAATTGGGGGTCATTTGGCTAAAGTTGTGTGGGGTAGGGCTGGTTCAAGTAATTAGTGGGCCCAGGAAATCTGGACCACGTCACGGCAGTGGAGCAGGGAGAGGTAAGTATTTCAACTTTGCAAGTGCTGTGATCCTGAGCAAGCAGGGGGGGCCCACTTGTTGGCATTGGCACTGGCACAGGGCCCCTCAAAGTACAGCGGTGTGTTTGCACGGCGGGGGCGCCTCCCACCGGCAGCAACACTTTTGCGTACTATGAGAGGCCCTGTGCCAGTGACGTCGCCAACTAGTATTCCTCCCCCCACCTGATGAAGGAACCTGCACTTTCATCTGCACCTTCCTCTTTGTCCCCGTGTAAGGTGGTATGGTATGCGGGAAGAGCAACCTGACTTTCAGCAGGGTCACAATGTTGTTGTGTAGCATGCACGGGGAATGTTGCGTTATGGGTCAATGTACCAGCAGACTCATCTATCACTGGCTGGGCAATGGGCACGATGAAGTGGAAACACAGATATAGGCCCAAAGAATAAAGTGGGCTAAATGCAGTTCAAAATTGGTAACACAGGAATAACCAGGGGGCATTGCAGTGGAGGACAACTGGAATGAGAGGCTGACACAGAGAGTAGGGCCAAATCAGTAAGTAGTCGAAATGCAGTTCAAAATTGGCAACCGTACTAAACAGGCGGCACAGCTTTGTTCAGTGGAGGAGAACAGCAAGGAGTGGCAGACACCGATAGTAGGCCCCAACCCAACTAGTAGGCCAAATGCAGTCTAACATTAACAACTACTTAACGAGAGCCTGAAAATGGAATTTCAGGACAGGAAACCAGGAGAACAGCAAGGAGTGGCAGACACCGATAGTAGGCCCCAAACCAACTAGTACGCCAAATGCAGTTGTTCCATTTAACCACAATTTAATGAGAGCCTGAAGATAGAAGCTCAGGAAAGGCAACCTGGGGAACACCTTGGAGTGTAACACACCATCTCTCTCCACCCCATACCCATTTTGTAGGCCTAATGCAGTGTACTTTTCTACAACTACTAAACGAGAGTCGGAAGACCGAAGCAATGGCAAGGCAACCTGGGGAACACCTTGGAGTGTAACACACCCTCTCTCTACACCCCATACCCAATTTGAAGGCCTAATGCAGTGTAGTTTCCAAGAACTACTAAACGAGAGCCGGAAGATCGAAGCTCAGGAAAGGCAACCTGGGGAACACCTTGGAGTGGAACACACCATCTCTCTACACCCCATACCCAATTTGAAGGCCTAATGCAGCGTAGTTTCCAACAACTACTAAACGAGAGCCGGAAGATCGAAGCTCAGGAAAGGCAACCTGGGGAACACCTTGGAGTGTAACACAACGTCTCTCTACACCACGGAAGGGCTGATTCTTAGGAAGGAAGGCTGTTGGAAATAAGCATTGCGCGTCCGAGGGTGATTATATTCTTATTAGGTATATACTCACCCTCGGACGCGCCCTGCTTCTTTATTTGGAATGAATGTTTATTTGCAATGTGGTGTTGACTTTCTCTATTATTTTGGTAATTAATGATTTTATTATTTTCATTGTTTTGCATCTTCTCGGCAATAATATAAAGAAGACGCGACAGGACAACACTCGGTGGATGCCATATCTGTGTTTTCAATTTAAAAAACCTTTCAGTTAACTACTTGCAGGAGAAAGTAATTGTAGCTGGTGGCCATTTTTAGTACTGTACCAGATTTTAGTTGTGTGTTTGTTTTTAATGTTAAAATGTCTGCATTTGATATCTCACCAGTATTTTCTTTTTTATAAGCAAAATACTTTTTTTTTTATTTTATGATGTTGGTTCAAGGGGTACACGGGCAGCAGTAGACAGGTCAGTGGAGGCCTAGTGGAAGGAGGGACCGCAGACAGGCTTCGAAGCCCTAACATAATAAATTGGGCTGCCTGTAGGCAATTTAAAATTGGTTCCAGGGGAACACGGGCAGCAGTAGACAGGTCAGTGGAGGCCTAGAGGAAGGAGGGACCGCAGATGCGCCAATGTTTCCCCCATACCAAATTTGTAGGCCTAATGCAGTGTAGTTTCCAACAACTACTAAACGAGAGCCGGAATATCGAAGCTCAGGAAAGGCAACCTGGGGAACACCTTGGAGTGTAACACACCCTCTCTCTGCACCCCATACCCAATTTGAAGGCCTAATGCAGTGTAGTTTCCAAGAACTACTAAACGAGAGCCGGAAGATCGAAGCTCAAGAAAGGCAACCTGGGGAACACCTTGGAGTGTAACACACCCTCTCTCTACACCCCATACCCAATTTGAAGGCCTAATGCAGCGTAGTTTCCAACAACTACTAAACGAGAGCCGGAAGATCGAAGCTCAGGAAAGGCAACCTGGGGAACACCTTGGAGTGTAACAAACCCTCTCTCTACACCCCATACCCAATTTGTAGGCCTAATGCAGCGTAGTTTCCGACAACTACTAAACGAGAGCATGAAGATCGAAGCTCAGGAAAGGCAACCTGGGGAACACCTTGGAGTGTAACACACCCTCTCTCTACACCCCATACCCAATTTGAAGGCCTAATGCAGTGTAGTTTCCAAGAACTACTAAACGAGAGCCGGAAGATCGAAGCTCAGGAAAGGCAACCTGGGGAACACCTTGGAGTGTAACACACCCTCTCTCTACACCCCATACCCAATTTGAAGGCCTAATGCAGCGTAGTTTCCAACAACTACTAAACGAGAGCCGGAAGATCGAAGCTCAGGAAAGGCAACCTGGGGAACACCTTGGAGTGTAACACACCCTCTCTCTACACCCCATACCCAATTTGAAGGCCTAATGCAGTGTAGTTTCCAAGAACTACTAAACGAGAGCCGGAAGATCGAAGCTCAGGAAAGACAACCTGGGGAACACCTTGAAGTGTAACACAACGTCTCTCTACACCACGGAAGGGCTGATTCTTAGGAAGGAAGGCTGTTGGAAATAAGCATTGCGCGTCCGAGGGTGATTATATTCTTATTAGGTATATACTCACCCTCGGACGTGCCCTGCTTCTTTATTTGGAATGAATGTTTATTTGCAATGTGGTGTTGACTTTCTCTATTATTTTGGTAATTAATGATTTTATTATTTTCATTGTTTTGCATCTTCTCGGCAATAATATAAAGAAGACGCGACAGGACAACACTCGGTGGATGCCATATCTGTGTTTTCAATTTAAAAAACCTTTCAGTTAAATACTTGCAGGATAAAGTAATTGTAGCTGGTGGCCATTTTTAGTACTGTACCAGATTTTAGTTGTGTGTTTGTTTTTAATGTTAAAATGTCTGCATTTGATATCTCACCAGTATTTTCTTTTTTATAAGCAAAATACTTTTTTTTTTATTTTATGATGTTGGTTCAAGGGGTACACGGGCAGCAGAAGACAGGTCAGTGGAGGCCTAGTGGAAGGAGGGACCGCAGACAGGCTTCGAAGCCCTAACATAATAAATTGGGCTGCCTGTAGGCAGTTTAAAATTGGTTCCAGGGGAACACGGGCAGCAGTAGACAGGTCAGTGGAGGCCTAGTGGAAGGAGGGACCGCAGACAGGCTTCGAAGCCCTAACATAATAAATTGGGCTGCTTGTAGGCAATTTAAAATTGGTTCCAGGGGAACACGGGCAGCAGTAGACAGGTAAGTGGAGGCCTAGTGGAAGGAGGGACCGCAGACAGGCTTCGAAGGCCTAACATAATAAAATGGGCTGGCTGTAGGCAATTTAAAATTGGTTCCAGGGGAACACGGGCAGCAGTAGACAGGTCAGTGGAGGCCTAGTGGAAGGAGGGACCGCAGACAGGCTTTGAAGGCCTAACATAATAAAATGGGCTGGCTGTAGGCAATTTAAAATTGGTTCCAGGGGAACACGGGCAGCAGTAGACAGGTAAGTGGAGGCCTAGTGGAAGGAGGGACCGCAGACAGGCTTCGAAGGCCTAACATAATAAATTGGGCTGCCTGTAGGCAATTTAAAATTGGTTCCAGGGGAACACGGGCAGCAGTAGACAGGTAAGTGGAGGCCTAGTGGAAGGCGGGACCGCAGACAGGCTTCGAAGGCCTAACGTAATAAAATGGGCTGGCTGTAGGCAATTTACAATTGGTTCCATGGGAACACGGGCAGCAGTAGACAGGTCAGTGGAGGCCTAGTGGAAGGAGTGACGGCAGACAGGCATCAAAGGCCTAACATCATAACATTGGGCTGTTGGCAATTTAAAATTGGTTCCAGGGGTACACGGGCAACAGTGGTCTGGTCAGTGGAAGTCTAGTGGAAGGAGTGACGGCAGACAGGCATCAAAGGCCTAACATAATAACATTTGGCTGTTGGCAATTTAAAATTGGTTCCAGGGGTACACGGGCAACAGTGGTCTGGTCAGTGGAAGTCTAGTGGAAGGAGTGACGGCAGACAGGCTAAGAAGGCCTAACATAACAAAATTGGGCTGGCTGTAGGCAAGTTTAAATTGGTTCCAGGGGAACACGGCCAGCAGTGGCCTGGTCAGTGTAGTAGTTGTAGAAAGAACGGACCGCAGACAGGCTTCGAAGGCCTAACATAACAAAAATGTCAAAACAATGATATTGTCAGTGCCAGGCATTGAAGGATGTCAGCGCATAGACTAAACATTGGTGAAGCTGTGAGAGATAATTTTGCTAGTGGTAGAGCACTGTTTGAGCTGGGGGGGGGAACTGTCTTGTGGCCGGCGGTACAGGCCCAGGGCCCCTCATATTACAACGGTGTGTCTGACGTTGGGTGCGCACCACCACCGCCAGAGACACTTTATTGTACTATGAGGGACCCAGTGGCAGTGCCATCGACCAAAAGCGGGCACACCCACCTCTTCAGACAAACAGCACTCTCACGGGTGCTGGCGCAAAGTGGCGATACCACGGCCCCGTGTGGGGAGTTTGGCCATTTTGTTAGGAGTAAACATGTCGTATGCTGGACAATCAGGTGCAGAAAATTACGAGATTGGAAAAGTCATTCAGAAGAGTCCACAGGCAAGACCTTTTCATAGGAAAGTTAGGTGTCAGCCGGGCAAGGTGGGGCAAAAGATTTCGAAATCCAGTTGTGGTTCATTTTAATGAAGGTTAGATCATCTACATTTTGGGTAGCCAGACGAGTCCTTTTTTCAGTTAGTATTGAACCTGCAGCACTGAATACTCTTTCTGATAGGACACTAGCTGCCGGGCAAGCAAGCTCCTGCAATGCATATTCTGCCAATTCTGGCCAGGTGTCTAATTTGGATGCCCAGTAATCAAATGGGAATGACGGTTGAGGGAGAACGTCGATAAGGGATGAAAAATAGTTTGTAACCATACTGGACAAATGTTGTCTCCTGTCACTTTGAATTGATGCTGCAGTACCTGTCCTGTCTGCGGTCATAGCAAAATCACTCCACAACCTGGTCAGAAAACCCCTCTGGCCAACGCCACTTCTGATTTCTGCCCCTCTAACACCTCTGGTCTGCTGGTCCCTGGAGCTCGTGTGAGAACAGTGAGTGCAGGGAATGCCAGAAGCAAACGGTCAACAAGAGTTGATTGTTTTGTTGCTAATATTAGTTCCAAGTTCTCATGTGGCATAATATTTTGCAATTTGCCTTTATAGCGAGGATCAAGGAGGCAGGCCAACCAGTAATCGTCATCGTTCATCATTTTTGTAATGCGTGTGTCCCTTTTGAGGATACGCAAGGCATAATCCGCCATGTGGGCCAAAGTTCCAGTTGTCAAATCTGCGGTTGTGCTTGGTTGAGGGGCAGTTGCAGGCAAATCTACGTCACTTGTGTCCCTCAAAAAACCAGAACCCGCCCTTGCCACGCCACCAATTTCCAATGACCCCGGGAAAGCTTCCTCATTAAAAATATACTCATCCCCATCATCCTCCTCATCCTCCACCTCCTCTTCGCCCGCTACCTCGTCCTGTACACTGCCCTGACCAGACAATGGCTGACTGTCATCAAGGCTTTCCTCTTCCTCTGGTGCAGACGCCTGATCCTTTATGTGCGTCAAACTTTGCATCAGCAGACACATTAGGGGGATGCTCATGCTTATTATGGTGTTGTCTGCACTAACCAGCTGTGTGCATTCCTCAAAACACTGAAGGACTTGACACATGTCTTGAATCTTCGACCACTGCACACCTGACAACTCCATGTCTGCCATCCTACTGCCTGCTCGTGTATGTGTATCCTCCCACAAAAACATAACAGCCCGCCTCTGTTCGCACAGTCTCTGAAGCATGTGCAGTGTTGAGTTCCACCTTGTAACAACGTCTATGATTAGGCGATGCTGGGGAAGGTTCAAAGAACGCTGATAGGTCTGCATACGGCTGGAGTGTACAGGCGAACGGCGGATATGTGCGCAAAGTCCACGCACTTTGAGGAGCAGGTCGGATAACCCCGGATAACTTTTCAGGAAGCACTGCACCACCAGGTTTAAGGTGTGAGCCAGGCAAGGAATGTGTTTCAGTTGGGAAAGGGAGATGGCAGCCATGAAATTCCTTCCGTTATCACTCACTACCTTGCCTGCCTCAAGATCTACAGTGCCCAGCCACGACTGCGTTTCTTGCTGCAAGAACTCGGACAGAACTTCCGCGGTGTGTCTGTTGTCGCCCAAACACTTCATAGCCAATACAGCCTGCTGACGTTTGCCAGTAGCTGCCCCATAATGGGAGACCTGGTGTGCAACAGTGGCAGCTGCGGATGGAGTGGTTGTGCGACTGCGGTCTGTGGACGAGCTCTCGCTTCTGCAGGAGGACGAGGAGGAGGAGGAGGAGGAGGGGGTGCGAACGGCTACAGCCAACTGTTTCCTAGACCGTGGGCTAGGCAGAACTGTCCCAAACTTGCTGTCCCCTGTGGACCCTGAATCCACCACATTTACCCAGTGTGCCGTGATGGACACGTAACGTCCCTGGCCATGCCTACTGGTCCATGCATCTGTTGTCAGGTGCACCTTTGTGCTCACAGATTGCCTGAGTGCATGGACGATGCGCTCTTTAACATGCTGGTGGAGGGCTGGGATGGCTTTTCTGGAAAAAAAGTGTCGACTGGGTAGCTCGTAGCGTGGTACAGCGTAGTCCATCAGGTCTTTGAAAGCTTCGCTTTCAACTAACCGGTAGGGCATCATCTCTAACGAGATTAGTCTAGCTATGTGGGCGTTCAAACCCTGTGTACGCGGATGCGAGGCTAAGTACTTCCTTTTTCTAACCATAGTCTCATGTAGGGTGAGCTGGACTGGAGAGCTGGAGATCGTGGAACTAGCGGGGGTGCCGGTGGACATGGCAGACTGAGAGACGGTGGGAGATGGTATTGTTGCCGCCGGTGCCCTAGATGCAGTGTTTCCTACTACGAAACTGGAGATTCCCTGACCCTGACTGCTTTGGCCTGGCAAAGAAACCTGCACAGATACTGCAGGTGGTGCAGAAAATGGTGGCCCTACACTGCCGGAAGGGATGTTGCGTTGATGAGTAGCTTCATTGGCCGAGGGTGCTACAACCTTAAGGGACGTTTGGTAGTTAGTCCAAGCTTGCAAATGCATGGTGGTTAAATGTCTATGCATGCAACTTGTATTGAGACTTTTCAGATTCTGCCCTCTGCTTAAGGTAGTTGAACATTTTTGACAGATTACTTTGTGCTGATCAATTGGATGTTGTTTAAAAAAATGCCAGACTGCACTCTTTCTAGCATCGGATACCTTTTCAGGCATTGCAGACTGAGCTTTAACCGGATGGCCACGCTGTCCTCCAACAGGTTTTGACTTTGCCACGCGTTTTGGCCAAGATACGGGCCCGGCAGATGGAACCTGTTGCGATGTTGATGCCTGCTGCGGCCCCTCCTCCTCCGCTTCAGAACTGCTGCCGCCTGCACCCTGTTCCCCCAATGGCTGCCAATCGGGGTCAAGAACTGGGTCATCTATTACCTCTTCTTGTAGCTCGTGTGCAACTTCGTCTGTGTCACCGTGTCGGTCGGTGGTATAGCGTTCGTGATGGGGCAACATAGTCTCATCAGGGTCTGATTCTTGATCAGCACCCTGCGAGGGCAATGTTGTGGTCTGAGTCAAAGGACCAGCATAGTAGTCTGGCTGTGACTGTGCAGCAGTGCACTCCATGTCAGATTCAACTTGTAATGGGCATGGACTGTTAACTGCTTCACTTTCTAAGCCAGGGACGGTATGTGTAAAGAGCTCCATGGAGTAACCCGTTGTGTCGCCTGCTGCATTCTACTCTGTTGTTGTTTTTGCTGAAGAGGACAAGGAAGCGACTTGTCCCTGACCGTGAACATCCACTAACGACGCGCTGCTTTTACTTTTACCAGTTTCACGAGAGGAGGCAAAAGAGCTAGAGGCTGAGTCAGCAAGATAAGCCAAAACTTGCTCTTGATGCTCCGGCTTTAAAAGCGGTTTTCCTACTCCCAGAAAAGGGAGGGTTCGAGGCCTTGTGTAGCCAGACGACGAACCTGGCTCCACAGCTCCAGACTTAGGTGCAATATTTTTTTTCCCACGACCACCTGATGCTCCACCACTACCACTACCCTCATTACCAGCTGACAATGAACGCCCCCGGCCACGACCTCTTCCACCAGACTTCCTCATTGTTTTAAAAACGTTACCAAACGAACGGTATTTGTTGCTGTCACACAACTTACACGGTGAGCTATAACTTCAGTATGATTTAGCTACCCCTTTACAGGTGGGTGAGACCACAACGAAAATCAGCCACAATGTTACACACTCTGTTGTTGTTGGCAACAAATGAGATGGCACACACGCAGGACTGTCACTGAAGCGCAAATGTAAATATTTATCTCCCACTGATTTGTGTTTGTTTTTTTTAAAAGGGAGACTTCAGAAAAAAAAAAAAATTAAAAAAAATTATTTTTTACAGAAGAATTTATAAAACAAATAAAATGAAATGATTGTTTCAGGGAGAATTTAGGAAAAAAAAAAAAAAAAAAGGCTTTGTAGGGCCCACTGAGTGAGAGAGGACGCACACAGGAGTCAGGAGTGGCACACAAGCCCAGAGGCCAATATTAATCTCCCACCGATTGATTTAGTTATTTTTTTTGGTAGATTTTGGAACCCAAATCAAGCAAAAAAATTAATAGGCTTTCTATGGCCCACAATTGGGGAGAGAGAGACAGATGGCACACCCAGGAGTCAAGACTGGCACACAAGCAGAAGGGGCAATATGAATCTCCCACAGATTTTTTTTTTTTTTTTTTTTTTCAGGGAGACTTGAGAGAAAAAAAAATACAAAAAAAATGATTTTTTTCAGGAATAATTTAGAAACCAAAGAAAATAAAATGATTGTTTCAGGGAGAATTTAGAAAACAAATAAAACAAAAAATAGGCTTTCTAGGGCCCACTGAGTGACAGATGACGCACACAGGAGTCAGGAGTGGCACACAAGCCCAGAGGCCAATATTAATCTCCCACTGATTGATTTAGTTATTTTTTCAGGTAGAATTTAGAACCCAAATCAAGCAAAAAAATTAATAGGCTTTCTATGGCCCACTGAGTGAGAGATGGCACACACAGGAGTAAGGAGTGGCACACAAGCCCTGAGGCCAATATTTTTCTCCCACTGATTGATGTTGTGATTTTTTCTGGTAGATTTTGGAACCCAAATCAAGCAAAAAAATAAATAGGCTTTCTATGGCCCACTGAGTGAGAGATGACACAGACAGAGATGGCACTCTAGCAGAAATGTCAATCTTAATCTCCCACAAAAAAAAAAAAAAAAAAAAAGGAACTGTCCTTCAATTACTATCTCCCTGCAGTAATCTCAGCCAGGTATGGCAGGCAGCAATAAGGAGTGGACTGATGCACAAATTAAATAAAAAGTGTGGACAAACAAACAAGATAGCTGTGCAGAAAGGAAGGAACAAGAGGATTTGTGCTTTGAAAAAAGCAGTTGGTTTGCACAGCGGCGTACACACAGCAATGCAGCTATCAGGGAGCCTTCTAGGGCAGCCCAATGAGCTACAGCGCTGAGGAAAAAAAAAAAAAAGGAGCTTCCACTGTCCCTGCACACCGAAGGTGGTGTTGGGCAGTGGAAATCGCTACAGCACAAGCGGTTTTGTGGTTAATGGACCCTGCCTAACGCTATCCCTGCTTCTGACGAAGCGGCAGCAACCTCTCCCTAAGCTCAGATCAGCAGCAGTAACATGGCGGTCGGCGGGAACTCCCCTTTATAGCCCCTGTGACGCCGCAGACAGCAAGCCAATCACTGCAATGCCCTTCTCTAAGATGGTGGGGACCAGGACCTATGTCATCACGCTGCCCACACTCTGCGTTTACCTTCATTGGCTGAGAAATGGCGCTTTTCGCGTCATTGAAACGCGACTTTGGCGCGAAAGTCGCGTACCGCATGGCCGACCACGCACAGGGGTAGGATCGGGTTTCATGAAACTCGACTTCGCCAAAAGTCGGCGACTTTTGAAAATGTTCGACCTGTTTCGCTCAACCCTAGTCATAACAAAAACAATTCTGGCATTTTTTTCAGTGTTTACCTTACAGGTTTTGCAATGTTCACACCATGTGTGTGGATCGCCCCGTCAGGGCAGCGGGGTACTCGGTACCGGGTCCTTGGGTTCACAGGTGGATGTCACGGTGGCTGACCCAGTCCGTGGGCCTGGGACGTCCGTGTAAAAGAGAAAGGTCTTTAAAGAGAATGTTCGTGACACCACCTGTGGTATTCGGTCAGGGTGACCGATGCTGCTTTAAGGGGTCCGCTGGGGTGATGTTATGGCAGCTAGATGGTATACCTTCCCATAGGTGATGTATGTCCCCAGGGCTTCCCAGTGTGTAGATGGTGGATGGTGAGAATCGCAGTGAAGAATGAGGACACAAGGTTGCAGTCTCTTTACCTGTTACTGAAGGCATCAGCATCCACAGTCCAGGGTACCAGACCACACGGCAGGCAGAGTCCGGCCAGTTTGGAGGCAAAGCCAGAGTCCCCTTATCCAGGTGGAAATCAGTAGCCTTCCTCTAGCGGCGTGGTGTTGTAGTACCTTACTGCTAAGCTTCTCATAGGGTCCTCACAGATGTTGTAGATGTTATGTCTCTCTCTCTGTCCCCCAGATGGATAGGACAAACCCGTATGACTGGTGGCTTGAGGCATTTTACAGGGACTCTATCATGCCCCAGCCTCTAAGGGGTGCCACCTTGCCTCCTGGGTATAGGGGCGGACAGGTAACGTGAAATTAGCTGTCCTGCCGGTCTCTGGAGCAAGGCATAAAGGACTGTTCCTCCCTCGGTGATCCGGCTACCGGCATCTTGCGCCTCAGAAGGAGGCAGCCTGTGTAGGGCAGAACTCTTCTGATATTAGCTCCTTTGCTACGACTTCTTCACCCTCTCTACAATACAGTTCTCCTTCAGTGTCTCTTTCTAGAGGCTGCCACACTTAGGGCAGGCATAGCGCCGTGTCCTTCTGTCTCGATCTCTGACAGGATCTTACCCTTGTCAGGGACCAACTACCTGAGCGAAGCTCAGCCAGCAACTAACTTCCTCCCCAGGCAACCAGTTTTACCTAAGTGTGAGGAGTGTCCTAATAAATAGGAGCAGAGCTCCCCCTGGTGGCCTGGAATGCGAAATGTGTTGCATGTTTGTGATACCTGGATTCGGTTGTCCTTCTTTGCCTCCAAACGTAATATCACTTCCCCCTAGAGGAAAATTACTTTACTGCAACAACCAGGACCCTGGGGCGCTGCATATGAACCTGCTTTGCTGTTTAGGATGTAAAGAGATACCAGATACACAAAATACTGAATACAGTACAGACCAAAAGTCTGGACACACCTTCTCATTTAATTTTCTGTATTTTCATGACTATGAAAATTGTAAATTCACAGGGAAGGCATCAAAACTATGAATTAACACATATGGAATTATATACTTAACAAAAAATTGTGAAACAATTGAAAATATGTCTTATATTGTAGGTTCTTCAAAGTAGCCACCTTTTGCTTTGATGACTGCTTTTGCACAGTCTTGGCATTCTCTTGATGAGCTTTAAGAGCTATTCACCGAAAATGGTCTTCCAACCATCTTGAAGGAGTTCCCAGAGATGTTTAGCACTTGTTGGCCCTTTTGCCTTCACTCTGCGGTCCAGCTCACCCCAAACCATCTTGACTGGGTTCAGGTCTGGTGACTGTGGAGGCCAGGTCATCTGGCGTACCACCCCATCACTTTCCTTGTTGGTAAAATAACCCTTCCACAGCCTGGAGGTGTGTTTGGGGTCATTGTCCTGTTGAAAAATAAATGATGGTCCAACTAAACGCAAACCAGATGGAACAGCATGCCTCTGCAAGATGCTGTGGTAGCCATGCTGGTTCAGTATGCCTTCAATTTTGAATAAATCCCCAACAGTGTCGTCAGCAAAGCACCATCACACCTCCTCCTCCATGCTTCACGGTGGGAACCAGGCATGTAGAGTCCATCCGTTCACCTTTTTTGCGTCGCACAAAGACACGGTGGTTGGAAACAAAGATCTCAAATTTGGACTCATCAGACCAAAACACAGATTTCCACTGGTCTAATGTCCATTGCTTGTGTTCTTTAGCACAAACAAGTATCTTCTGTTTGTTGCCTGTCCTTAGCAGTGGTTTCCTAGCAGCTATTTTGCCATGAAAGCGTGCTGCACAAAGTCTCCTCTTAACAGTTGTTGTAGAGATGTGTCTGCTGCTAGAACTCTGTGCGGCATTGACCTGGTCTCTATTCTGAGCTGCTGTTAACCTGTGATTTCTGAGACTGGTGACTTGGATAAACTTATCCTCAGAAGCAGAGGTGACTCTTGGTCTTCCTTTCCTGGGGCGGTCCTCATGTGAGCCAGTTTCTTTGTAGCACCTGATGGTTTTTGGAACTGCACTTAGGGACACTTTCAAAGTTTTTCCAATTTTTCGGACTGACTAACCTTCCTTTCTTAAAGTAATGATGGCCACTCGTTTTTGTTTACTTAGAATTTGTTTTATGGCAAGAAAAAAGCAGCTAACAGTCTATTCAGTAGGACTATCAGCTGTGTATCCACCAGACTTCTGCTCAATACAACTGATGGTCCCAACCCCATTTATAAGGCAAGAAATCCCACTTATTAAACCTGACAGGGTACACCTGTGAAGTGAAAACCATTTCCGGTGACTACCTCTTGAAGCTCATCAAGAGAATGCCAAGAGTGTGCAAAGCAGTCATCAAAGCAAAAGGTGAATACTTTGAAGAACCTAGAATATAAGACATATTTTCAATTGTTTCACACTTTTTTGTTAAGTATATAATTCCACATGTGTTAATTCATAGTTTTGATGCTTTCAGTGTGAATTTACAATTTTCATAGTCATGAAAATACAGAAAAATCTTTAAATGAGGTGTGTCCAAACTTTTGGTCTGTACGGTATATTTGGGCATCTGGATGATCTGTTTAACTTGACTTTTGCATTATATTCATGGTTATAAGGGCCCAAGGAGATAAAAAAAAAAACAGCTAACTCATAAAGATTTGTGAAAATACCCTTTGGCTGTGTGCACACGGAGTATTTTTGGAGAGTGCATCTACTCTTATACGTGATTTAATCAGTAGATACAAACTTTTAACACAATATCTATTTGGGAAACCTAAACTGTTGGGAAAGCCTGAATCACCAATTAAGTTAGTTGGCCGAAAATAAACGTATTGTACAACTACAATTCCTGCACTGATACAATATTCTACCACTGGTTTGATGAAATCCCTTCACCCCTGGGCAATTTTTCATTTTTTTCCTCCCCTTCTCCCAAGAGCTTTAACTTTTTTTTTATATTACCATCCATATAGCCATATGAGGGTTGTTTTTTTTTGTGGGACGAGTTATACTTTTGAATGACACCATTTATTTTATCATGTGATACACTGAAAATCGGGAAAAAAAATTCCAAGTGCCATGAAATTGTGGAAAGAAATGTATCATTTTTTATGGGGGGTGGCTGGGGCATAATTTATCATGTTCACTATGTGGTAAAACTGGCCTGTCTATATGATTCTTCAGGTCAGTATGATTATGCAGATACCAAACATGTTTATTTTTTTTAAGTGGTGTAAAAAAAATCTGAAATTTAGAAACAAAACAAAAAAGTTTGCTTGTATCGCCATATTCCAAGACCCATAATGCTTTACATTTTTGGCATATGGGGACTGTATGATGGCTTGTTTTCTTGTGCCCTGGGCTGACGTTTTTACTAATACCATTTTGGGGTATATACAATGCATTGATACAGTGGCGTAACTACAAAGTTATGGGCCCTGGTGCGAACTTTCAAATGGGGCCCCCCCACCATGCCAAAATATTTTCCACCCAAATTCACATTTTCCCTATTAATTTTGCACACTATAGCTTTATTGCAAAGTTGTATAGTGTGACCTCAGTTGCATAACTATCCGGTGCCCCATCCTGGTATATATTTGTCCCCCGTACTGTCATTGTTATGTAATGTATAAAAGAAAATAAACCATTATACTCATCAGGGGCTAACATAGAAGTCATGGGGAGACATATAAGAAGTATAATGCACCCCCATAGTCCTCCTTATAGTATAATACACTCCCCATAGTCCCCCATATAGTATTGTACACTCCTCAGTCCTCCATATAGTATAATACACTCCTCAGGCTCCGTATATTAAAATACACTCCTCATAGTGCTCCATATAGCATACTACACTCTTCGTAGTGCTCCATATAGTATAATACACTGCTCAGTCCTCCATATAGTATAATGCACCCCTCATAGTCCTCCATATAGTATAATACACTCCTCAGTCCTCCATTTAGTATTATACACGCCACATAGTCCTCCATATATTAAATATATTGGGACCGGAGCGTCGCGAGGAGCAGCGGGAAAGGCACCGGAAGGTGAAAATAGCACAATTTTTTATTTTTTTTAAATAATTTTTAACATTAGATCTTTTTACTATTGATGCTGCATAGGCAGCATCAATAGTAAAAAGTTGGTCACACAGGGTTAATAGCAGCGGTAACAGACTGCATTACACCGTGTTATGCCACAGTGTAACGCAGTCCGTTTAACGGACTGCTAAACCGCTATGGGGGCACTGACTGGAGGGGAGTAGGGAGGGGCCAATTCGTGGCCGGACTGTGCCTGTCGAGGATTGGTCGCGGCCGGCTTTCCATGACAGACAAACAGACGGAAGTGACCCTTAGACGATTATATAGATAGATACTGCGACTATATACAGCAGTATCACCTATATAACGAATATGAAGTAGTCTATGCATTACACAGATGATACTGCAAATGTTGGATACACATTGTATATACTGCTACTGCTGTATATAATGATAGTATCACCTATATAATGTATATACAGCAATCTATACACATTCTATAGGAAATACTGCTACTGTATATACGTTATATATAGGTGATACTGCTGTGTGTGTGTGTGTGTGTGTGTATACATACACCGTCCGCAGTGTCAACTATAACGAATATACACATCAGTAGCAGTATTGCCTATAGAATGTATATAGACTGCTGTATATACATTATTTAGGTGATACTATCATTATATACAGAAGCAGCCAGTATCACATATATTGTATATACAGCAGTCTATATATATTTTACAGGAGATACTGCTACTGTATATAATATACGTTATATATAGGTGATACTGCTGGGTATGTGTGTGTATATATACATACACCGTCCGCAGTGTCACCTATAACGAATATACCCATCAGTAGCAGTATTGCCTATAGAATGTATATAGACTGCTGTATATACATTATATAGGTGATACTATCATTATATACAGAAGCAGCCAGTATCACTTATATATTGTATATACAGCAGTCTATATACATTCTATAGGCAATACTACTACTGATGTGTATATACGTTAAATATAGGTGATACTGCTGGGTATATATGTACGTGTGTGTGTATATATACACACACACACACCAGTATGGCCTCTATAACGAATATACACATCAATAGCAGTATTTCCTATATAATGTATATAGACATATATATACACATTATATAGGTGATACTGCTGTATATAATCACTGTATCACCTATATAATGTATGTATAGCAGTCTATATACATTATATAGTGAATACTGCTACTGATGTGTATATACGTTATATAGGTGATACTGCTGTGTATATATGTACGGGTGTGTATATATATATATATATATATATATATATATACACACACACACCGCAGTGTCACCTATACAATCCATATAAATCAGTAGCAGCATTCCCTATATAATATATATAGGCTGCTATACATACATTATATAGGTGATACAGTGATTATATACAGCAGTATCACCTATATAATGTATATATAGCAGTCTTTACACATTATATAGGTGCAACTGCTGTATATACACATTAAAAAAAAATCATCGTGGGACTTACCCAGGTCCCTGAGATGGGGGGAGGTAGGATAAAGGGCTGAGGTGGGTCGGGTCCCAGCATCGGCGGTAGAGGATCCCAGGCAGGCTGGCAGCATTGGTGAGAGGCAGAGCAGTCTTCTCTGACGCTGGTTCAGGCCGGCCAGCGTCAGACACACAGGTGGAGGTTCCAGCGTCGGCGGTAGAGGATCCAGGCCGCAGCCAGGCAGCATTGGCGAGCACGCAGTCTTCTCTGACGCTGGTTCAGGCCGGCCAGCGTCAGACACAGGTGGAGGTCCCAGCGTCGTTGGTAGAGGATCCCGCAGGAAGCCAGCATTGGTGAGAGCAGTCTTCTCTGACGCTGGTTCGGGCCGGCCAGCGTCAGACACAGGTGGAGGCGCGCGTCCTACTGCGCGCCAGCCTTTTCAAATATCGCAGTGTGCACGCGGGGTCTCCTGCTTGCCCGCACTCGCAAGGGCAGCAGCAGCAGACGAGCACACGCAGGCGGCAGGATCAAAGACCGCGGCCATGCTCATTGCTCCCGCGACCCGCACTGACGCCGGCCGCCGTGGGCGGCCCTTGTCAGTGCGAGCAACTAAACACGAGCATACAGGAACATTTAAAGGGCCGGCTGGAGGGATAGTGCGCGCCGCTATGTAGTATCGCTGCCGGTCTGACCTGCCGGGCGGCGGGCCCCTGACCTGCCGGGCCCCGTCGCAGTGGCGACCGCTGCGACCGCGGTAGTTACGCCACTGCATTGATAGCCTCACTGTATTTTATTGCAATGTTGCTGCGGCCAAAAGATAAAACATAATTCTGTCATTTTAATTTATTTTCTCGTTACATTTACCGATCAAATTCATTTACTTCATATTTTGATTGATGAGACTTTTCCAAATGCAGCGATACCAAATATGTGCAGTTTTAAAAATTGATTTATTTTTAATGGAGGCGATTTGAATTTACTTTTTCATATTTTTACAAACTTTTTTTCAACTTTTTGCTGTATTGAATAGTCGCCTTAGGGGATCTTGAATTTGAGATCATGTGATCGCTTGTACTATACATAACAGTACATCAGCACTGCTCTGCACAGTGAAAATCACAGCCTTCTATGAACGTCAGCTTTAGGTTACAGGAGAATCGCCATGACAAGCACGGAGGTCTTCAGCAGATCCCCAGCTGTCATGTCAACCCCTCCTCACCACACCAATAACATCACGGGCACGCCTATGGGTGCATGGATTGTCCTGCCCCACTGTTGGCAATGGTGTTAAATATCATTGTCAGAGTTTGACACCCGCAGCTGTTAAGGGCACAAGATGGCTGATTAAATCAAAATCAGGGACGTCACATATAATGAAGGTGCTAAAGGGAGTCTGTTAGCAGAATGAATGTTCAAACCAAGTACAGGCACTCTATGCACCCTTGGAGTGCCCAAACATTTAAGTGCACCTTCCCACCCACTTATTTTCCCCTCTATCTCCACCCCCTCTTTTGTGATTGACAGCTCTGGCTTTTTAGAGCCAGAGAAGGGTGAAGATAGATGGACAATAAGTAGGTGGGAAGGTGACAAATGTTTGGCCGCGCCAAGGGAGCACAGAGCGCCTGTACTTGGTATGAACAGTCAATCTGTCCCTTTAAACAATCACACATGCAAAGACACATTGTGGACTTTTTATTCTCTATGTGTTTCCTCAGTTGATGATATTATTGGAAAATGACTATTATAGAAGAAACATTCTCTAAAATACGAGTCTTCCATATCAGTGTTATCCATTATAACTGTACAGCACTTTTATCAGCAAGAAATGGGTATTCATTTAGCAGCCTGAATTTGCAGAGATAAATATTCTAGTGTGGTTTCCAGAATATAACAGCTTGCCAAGGAGCTGATGATGTCTGGGTGATTCCTGCGATATAAAATACAATAGCAGAACATATAATTCCAAAACAAAAAATATACGTATGATCCGTAGCTACAAGAAAAATCCCATCAGAAGAGATAAATAAACCAAATCTCGACCAGACAGAACAATAATTGTCTCATAAGCAAGCAGGCCAGAATCAATACTAAAAGGGGAATAAGCATTATTCAGCTTTGTGAGCTGTAACATTGACAGGTATTAGTCTGTCAGTGCTTCAAGGATCATTTTACTATCCTTGGATTCTTGGAGAAGTACGGTAACTATAAGTGAAAAAAAATGTTATGCAGCTGAAAATCGTTAATGCCCTAATCTGCAGACAAAACCCCAGAAATATATCATGATGTTAATTAAAAAAAATAGACTCTCTAAAACAGGTCCTTAGCTTGGATTCCGCAGGTGTATAGTAAGGGGTAATGATTGTAGTTTTGACTTCTTGAATTAACTTGTCAGGTTTAAATATTTCTTGAGTAAATTACACTTACGGTAATGACCATGAAGAAGAATCTACAATGCGAGTAATGCACGACCTGCGTTGAGATATTCAGGCTACATTTATTAAAACAAAAAAAAGGACAAAAACTGAAATAAGAAACTTAGGCTATGTTTCACATTGGCCCGATTCATCAAAGATCTTAAATCCAAACGGTGGCGTAAAACCTTTGAAATGTCGGAAACCTTGACGCCATAATTCGTCTAATTCATGATTACTTATGGCATTCTCTATGCTAGAAATCTTACCTCAGTCCCCAACTGGAGTAAGGCTTAGGGCTCGTTCAGATGCACAATTTTTGACATGTTTCCCTGCTATCACGCAGCTTCTTTAGAGGAAAGAGCAGGGCCGTATTTAGAGTTTCTGCTGCCCTAGGCACTTTTAGCGCTGCCTCCCCTTTGGTGAGCATGACACTATCGGCATTGACTTTGGCAAGAATCGCTGTTGTGAAAGTTGCCTTTTGCAGCAGATCCAGCAGTTTTCCCGCATCTGCCACGTAAAGGATCACTTACGGCAACAGTGTGTTTGGCTTCATTCATTCCCTATGGTATTTGCAGCACTTGCCGTGATCTGGCAAATGTGGTACCATACCTACCAACTTTTGAAGAAGGGAAAGAGGTATAAAGTTATAAAGTTTGCGGCGCACGTAGTGCACCACGGCAAATTTTAGGCCACGCCTCTGACCACACCCATTTCACAACTAGTCACACCCATATCCAAGTCCCAACCACAACCATTTAGCACTGCTGATCACACTGTTTCATACACAAAAATTATAACCAAAAAAAAATATGGCCACACAGTGCTCCATACTGTATACTGGCCACACATGATGCTCAATACTGTATAATGGCCACACATGATGCTCCATACTGTATAATGGCCACACATGATGCTCAATACTGTATAATGAGCACACACAGTTCTCCATACTGTATAATGATCCGATATGATGCTCAATACTGTATAATAGCCACACATGATGCTCTATAGTGTATAATGGCCACACATGATGCGCCATACTGTATAATGGCCACACATGATGCTCCATACTGTATAATGGCCACACATGATGCTCCAAACTGTATAATGGCCACACATGATGCTCCACACTGTATAATGGCCATAAATGATGCTCCATACTGCATAATGACCCCACATGATGCTCAATACTGGATAATGCCCCCCTCCCATCTTGTATGCATGGCTCATCTCCCCCCATCCTGTATGCATGGCTCATATCCCCCCTCCTGTATGCATGGCTCATCTCCCTCCCATCCCATATGCATGGCTCATATTCCCCCCTCCTGTATGCATGGCTCATATTCCCCCCTCCTGTATGTATGGCTCATATCCTCCCTCCTGTATGCATAGCTCATATTCCCCCCCTCCTGTATGTATGGCTCATATTCCCCCCCCCTCCTCTATGCATGGCTCATATTCCCCCTCCTGTATGCATGGCTCATATTCCTCCCCCTCCTGGATGCATGGCTCCTATTCCCCCTCTTGTATGCATGGCTCATATTCCCCCACCCCCTCCTCCTGTATGCATGGCTCATATTCCCCTCCCCCTCCTGTATTCATGGCTCATATTCCCCCTTTCCTGTACGCATGCCTCATATTCCCCCCCCCCTTGTATGCATGGCTCATCTCTCAACGCTCCTGCTCCCATCTTGCATGGCTCGGCTTATTGTCTTCCTTCATCTCCCCCATCCCCTGTTCCCCCCATCCCTCATACTCACCTTTCCCACGCTGCGCTGCTGCGCCGAACATCCCTCTGGCTCTGTCCCAACTCCGGGCGCAGCACCTTCTTCCTGAGTGAGCGGTCATGTGGTACCGCTCATTAAGGTCATGAATATGCACATATTTATCACCTTAATGAGCGGTACCACGTGACTGCTCACTCAGGACGAGCTGCAGACGCTGAGACCAGGCATCGCTGGAGCAGGGTGATTATGACGTCTTCAAGGAGGGTGGGTGGGAGTCAGGCAGGCAGGCGGCCGGGGGAAGGGCTGGGGGGGCGGTCGGTCGGGAGGTGACCCAGGACTTAAATAAAGAAACAAAAAACCCTGGCTCAGGTGCCGCCCCCCGCATCGTCACGCCCTAGGCACGTGCCCTCAAGTGCCTAGTGGCAAATACGGCCCTGGGAAAGAGCCTAACAGGCCACACACATAGAGCAGTCATATATTTGAATGAATCCAAACAAAGAGACTACTGTGTAATAACAATAATTGATATCTTTATTTATGAACATCAAAATTCTAAAACACATTAAAAACACGTGGGGATTGTGGCAAACATGACAAGAGTGTTGTGAATTCTGTTGTCGAACTCCCTCCTGTGGTCGGGAATGGTACTTCGGCGAGTTCTGTCCATGGACTCCCTCTGGTGGCTCTGAGTGAGGCTGCTGCTTCTGAGGTTCCTTGCACAGGTGACGTGGTTTATCCTTTGGTTGGCTGC